>NC_082596.1:75662887-75972387 GCF_030936135.1 Gavia stellata
GGCAAAGAGACACATAGTAGCTGTATACCCAGCTGCATATTCAGTGTGGGATTCTCTCAGTAAATGTACTTCTTCCATGAATAGGACTGGTGTTAAGATAAAAAAGGTCATTTCAAATAAGAATTATAGTTATCTGAGAAATTAAATAAATTTCATTTTATGAGGGTAGTAGAAACCATACTTCTAAAATTCTGCCATTATCACAACTGACAGACTGACAGCCGTGTCACAGGGTTGTTGGGTGTGGTGGCCCCTAGAATAGAACCACACCACTCATTGACTTACAACCAAAACTTTGTTTGCTTGGCAGGATGGGTATAGTGAGTATGTAACGATTCCTTTTCTGCAAAAACACACACGCATACACACTACGTTCAGATCAGAGGTTTAGCCTGTAGGGGTCCTGGTGTACTCATGGCCTTTGTGTCTTGTAAAGTATTTCCCTGTCTTCAATCATGTGTTGTTCATTAAGTGGTGTGGGGAGCTGATGAGTGTGCTTCTGTGATCACGTGGTTTGCGCTTTTGAGAAGTGTGATTGTAAAACTAATAAAATACTAGTTTAATAAAGAAGTTATCAACAGCATAAATAAGCAACCCTCCCATGCCCCCCAAACTAATACTTTTTTTTAATTGAGCTGGATAATTCATATACAAAGATGTCTAGAGAGAGAAATGAGGTTCTTCATTGTGCATGTTTACTCTTTTCTAGTTGAACCAAGCTCCTTTCTTCTGAATTTCTTTACTGAATGCAGTCTAATTCAGTGTTAAATACTACCTGCCAGGAGAGACCATGCATTCACTATCCATAGCTTTCAAGTTAAAGCAATACTGAAGTATTCACAGAGACTTCTGTTTACCAGATCTTCAACCTCTGGAAGGTCTCACCTTCTCCAGCTGTGCTGAGGTTATGTGAAAAAGCAGGCAAATACACTGTTCTGGACTGCAGAGACAGCACAGTCCTGTAGGACCACTCTGTCGTATGGGCTGGCTATAAACAGCTGTGAGCACAAATTTTTCTGAAGTGGAGCACTGACATCCAGAGCTCTCTGCCAAGAGCTGATGCTCTCCCAGTGTAATCAGCTCATCATGTTCCAGGTACCTGAGCCTGTCATGAGGACCGTGATAATTATGTTCTGCAGCCTTGTTTTGTGCAGCTACGCTGACTTCTGCCAATCATTAGCTATCACTTTGGGGTGCAGAAACATACTGCTGGCAAGCTGGTAATTGAGGCCTCTGAGGCTGTCAGTCAGTTCTCCCTCTTCCAAACAGTACCCCTGGGGAGGACTGAGTCACACAAACCTCCATCCCACTGCCAGCCGTCTGGAGCCATTTGCAGGTTTTGCATTCCTGTCCTCTGAGTTTTCGCTGTAATTACGAAAAGAGCTCCTGCTCTGTTGTCACGCAAGGCCTCATGGACCATCAAGGGAGATTTGCTGACTTCGCTGCTAGCTTTATTGGCTGATCTCATGACACCCATGTTGTCTGGAAACCTGACAATATGAGGGACACTAGCAACCTCATCCTCCCATAGGAATCAGATCTCTTAATAGGTCTGAGCCCCCATACAAGTCCTGAGAAATGCTGTCTACCCCATACTGGAGGGATAAGCCCTGGACACCTCAGGTCACGGTGGGTGGTTCAGCCAAGCATTATCTGCTTAAGAATGGATGGGGGGGGAATGTGAATGTGGTCATCTCACTGTATGGTCAGGGATTATGAATGACATTATGTGCTATCAAGTCCAATGATATCAAGACAATTTCATCCTGCCTTTTCACTCTGTGAGGAAGTGAACTTTCTACCCAGACTGGGCTCGTTAAGAACAAGTACTTAAGCAGCAATTTGTCCTTGCTCCATTATCTTCTGCTAGCAGCCACAGCACCCAGGATGCCTTAAGCTCCTGCTGCATTTCCCTCTTAGAGAAATGTAGGTTGTACTAGAAAACTCGGACATCTGTCAAATACGTCCCTTATAGTGGTTTAATAATATTCCTGGGATACTTCCTCCCAGTATGGCTAGGGCTGCAGTTACACATTTTCTTAGCAAGCACTTTGCATTTTCTCCCTGTGCATCTGAGAGAGCACTCAGCCTCTTTTGCTGACCTATTGCCACATTGTTTACACATTAATTTATAACTTGTTATTCCCATTTCAAGCCAACTATTTGAAATGAGCATATGGTACTAAGACCCTCACCACCATGAGTTAGCAGCACCACTGTAGTGATTTGATCTTCTTGTGCATTTTTACCCAGCTTAAAGCTGGGCTGACCACCTCCTGCTTCCTCTGATCTCTCCATGGGTAGAGATAGGATGCTCAAAAAAAGAAGCAGCATCCTGTCCATTTGGCATGAATCTGCTATGTGATGTCCAGCTCCTTATTCGCAGCTGAGGACTTGCTTGGGTTTAGGATAACTTTACCACTTCTAGGATGCTTTGAACTCTTCTCTTGGGTAACCAGAAGCCAGGAGAACTTGTTGATACGGAATTATGTCCACACCCCCATCCAGACTCAGGACTTAATCTGCTGTGTTATAGACTCTCTTCCAGTAGAGGTACAGAGACCCACGATAACAGTGACAGTGCCAGGCTGACAAGGACAGGTTCCTTCCTCCCCATCCATTGTTTCCCCCCTTGTTGCCATGGCTTCACACTCTGCCCTTGTCTGCTAGCTTCCCCAAATGACGAAGAAAGACACAGAAGTCAGCTGCAACTACCACCTAAGTGGATGGCTGCCTTTAAAAATTATAAAAGGAGAGTATCTGCAAGCTGAAATTGTTTCAGCATCTGGGGCATCTGTAATCTGTACTATTTGCACCATGTCATGCTGGTTCCTTTCACCTCTTACATCTGTAAAGGGCAACAGTTGGCACTGTTTTGGCCTAGTGTGGATCCTTCTGAGGGTCCTGGCTGCTGCTATGCAGGAGAATACTACACTAAGATACCAATTAAGTAGTAATCAACCATTTGTCCTCTCTTGGGGAGTATGGAGGCTCCATAAAACTTGTGTGGTCCAGAAATGAGTGTCAACCATGTATGCTGGTGTTACAAATACCAACAACTCCTTGCCTTCTGCATAGACAGCAATGCAGAAGAAAACTCTTACTGCTTCTGCACAGAATCTGTGTAACATATTTATGATGACGTCCTCACTAAGTTCACTAAATAGATGTAACATTGCCAAAATTGTATACAAGTTTTATACAAAATTGTATACAAACCTAAATCAAGTTCACACCTCTGTACAGGCTAATACATAGACTCTTTGTTCACTTGCAGCATAAACTCTTAAACTTTAATTTTGCTGGATGTAAAGTATCTTTCGCTGATTTATAGGATTTTTATGTATCTTATTAGCTTGTTGAAATGAAACATTTGTTGCTGTGAAATCTTGATATGAAACTAGGAAAGTGACCTGAAGCTAAGATGGTTTCATCGTCTAGCCAAATACACTTACCTTAATAAGGCTTGTCATACGTTAGCCATGTGTATGTAGAAGATAAAGTGAATTACCAGGTCAATAGCATAGCATCAACACTATAAATGACAATAGCCCCCTCCAGAGCAGAAAGAGGGAAGAAATATATGTCAAGCTCCTTCCTCCCCAACAAAAGAAAAGAGCACCTAGCCAAGAGATTGTTCAATGGATTTTTTTTGTGCAAATCAGTAAGCAGGCATATTATCAGCAATGTAAAATACAAAAATACTTACAAATTATTATTTTTTGCTATACCTGTATATAGTATATGATCATTAGCAACAGTTTCTACTGTCCTTGTCTCTGTTCTTCACTGTCATCTTGATCATGTAAAACAACACCTTGTTATAACAGAACTGTAAAGTACTGACAACTGAACCCAGCCCAAAGACTGGGCTGAGCTTTGCTGCTGAGGATCTTTGTCAGTGGGCTTGCAGAACTGTGAGATGAGCTGTGCTGTGCCCAGGCTCACAGCAAGGGTGCCTGATGTTACCTGCTCTTCACACATGCGAGTTCCAGCCAGCTTGCTGTGCTCCTCATCTGGTAGCAGGGAGGGATACATGTAGTTAGTCTTTCCAGGCCATTTGGGAGCTGCTGATTGTTGCTAACTAGCACACACTTATATCAAGACAACTGTTGTGTGGGTGGTATTACGTTGTTTTCAGCAGAGGTGCTTGCTCAGCCATCCACTAGTCTAATGAAAGTATATCAAACCACTGAGAGCCAGACCTTTGTTAATTCAGCAAAGACCAACTAGTAACTGCGTGTCTAGTGTGTTTCTTCAGGTGGTAGAAAAACTTCAAGGTGACCAAAAAATATTTATGCAGAGTGAAAGGAACTCTGCATGGAACAATTCTGAGAAAGTTCCAAAAGAGAAAGCACTGACTTCTTAAGTTGCATGTCACATCAGATGCAGTTACATTTACATATGGATAGAGGCATACCCTGAATGGTTATCAAAGCTACTAATGCCAGGACAACCACTGTGACAGAGGAGAATGCAACTCTTCAGTACTTATGCAGCAGACAGTTAAATATGTAATATGCATTGCTAGATGTCACAAATCCCAGGCATTAGCAGAGGCATATGAAGTCTGCATGTGAGCAGACTGGGAAGGCAAAGATACTTTCCTTTGAATGGTCTCTAGTCCTATTCCCCTCTCCCCAGCCATTGAAAACTGAAGAAGGGAGAAGTGGAGGTGGGTTGTTTCTCCTTCTTAGTGTCATACCTTAAGAAATGTGATGAAGGAAGGGACTATATCCTGGGATCACTCAAAGAACAGGTTTTTTTTGTTACTTCCTTTTCTGATGATGTTTTCATCAGCACCTTAAGAAGGTTATCAGTTTAGCTGTTACAGGGATGGACTATAATAGCAGACAGATCTGGAAACGAGCAGTACATTACAGAAAGACAAAATTTTCACAACTTCAGGAAGGTCTCCTCACTGTAATATTAAACCATATTAAAAAAACCAGCTTTGTTTATAGCTCATAGTCTCAAACAGAAGGCAGCTGAAACTATCTCTGCTGGGTGCTTTCCTACTCTTTTTGCAGTGGGTACGTTTACCTCAAATATCTAATGCACACTGGTAGCTGAACTTATAAATATTTAATAAAATATATCTAAGCAGCCTACCAGTGACTACAAGCTGAGGAAAACTCCCTGAATACTTACTTCCTTTCAACACAAGCTGAAAAACCCAAGGAACTGCCTGTAGTATTTGCGCACTCTGTTGATGGTATCATGAGGGATTAACTGAACACACATTACTGCTGTCATAAAGATAAGGTTCTCAAGGCTTAACTAAAGCTATCAAAGGTGGAAGTTAAGACAAATAGCAGACATGTCTCATCCAAACAACCTTTTTCCCATCCCCTCCTTATCTCACTTGCAAAAACCTTCACAGTACAGTCTAGTATTTGATTATTCAACTTCTAAATGCAACATTGTAACATTTCAGAAATATGGAAATACGCAGCATTATTAAACAGACAAATAACTTTGCTATCACCAAACCTGGAAAATAAACATATCTTTGTTCCAATGCAAACAGCCTTTGAAATTTTTGCTAACATCCGTAAGTGACAGAGTCCATTAACAGTCACTGCAACTGTGTTATAATGTTTGGAACAGCACTTATAAACAGGGAAATAAAAAATTGCAGCCACTGCATACTATGCCCATGAAGTGGATGCGTCAACATGAACAGCCAATGGGTGATACACCCCAGCTGTTCAATCTGCTGGGGTTGTCTCCATACCTGCAATCTGGGATTACTTACAGGACCTCCTGCCCTTACTTCCCAGCCTAATTACACCAGACCAGAAAGATGCAGCTAATTTTTAGGCAGAACAGACTTAATATTGGGGAAGGTTTTCCTCACTGCCCCATGCAGTGTTCTGCCCCCTGGTCCCAGAAAGCCTTTCTTCTTCACCCCTTTCATTACCAAGAAAGGATTTCTTCCGCCAGGTGCCTGACAAGAGTTTGGGCTTTCATTTCCAGAGCTGCTCTTTCCTCAGCTTGTTGAACAAGGTGCAGCATGGAGGGTGGAGTTTGGCTGCATCCATGGTCTCAGAAGTCTGTCTCCTGCCTCTTGAAAGTCGCAGTCTGCTCCACGGATTCCTTTTGCATGTGGAGGCATTCTGTTTGGAGCTGGACATATTTAAAGGCAAAGCCTTTTCTCTCCAAAGTAACCTGAAATATGTGAGTCTCACTTTTCCCCTAATGTGTAATGGAGATACTTTAATGCATTGGCTAACATTGCACATATATCACTTCAGGGTTAGTGGAGCATGAGTGTATCACAATGCATTATCATTGGAGAGCTTATACTTGCATATATCTTTAAATGTTCCGTGTTGGCACAGTGTGATGTCACTGTTGTCTTGTCACAATATGTGCTGAAAATACCCTTATGCAAACATTTCAGACTAACAAATTAATACCTTAAAAAATTAATGGCTTTTGTTACTTCATTAGCATAAACCATCTCTCTTGTGTTTAAGGCAAACTGTTAAATGCTTTTTCTGTTATACTCATGTTTGTTATTAAAAAAGCAAAACCGTTAACAAGGCCCCACAAGATTCTAATTGGTTTCTATGTGCCTACCTCCCTAACTGTTATTGCTAAAAGCCTTTGCAAAACCAGTAAATACTTTAATAGATAGCAATACAAAGTTTTAAGACATTGTAAATAAAGAGAGGAGCTGGATGTTCAGTGATAGATATGGTTGCAACTGTCCTTCAGTCCCACTTCCATGCTTGTCACTCCTGTCTAAGTAAACAGGAAGAAGCACAGGCAGGGGCTGTAAACTAAAAATTTTCAATTTTGGAAAGAATTGGAAAAAAGTCTGAGTGTTATCTGTTTAAGGGATGATTATGAGGTGTCTTTGAGATGTGAAAAAAGACAAATGCAGCTTCCAGAAAAGAAATGTTCTTACATGCACTTGTAGGAAACACTGATGATGTTGTACTGATTATGATACGTTCACCCCACCTTCAAGAGTGAGTAAATCAACCTGAAACAGATCTACTCAAGAATAGCTGGAATGAGTGGAGCCTCTAACTTATGATGAGAAATTAATAGAGCTTATCCTGTGTAACCACAAATTAGAAAATGCTGAAGAGTTATTTTTGCTCTGGACTACAAATAGGTGAATAAAGGGTTTAGCTTACTAGCAAATGTAGGTATAAATTACTCATGACTCTCTTTAGTTCAGTAATTAGAAATGAAAAGTATTTAAATCTGCAACATCAGTGGTTTTCAGAGCAAAGGTCTAATTAACAACAGGGTAAAAAAGAAAAGTACAATTAGCATCCAACAGGAGCTTGGTCTTGGAATTTACCAACTTGCAAGTTTGCTCAATGTTTAAGCAAAGTGTTTAAGCAGTGCTTCTCTTAAAACTTAAGAAGCAGTGACCTATTTAATGTAAAGTAAATGAATTCTAAAATTAGATAGAATGTTTGTAATTAGACAGTTTGACATAAGAGTTACAAGACTCACCCATGTCCCAAGTCTAAGGTGGCCCTTATGCAAATAAAAGTACATATTAAACCAATGAGCTTTATCAGAGAACTCCTTGGCAATCCTATTTTAAAGGCTCATTAATGACTTAGAGAAAGTGATTGTGGGTAATTTTCACACATTCTCGTCATGTACTCTACCATATATTGTAATTTAGTAACTGATAGAGCTCATATCACTAAGCCCATTTTCTCAAGAAAAGGGATGTAGTTATAAGATAAAAGCAATAAGATAAACTAGATATTTTGAGGTTGGCAGAGCTTTGAAAATTGAAGGACCTATTAGCAATGAGAAAATTTCCAAGCAGTTTTGGGGAAGTAGATCTCCATCATAAATAAGGAAGGAGTCACAATCTCTTATTCGGATAGTCATATGCTTCTGCATCACTTTAATGGTAATGTGATTAGGTTTTCAGTGTTCTGGGGAGGGAAAGATATGTAGAAAGTTTTTTGGTTTTATTTCATTGTTTGCATTCCTTTTGACTGTGATCTGACAGGTGGGAAATAGTGTAGAATTAGACACTAAAATAAGAGCTGAGAAGGTACCAATTTACTTTCTATGTCTTATTCAAAGAACATGGAAAACTCCAAGACTGGTTAATAGTTACCGTTTCTATCTGTATTATTCAAAACTTTCATCCATCATTAGAAACAAAGTCTTTGGAAATCCTATTTTGACTAGAGTTTGCAATAAGTGCTTCTATTCAACCTAGGTATTATGTGATTATTCATTGCAGTTGAGCCTTCAGCTGAGTTAAATGAAGTGCACTTAAATGTTCCCTCTTCCCCTGTCATTAACTGCTCTATGGCAGCCTCTAGTTAGGTCCTATAGATCAATGTTTCTCAAACTGTGGGCTGTAAAAGTACTCAAAGGGGATTGCCAATTGTTAGACAGCAACAGTCAGCAGCAGTTCAGTTCCCTAAGTCTGCAGTAGATCTTTTTTCCCAGGAGTGGAGAATGAGAAAAATATTAAATACTGACTGCAGATATTTATTCTACCCAGGGAACTGCTAGCTACCTTTAGCTGCTGGCAGTGTCTCATTTCCTTCATGATGGACAGTATATAATAGTGGGCTTTCACTCCCTTGCCCTAGAAGAACTGATCTATTACGAACTCGGGTGATTATATTGAAACAGTTGAGCAAACTGTAGATGCTTGACATATTGTATTGGGAGTGGATTGCAGTGTCAAAAGGTTTGGGAAGCCCTCTGGCCTTCGGATTTCTCTTGGAAAGCGTGCAACCCCCCTTTTTTGCCTACCTTTCTCACTAGCATCACTTAGACATCTCAGGACACAACAGATAACTTCGTGTTTCTACATGAGTGTGCAGTACTCCCTCAGATGTCACGGAGACAAAGTCCTGCCATACCCTGGGCTCTGAGTAGGGCTGGGAACCTGGCTCACTTGTTGCATGGTCAGGTCAGCACTGGCACACCAGAACACAATGGGCAGGGGCGAGTTCTTCTCTGACCCATGACCCTTCCAGAGAAGCAAGCTAAGGTTTGGGAAGGGCGTCATGACATTGTTGTGACTACTGCACAGTTGTGGGGCTCCTGGCAAGTATTTTATCCTAGACAAATAAAGGGAAATGAGAAAACTACTAAAAGTTACTAGATAGTATAGGAACTGCTTCCCTGCGCCTGAAACAGGTGCTGTGCCTTGCAGTTCTATACCAACACACTTGCTGTTGGTCATATCACTAAGATATTGTAATGCTGCTTCCTTACACCCCTGTCTGCTGAATTTAGAGTATATGGAGCTACAAGAAGAAAGCAAACTAAAGCCTTTGGCTCCACTACCTGAGTGAGGATGTATATAACCTTGTGCTTCTGAACCAGACGCAGGATGACTGTGAGCAAAAGCAACTGCTGCTACTGCTTCTCCCGCAGCTGACTGACACTCTGGGCCTGTAAGATGAGCAGTGACCACTGGAGACTGCACTGCATCTGTGGCACAGTGACCAGCTGTGGGTGAAAAGCTTTCAGATGAGGAAGATCACTTCCAAGCCCTCTTCTGGGACCTGATGCTCTTCTTTGTCATCAAGGCATGGCAGATAAAGAGCATGCTGCCCCATTTAGCACCTATTCCATGACTGTTACTACCCTTTTACCTCCCTAGGCTGCTAGTCTGGTGTCCTCATAGACCAGTAAGGGACTCTCTGGGCAGTCTTGAAACAGTTTGTAGAGTTCAGGACTCTCTATCGTAGGGGACATAGGTACCCTCTTTTCAGGAAATACAGGATAATTTTTGGAGTGCAGGTGAGCACATGGGAGATGCTGCTTACCTCCTGCATCAGGGCTTAAAACCCATGAATCATTTAACTGTGTCTTTTCTCCTTGTAGGGCAGAGTTGGAATATGCACTTAGTCATCTCAGTGGAAGATAAAAGAGATTATACAAAAGACTTGAATGCAAGTGTACCGAACCCACACAAGATAATTGAAGCTTAGTCTTCCTTACAGTCTCTGCAAGGAAGAGCCTTACTAGCCACATTGGAATAATGAAGAATGAAATCTGCAGCCATTACATGCCCAATTTGTCACACCCTTAGTCAGTGGCTGTGGTAACCAGATGGGAGCCTGGCGTGAGCAGAGTGTGCATCCACACTTCCTCTACTAAGATAAAGCAGTGGTGCTTAAATTAAAGATGTCCGATTAGAATTCCTGAACTATAGGAAAAATAAAATCAATTTAAAAAGTTGTTCTCTTAAATTCAGGAAATTCTGACCCTTTCCCTTCTACTTCTTTTTTTCCCCACAAGAAGGTCAAGCTTTTTTCCTCATAGATAGTCACTCTTGCTGCCACTTTGCCTCTGCTTACTTCACAGCCTTCGACAACCACCTCCTTTCATCACATCATTCCCTATGCCACACTGTGGCTTGGGGCTTTTGCCTCTTATTCAGACACTGATTTTCCTCTTTCCTTTCACTTTCTTCTCCCCAGTTTTCAAGGCACACCTCCCCTACACAAGTGCTTTTTTTTCAGTGTGCTGCCAACAGACCACCCTCATGTCTCACAGGGCACTGCTCAACAGGACTGTATTAGTGCCAGGACTCTTTTTATTCTTTCACACTTGGCAGTGAGCTCAGTGACACATGATCTTATTCTTTAATCACCTGTGACTCTGTCTGTAAGTACATTGGCATCTTTGGAGACAAAAGCAGTGCATTGCCCCTCTTGCCCAGGAAATTTCCAGGCTGAGGTGACTGGCTGTGCTTTCTTCTGTCTAGGGATTAATTCCTCAGTTCAGATTTCCCTCTCTTCCTTTCCCCTAATCGCACTCACCTGGCATATTAGCCTGTAACTCTAAGCAAACACCAGGAAACAGTACCAGAGACATATCTTTAGCCATCCAGTTGTGGATGAGGATATGTTCATAACAAAAAAAAACCCCTGAATTTTAGGACCACAGCTTGCAACACTCAAGATGAGGCAGAAGGTGAAACCAGCACAGGCTGCAAAAAGAATAAAGGTATGGGAAGCAGTATGGTCCATAAGATAAATAATCTGTTGGGACTAATAGGAAAAGGTGGAGGGAGATGGTCCTTAATTACTCTTCCTGAAAGGAGCCACCTGTGGGTTGAGCACAGCATGTTCCCATTAGAGAGTGAGCACAGTGAGAGTAGGACACCTGCTTCACTGCTATCTGGAGCCAGATTTTTTCTCCTCCGCCAAGACCGAGACCTGAAACAGTATGGGGCAGCTGGGGACAGCAGAGGGATTTGAATCGAGCTAGTTCCAGACGAAGCTGTTAGGTGAGACATGGAACACTAACAGAGCAGCAAACAATAAATCATGAGCACTGGCATAGTCTGCTGGAGCTGAGCTGTGCACTCAGCCATTCTTCAGACTCCAAGCCTCAATGTGTCTGTCCAACGGCTTGCAATTGCTTAACCTTTGATGCCCATCAGTCTTTGTATTGTAGGAACATTGATGCTATAGGTGGCGGGGGGGAGGTGTGAGCATGACCATGAAAAGGCTTTATTAGCGTTAAAGCAAAAAAAAGTGAGAACCAGCATTAGGGATTTATGAATGTTAGCTTTTCCCTATCCAGGGAGTTGATTAATGTCCTAATTATCACAACACAGCAGGATTCTTCTAGCATTCCCCCTCCTGCAGCTGAATAGCTTTCACAGTATTTCAAGGTTTCCTGTTTATTGCTAGAATTTAAAATTATATTTTTTCCTTCTGTCAAGGAGGAGGACTAAAACCTAAAATGCATGCTGAATACAGAAGCTCCCTAAGAGGGTCTCCATGTATGTTCCATAACTCTTCTGATTGTTCTTCCCCTGAGGTCTGAGATGGATAACAGGGGTTTTTCTGAAATAGCCATACTATTTTTTTGCATCCTTTAAAAAACGGGTGGGTTTTTCTTCCAAGACATTTCACCAGTTGCTTAGTATTCCTCAGATTTAAGGTTGAAGATCTGGATGCTATTTTTTACATCAGCAGTGGAATCATACACCAAAAAGAATTAGCTAATATGGGAAGCAGCCTGTCTGGGCTTTCTTTTCCTCAGATTGGCATCCATGGTACTTCATTATTGTAATTTCTAGCTTCAACATTCACATTATTTTTTTGGCATTACAAAGCATTTTTCTGAAGTTTTCATTGCACTTTCCTGGACAGGGGACAGGAAACTGCCAGAGAAAAATACAGCTCTTGAGAAGAAAATAATGGAATGTACCAGTTTGGATTACAGGAGTAATGAAAACATTCGGCTTCACTTTTTAAGGAGGGCAGATTATTATGATATTTTTTGTTTGTTTTAAGAAAGGCATATCTTCAGTATTTTTGTTTCACATAGAATGAGATAAAGTGAGAGTCCAGACATCAAATTTTCCTCTGTTGTAGATGAAGATGCACAATCCTGTGGAGAACTGAACGTGACTCTAAGCCTTTCATGTGTCACATTGGTTGCTCCAAACTACTTCTGTTTTCTGAAAACAGCTAAACCAAACATGGAGGTCTTGAAATATTTGTTTAGTTTTTTCAATTGATAATAGTGTTCACTGAGGTTTTTTCCTGATTTTAAATACAATGCCAAAACACCCCCTCTAATTTTAAAAAAATACCAGATTCTTTCCTATGAAAAAGTACAGAATTAGAATTCCTCATCCTCAGGTATCTGGCTCATGTTTTGTTCTGAAATCTGGTTTTACTGAGTACAATAATCACATATAAGATTACTAATTACTTTAGGATTACTAACGACAGATCACTGCTGATCAATGATACTTATTTCAGTGGTGTCTTCAGAATTACAATTTTAAAAATGTTTGCCTCTGGCTAATATTGACTCCACCCTTGACTCTATTCTTCTGACAGCATACTGATTGAAGGAGCCCTGAAAACTATAAAGGCAGCTTGAGAAGCTGGTCGGGGGGATCATTGCAATAGTTACTGACAGCATAATTGATCTAGATCTTAGGTCTCTCGTTACTTCTGAAGTTGATAGTACTCGTGTGTCTGGTCATGGCAGTTTATCTTCTGGCTATTTCTCTTTCCTGAGATAAAGATCTTTTTCTGTTTGTAGAGGTACCCTGAGGTACCACTCAGTCCCAGTCCAGTGTTTGGATTAGTCCTTCAACAGTTTGCCCAATAAATCATAAATGTCTTCTGTGTCACTGGGAATCCCAGTTTCTTCTAACACAGCTTCAGTTTCCCTGGGGTTTATTCCTTTCTTACTACTCCTTCATTTCGCATGAGCCCAAGTTGGTTTTGCATTTCTCAGTGTGAAACTGCTTATTAAGAGCTCCTCTGTGAACCCAGTGCGGAACCAACCTCTCTTTATAACTACCTCTTTGAATGATACTAAAATTATTCTTACATACGACTGGCTGTATTTGACATTATAACCAGCAATAATGAAAACATGTGGAACTCATTTATCTGTAGGTTGCATGTTTATAGTGTGACGGAAACTGCAATGCAGTTTGATCCTGTGATCATTCCTGCCTATCCTTGACCATATCTATGAAATAGAACAGCAGTCTATGTGCAATTATGTACAAAGCAGTAAGAGGAAAAAAGATTGCATTTTCAGCTCCAGCAGCATCATGGCCATCATTACTAATAGCAAGGGTTTCCATTCAACTGCATTGAAGCTTCACTGAAAAGAATACAGTGATGAAACTTAGACAGAGCTAGGACAAATATTGATTCAGGCAGACAGCTTCAGGCTACATCCACCGAAGGCATCCTGCAAAGGACTAAGACGTGATAGAAAAAGAGCAATTCACTACACAAAACCCTTTTAGAAAAACTGGTAACTGAAAGCAACTGACCTGAAGGCATCAGTAACAGACCATCACACTAAGAATATAAAAGGCTTAGGGAGCAGACACTGACCAAAACATGCAAAGTTAATGGCTCAGCTGCAGCCTTGAAGATTGGGAGATGGAGAAAACTGACTCCGTGGCTGTTTAGAACAGAATCAGAGCAAAAGCCTTTTTAAAAGGCTTCTTCTTTTTATAAGTTTTCTCATTTTATAAGCTCTGTATGTTCTGTCAGTTTAGTTAGGCTGAATTTTTGATCCCCCAAATCTCCCTAGTCTTTTTCAGGTTATGAGGAGGAGCTCTTGGTTGCTTCTTGCTGCAAATGTGCTATACCGCACCCTATTGTCAAATCAAGAGGCTTCTGCAGGCCCCAATAATGCCCTTTTTATTACCATGGCATCAGGTGGTGCAAGCCATAGCCTGGAAAGTGATGAAGGGAGAATATGGGCATGAGACTGCTGGCTTACTGCTGGGAGACTGGGACAGAGGGGGCATGCAAATATGTACAGCATTAGTTAAACTGCTAAGTGGAAATATTCTTTAGCTTGTGACTGGGAATTGTTTTGGAGCATTCAGTTGCATCGAACTGGGGATAGGGATTGTTCTAACGATTTAAATTTATAGACAACTGTCTTTCTAATAGCCAGGAATTGGACACTGTTTAATTTACTAGTTTAGGAAGAGCCAGAGGAGGTTGGTCATGTGTAATTCTCTCTGAATACTTAATATTCTCTGTTACTGACACATGATGGTGACTGGTGAGACAAATCATATGGTGTCATGGATTAAATGTCTTCTCACCTGCTAAAAACAAGAACTACTTGTTGGTTTGAATTTAAAATGTGTTTTTGTGGGTATTCATGATGCTAATGAATACCTTGGATATTACTTTTCCCCTTTGTGTAAAAGGCTCATAATGTTTTTATAAACAATTTGTCATTTTGAAGCACTGTTTGGTACATAAATTTTGTATGGTGCCAGACGTGATATTCTGCATGTGGATTGCTGCAGAATGGCTTCACTATGGCAAAGCAGCCATATGAAAGTTCACACCCAGAATAAGATGATGAGAATTCTACCTCCTTTCAGCAATTTGGTTATCAGAAATTAAACCTTAATTCAACAAAAAATATGTGTAGGTAGATTTTTACAGTTTAGTAGGACTGCTGACATGATTAAAGTTTAGGAATGTGCGTTAGTATATTGGTGAACCAGGGCTGCAGGGGATGAGATGGGACTTCCTTGCTTATCTCTATATATATGAATATTGTAGACTCTTCATGACTTGTTTGCCCTGCTTAATAAGAAAGAGCGGCTAAATTCCCAGATTACAGATAATTTGGTTTGATGTAAAACAAACTTTATTACCTGAGATCTTGCAATAATTAAAATGTTTATCAAAAGTGAAAACAGGTTTTTTCTTTTCTTTCCCTCTAAATGCCTGAATTGGTTAAGCAATGTTTCTGTACTTTAATTAGACAGTAGAAATCTATGAGACTGCCTTCATTTGGCTTTCAGCTGTTTACTTTGCGTCAGTAAAATCCATACACTATAAAGGAGATCTCAACTATAATTAAAAGTGTTACTGAACTAAACACAATTACCAATGTTTATCTCATTATGTAACGCTGCTGGCACAAAAAGCGGAATTCAAACTTGCTTTCTTTTTGGCATTATTGTTTTGCAGAGTTTAAAACAATGCCTGTAATTCAATCAGGTAACTACAATTACTGCTGTCAGTCCTTGGGAAAATTTGGTACCCCTGAAGTACATATGTTTCAGCTAAAGTCTAACTATTACAGCATGTTGAATTCCAAAGAGCACAGAACTGGGAAACTGCAGCCACTGGTATTTTCCAGTACATCTTCCACTGGAATTTGACATACTGCATTTTTGTTTATTTGTATGAAAAGACAAAACCAGGTAATTTTCTGGCTGCTAGAAATGCTTCACTGAATTTTGCAACGTGGTATGATATATACAATCTTATGTGATGGGTGTTGTTCTTTTGAGCTCTAGATACCCATAAAAAAGCTTAAATTACATATTATATAGGAACAAACAGCAAGTGGAAGTCATGTACCTATGCAAGACTTTTCTCTTTCCTCTTTTACTTACAATGCCAAGAATTATAACAGATATTAAATATAGGTAAAATACATAAATAAAAATTGTTCCTCTAAAAAGATAATGCTTGATTTCCAAGCTAGTTTATTGTCTCTTCAATCTCAAGTGACTGAAAGGGCTGACACATGTCCAGCCAATAACTTCTGTGGAGACTCCTTTTGCAGAGGACCATCCTGATGGTGACCAGTGAGCTGTAGTAACCAGTCTCTTCTCTCCATTCCATCCCAGTGCTCAGTGCTGTCCTGCCTCACCCCAGGTCTCCCACTCCATGATTGTACCTCCCCTGTGCAACTGGGATGTTACAGGAGCACTCTGCAGCCATCACAGCCCGCATTGGACCCCTTTTCCACGCAACAGACCCATTGTACAGCAGCGCTAGGCACAGGGCAGATTAGGACTCAGGTGGACCAAAGATACTTCCTACAAGCAAGCATTTCAGTTGCTTTTCTGTCTTGTCATTTGGCAAGTGAACCAAATACAGTTGCATTCAAGTAAGTTGCGAGATCTTGAGTCAGGCTTAAGACTCACAGACTTGAGCCTTACCTTATGGGAATCCTTGATTGCGTTGCACATCAGCACAAATACTGGCAACTAGTAAACTCTGTCCAGACATGAGAAAGTAACAGACAAATTATGTCTCACATATTTCTCAAAATCATTACTTTATCTCAAAGAGGTGCTAATTTTATGTCCCTGGGTTTCTCAGTCCTGAAGATGTTATGTACATCTTCACTGCCCTAACAGACCTAAAAGTGGCCCTTATGAAAGAAATGAGCAGTTCTTATCTAGTTATGCATGGTGGAGTAAGGACTGGGGTTGAAAGGGTGTGCTTTTTCTAACAATGAATATCACAATATCCTTTTTATGGAGGAGATACCTTTAGACAACCATTACATAAAAAAGTAATTGCAACTATTTTGAACTCAATCAGCTGCAGCAAAGTAGATTTACTTGATTTTACTGAATGAATAACTAAGCTCAAAACACTGCAAGTTCAGGAAAAATGAACAGTGATGGGAAGAAATAATTTCAGAACAAAGGATGGCTTCTTGAACACTGGCAGCTATAAATATTGCAGAAAGTTTTCTCGCTAGTTACTGACACAGTCCAAAACAAGCAAATATTTCTGTGCTGTGTTAAGAATGACACTAGGTTTTGTGGGCCAACCTCTGTATAAGAAAATAACTTTTCAGAGAGAAACTGTTCTCAGCTCAAAGTCAGTAGCCTTGAATTGGAGCAGCTGTAAGATAGATAGGTCATTCTATTTTTGTGACTAACGTATCCCCAGAGCTGTGCAGACATGGGGAACTTTATTAAAGGATCTTTGTTAACATGTCTCAACTGGCTATATTAATTGCTACATATTGTGTAAAGGGTGGACAATCACTGTGAGCTGAAATCCTCCAGAAATGCCCGCATCATTTCTCAGTGGTATCTTCTTATTTTCTTCATGTTCAAGCAGTACTACAGTCCTGCAAACGAGGAAGATAGATAGATCTGCAGCTTGTGGTGAGGGACAGCCCTGAACGGCAGATTGGAGCTGCAGATCTCTGTGAGAAGCTGCCATGTCCTACTCTCTGTGCTTCATCATCATCGCCAAAGCTGAATCAATCTCAGCAGCTTCTGATGGCATGGATATTTGTGTGCGTAGTTTCAAAACCATTATTATCACAAAATGCAGTAGTGGCAGTTGTTACCCTGTGAGTACATAGACACTATCATCATGATCTGTCAAACCACCTTCAGATATATTGTGTTTCCAGACTCTTGGAGAAATGTGGAAAGGTTATTTTGGGGGTTGCTGCAGATATCAAAACAGATGTCACAACTGGAACTGCTTCTTGCTAGAGCATCAATTTTATGTATTTACTTTCGTGTGTGGCATTGGGAGTTGATTTTTTTTTTTTTTTTTTTTGACATGGGATTTCCTGAGCAACTCTTGTGTCCACTTAAACTTTTATTTTTCCATTTTCAAATGTCTGTGTATTATGTAGTGCCCATTGAACCCTTCTGCATAGTCAATTTGAGAAATTATACAAAGTATTTAATGTGAGGGAACAATCATATTTCTCATATTTAATTGCACATTAATCATACTAATTTGCAGGTGGATTCTGACCATCCCTTTTTCAGATCCCATTTAGATACACTACTATTTGGTACATGATGAAGGCTCTGCTTTATTTGGGACTCACTGTCCTGCCTGGTTTATGGTCCTGGGGTTGCCACAATTGTTTATGAAATATGCCATTACTGTCACATAAGATTCTGGGGTCTCAGAGGTTATTCATACAGTGATCACTCACTCCCTGTGAAAATTATACTTAACTAAATAACCATTCAGGAAGTTTAGAACGATGCATCTCTTTGGGGAGAAAGGGATTTTAACAATATTTTTGTTTGCAACAAAAATGTCACTTTAAAAGGGGGATTATTCTGCAACCAAAGCATTGCAATTAACTAGTGCTCAGAATGATTCCTTTTGAAATTCAGTAGAGGGAATGTTAAAATTTCAAGAGAAAGCAAATACAAACCATTTAAAATGTCTTTAAAACAGCCCAATTCTTCCTACCAGTTATAGTAAGTTCTTTTGATATGGGACGATACATCAAAAGCTGTAAGTTTTATTTTCCTTCAATTGCAATGTTTGTTGCAATACTCTCAGAAGTTTAACACAGGATGCAGAAAACAACTTGATAACCTCAGTACACTGAATGAAATAACATTTGAAACCCTTCCCCCATGACATGTCCACAGGTTTTTTAGCCTAAGCCTCTCCTATTATTATTCTCTTTACAGTTAAGGGTATTTCAGTAGGTTAAAAATTTTTACATTTTGTCTTTGGGACTTTACTTGCTTTTAATATATACTGTGGATTTGTGCATGTGGAGGATACCTGGAGAGTTGAAAGAAACACTTCAATGTGAGAAGATATTGATAGCTGAAAGGAAGAGAGGTCCCTCTTTGTTTAATGATTGTTTGTTTCGAATTTCAGGAAATAATAAGGAAAAAAGAAAAAAGGGAAATGTGTGGATTTTTTTTTTTCTCTCTCTACAAGTCCTTTCTCAATAACAGAGTAAGTACAATAGTATATGCAAAAAGAAAGATCTCACTTCTTGCACTGATACACACCTTCATTATTTTATTTTTTGTATTTAAGCATTTTAACCTTTTAAAATGAAGGTATATTGGATTAATAGGCATTAATAGTCTAGGTTTGAGCTAAGAAAAACCATTAGCTTTAGTTTTCTATATCAAGTTACTCAGAAATAAAACTAGCAATTCAGTACTACTTTCCAAAAGAGAAAGAAGTGTTTTTTGATTTCCTTTTGCTTTTGGAAAAAAAATCTTTTAAAATAAATAGCTTAAGTTTGATAATAATATTTAAAGGTGGCTTTTCATAACTTTTTCCTTTCTCTGTCACAACTTACCACATTTAAATGCGTTACTTTTCATTTTTCTTATCTCTCTTTTTTTTTTTTTTTTGGTCTGCTCTATTAATTCAAGATGAAAATCCTTTCTGAGCCTGCTGAGGAATTGTGAATTCATTGCCCTAATTGATGAATTGATTAAAAACTTCTTGCTGGAAAATGAAGGCTCATTCGAGGTATGCTGTACAATTTGGGACTGTTTGGGGACTGAAAGCCTCATTAAGAGAGAACTGTATTAGCTCTGCCTTATGGAGGGAAAGGGTCAAAATATAAGAAAAAATCAACTTTTACAATAAATTGTGGAACTTGAAGACACAATATATAATCATACATCCATAAACCTGACAATTTTAAGACATGAGACTGAAAAATTGAATTATCTAATTGTTGGAGGTTTTAAAATAGACTCTAACAATATTGCCTGAATTTCTTGTGCAAGCAATCTTTGCCGCTTATGTTAGATTTCCAAGAACATTTATCTTCTGCTGTTTTGTTGTTTTTTTTCTGTGCCCACGTTTGCTCATAATGTACTATTACTCACATTTCTTCTTTGGCTGGCAGTAGCTGGAAGTGATTGGAGGTTTTATGGATTAAGGTGAGAGGACAGCTTGTCAGGATGGTCATATGCAGATGCCATTAAACCATGGAGATGTGGTAGAAGATGAGGAAAAGAAAGCAATAAATAAAAGCAGTAAAAAGTATTTTATTTAACTATTTTTCTTTATTTTATTTCACAAAGATGTCTTTATTTACAATTAATGTCATTGCAGTAACGTAGCTGCAGACTCTTAGCGCTGACTGCAAACAAGGCTCAGAATTTCTGTTTTAAAGCACCTAGACCAAACTGGTTGTATTTGTTATTTTTCCTTGAAATAAAGGTTTTTCTTTCTCCCTTGGAGTTGCAGGGTGGCAGTGATACCTGTGGAGTCACAGATGGGGGTTAAAAAGAAACTGAAGATTCACAGCACATGATGGTGTGAAAGCAATAGCTATTAAATGGAGATATGGAGATGGATGAGTAGCTTGTGCCTCACAGACACTGTGTCCTGTCAGACATGGGCTTCTTCCTCACTCCTGTGACATGAAGTTGCACAGCCTGGGAGACATTAATGAAAGCAGACCCTGGTTTCAGTGTCACCACGTAACCAAGTCCTGCAAAGGCAGGATTTGGAGCAGGGAGAGTGTAGCAATACTTTCATTGCTTGGGGAGAAAACTCCCTGTACAGCTGTTATTAAGGAGAAATTGTTCCTGAAATGAGGTCACATAGTGGGCTAGTTCTCTCCACATTTTGCTGACTGCTTTCAGCTTTCACGCAGCAGTGACAGTAAAATGCGAGTGTTTTTGAAAGATAAGTTCTGAACAGAACCAAAATATGTTTTTCAGGAACAAGACTAGTGGAAAGGCAATAAAAATTTGGATAGGGGATGGCTGGTGCTAGGGACTAATGTCGCACAATTATAGACATGGATTAAAAACTACAGTGACAATCAGGAACTACTTCACAAAATAACAGCCTGGGGAAAAGAGGTCTACCGCTTCATATATGTATAAACATATGCTATATCTCTCTCTCTCTATTGTATATGTACACATACACTACAATTTTAATAAAAGACTGTGTCTTCAGAGCCCTTTATACATTTATCTCCTGCTATGCCAGATACAGAGGTACGCACATTTATCTTCAAATGGTGGTGGGAATAAAGGGCAAGCAGAGTCACTTAGGATGAAGAGGGCAGGGAAAAATTACTGCCCTCAAGACAGATGTCTGCTAAGCTACAGTCACTTCCCTAGCCAGTTAAATGTTGGGAACCACATGAAGGTCTTCCATAGGACACAGGATGCAATATGTTTATTAGTAAATTTTTTTAACATATCTTCAGTTTACTCACAAAGCATTAAAAACCTTAGTTTGCTGTGCAGAAACAAAAATCAGCATCAAGTCTAGAGGAAATAGCACATCAAAAAATAATGAGCAACTTGGTTAGATGAATGGTCACTAATCCATTCAGGATGTTACCAGCTGAGGGGCTGTGAGTCTCCTAGTTGGAACTGTGGCCTGAAAAAGAGCACAGGGGGTTTAGGATGCTTATCCACCTGTCCTTCCCAAAGGGATCTTCAGTAAATTACGAATTGACTCACAGGTGAGTTCTGCAAGATATTTGTTTCATTCAGCGGTGTTAATGTCTCAGACCTATGGTCCAGGGGCACAGCCCACAAAATGCAGCAACAGATTGATGTTTAGCCTGCTGACTCTATGATTATTAATGTATTGTATAGGTTTTAAGCACACTTCTTCAGTAAGACCCAGGCCCAAGGGTTGCTCAGTTGCCTGTATAGCATTTAACCAGAGTAGCTCAATGCTGGAATGAGCAATAGTACATTGCTGCAGAAAAATAAACCTCTGTGACTTAGTACTTGCTGGCAGAGTGGAAACAGCAGAGCAGGAGCAACTTGAGGTGATATTTGTGCCACAGCTACAAGATTCAAGCCCTGTTGGCAGAAGAGGAAGATAGAGGTCTCAATGTTGGCTGACTCACCTGGAAATTAAGCTGAGCACAGGGCTAGACATGTATGGGGAGAGAAAGAGCAAGGAGGAAATCTGAAGAATTTATGCCATTGATTATAATAGAAGAAAAATAAACCCTCATTCAGAAATAGGTATCCATACAGAAAGAGCTATGTAAATTTTGTATGCAGGATGGTGACATTAACAAGGAAGTCTTTTTCCAGACTGTCAAGTCCTGTCAAGACACATCAGTGAGACTCAGAAAGGAAGCTGTGGTTGCAAGTCTTGTTAAGGTAGTATGGAAATCATCACATTTTCCCCTTTTTTTTTTGTTCCTGTCCTGATAGCACTAACATGATGTAAAATAGACAATCAATTTTAATGGCATAACAAGACTATGACAAAGATAGACATACTGAAGTTGACAAGGTTGATATGTGTGTTTCATGCTGAAAGTACAACATCCTAATCCACCAAGAGCATGCAGTAGACCCTGGTAAAGATGAGATTGAAGTTTTGTTTTGTTATTAGAACAGCAGGTAGGAGAAATGCACTGCACAAACCAGGAAGGACCCCAAGGTAACACCTCTGCTATTTGGGAACCTTTGGTACAGTTGCAGGTCCTTTGTAGCCAAGGAATTTTGTACACACGTCCACCTTGTCTCTTCAGATTTCAGAAGCAGAAAGACTTACCAGAAAAACGTTTACCTACTATTTACAAGTCATCATATAGGAACTTACTGAGGAACTGACAGCATTCACCACTTCTAGTCAGTTCTCAAATACCTGTGTTGTATTTTACCCCTTCTTAACAACTCAAATTAGATTCATGCTGTACCATTCACCAGAGTATTCTCAACCTACTTCACCTTGCTAATTACTAAATGCTGTGACTTAAGTGGAAAAGGGTGATTAGAAGTGTTTTTAAATGTTGAAAGTTGTCCACAGGTCTCAGTAGAAGCTTAGAATCATAGAATCATAGAATTATTTAGGTTGGAAAAGACCTTTCAGATCATCAAGTCCAACCATTAACCTAACACTGCTAAGTCCACCACTAAACCATGTCCCTAAGTGCTTCATCCACACGTCTTTTAAATACCTCCAGGGATGGTAACTCAACCACCTCCCTGGGCAGCCTGTTCCAATGCTTGACAACCCTTTCAGTGAAGAATTTTTTCCTAATATCCAATCTAAACCTCCCCTGGTGCAAGTTGAGGCCATTTCCTCTTGTCTGTCCATCCTTCCTTCCTTCCTTCCTTCCTTCCTTCCTTCCTTCCTTCCTTCCTTCCTCTAATTTTCCCTTGCCGTCCTCTTCCCCTTCTCCTTCCCCCTCCTCTTCCTTGCTTTCTCTTTAGCTCGTTCTTCCTTCCCTGACACTTAAAAGTTTCATATTTTTGAAAACTCACAGCTCTTCAGAATGTGGCAAGACCATAGTGCTGAATGGCAAAGGCACAATTTTGGCAGAGTAAAAGGATGTTTAGGTGGGTGTGCAGAAAAAACTGAAGCAGATCATTTCCTGATACAGGCTTCTTTGTGCTGGTTAGACAACATATAGACACTGATTAATAGTTGTAACAACATACCATGTTACAGGACCTGTACAAAAACCTGAAGTTTAAGTAAAGATAAGTAAATGCTATTAATTCAACTCACTTTTTTCATATTATTATTATTCTTAATACCATTCCAGTCTATTTTAGAGAAGGGAAATTAGGGGTTTTACTCTTGAGAGAACTGACCTGTCTTGGTGTGAAAATGATTGAAATTCTCTCATAGGCCAGGAAACATCATTTTCAATACCTACACTAAAAGTTTGGTTGACATACAACATAACCAGCCCCAAATATTCATCATTTGTGAGCCAGATCCCGTAAAGAACAGAGGAGTGAGTTAACAAAATGAGAGTAAATTTTTTTACAGCTTACTTATATTTGTCTTCTTGCTTTTCAATCTTCAGTGTAAATTGATTCATATTTGTAAAATTTTCTCTAAAACTAGGGTTAGAGGGGGTTGAGTATTTGTTTCATTTTAAATAAACCAAGATTCTCAGGTACAAAATTGTTCTTAAGGATATTGTCTATTCAACTGCATGATCTGCTCTCTTATCTGACCTGGGGAAGCAATTGCTGTTTTCAGTATGAATTCAGTTTCTTAACGTAAGCAGGAGTTTTTTCTTATTCATATTTCAGTAGTTGCCAGAAATGTGATATATATTGTACAACCAGAAAAAGGAACAATTCCTGAATTGAAAATTTTATGGTATTGCTCATTTTCTTTTCCCAGGGGCATAATAATGATGGCATTTCTCATTAGCTGTGACGTCTGGTCTTCCTTTAGCGTATGTGGCTATCCCTCCTTTGACCTTAGATGAACCTTGCTGATGTACATTGTCTCATAAACAGGCCAATTTTTTGCAAGTCCTATAATTGCATCCATGTGATGCTTTCTTTTGGGAGGTTACTGTTTCTCTTTGCTGATGATATCTAACAATTCTTGGAACATTACTAAGGAATGCAGCTCCACTGAGACACACGTCTGTTATCCTGCATAGTTCAACTCATTGCTAACTACTGAGCCAGTGTCAGAGGTTTTATCCTTAATACAGTTGACGATCCATACTCTCCCGTCAACTTCTCAGGCTTAGATATACTCAGCTTCATTCATAAATTTGGACAGAAAAATAGTGTTTATTTTTTAGAAATATTTTTAAGAGCATGTCTTTTAGTGTCATGACAAATTTTACATCTACAAAGGAATTTACATAAATGTACAGGGAAAGTTGAAGGGCCTGTACCATAACTCTGTAAATGTTTCATCTCAAATAATTAATTAGATGGATGTAGAGCAGACTCACTTCTCAAAATTATTTAGTGGTACTATTCATAAATGATATTTAAAATGATTATTTGCTTAAGTGGCAAGATGGGCTAAGTCTGTTTTCAGTAAGGATAGCAATGTAAAATAATACAAATGGATATTTTGCCTGTGCCAAGTTGAAAAATACTGTGGGCGAGTTAAAAAAAGCCAAATGTCTTTTGTTGTTGTTGAAGTATTATATAAAAATGGAATTGAATGTTTGTTTATCTCTTCCCCTTTTTTAGAATATGAACATAAATATTATGTAAGATATAAGAGCATATCTATAGTAAATTAAAAATATCTAACAGTGCTATGCCCAAGTCATACTAAGTTATACAGCCTGAACCTAAAAAAAAAAAAAAATTGTCAAAAAGATACCCTGTACTTAATGCTTTTTATTAATCAAAACATATTTTCATTTTTTTTCAGGACCCTGCTTCTGAAAATGGATCTGAATAGGTCTGCGTGGAGATAATCACAGAACTCTATGTGGTTTTTTGACTCTACTGACCTGTACACATTGCATCTTAAAGTCACAACCAAATGTAATAGGTCAAATTCTTTGTCTTCAGTAGTCACTGAAATTTAAAAGAAAACTTCTATGAGGCTAAAATTTCACTTAATGAGTCCCTATGAAATGATCATGCAATCAAATAAAAGTGCTTCCACTAATGTATATCACAGTTCACAGCTGGTAGGAAGCACCCCCTATGAGAGCATGTGTTTTATCTACCTTTTTCCTTGCACCATTATCAAAGACTTGTCTTGATCACTTCCTATGTCCCTGATGGAAAACTTGGGCCCTTGATATAAGTAAATAAAAATCTAAAACAGACTTCATATAAGGTCCTGAACGCACCCAGAGGACATATAGAGAAAGGCTCCTTGCCTGAGGTGCACTCTCTGTCTGCTGACCCTCCTCTTGCTTTCAAATTCTTGCAGATTGCCAGGGCTTGAGTCAGGGAAATGACACCTGCATAAGTGACAGTGAGGGAGTACCTTCAGGACCAGCATTCATGGGGCAAGAAAAAGCTGTGGGTAGCCTTACCAGAAGTAAAACAGCGCTGCTGAGTGTGCTGGTTTTGGCTAAGATAGAGTTAATTTTCTTCATAGTAGCTAGTATGGGGCCATGTTTTGGATCTGTGCTGAAAACAGTGTTGATAAAGCAGGGATGTTTTAGTTATTGCTGAGCAGGGCTTACACAGAGTCAAGGCTTTTTCTGCCTCTCGCACCGCCCCACCAGCGAGTAGGCTGGGGGTGCACGAGAAGTTGGGAGGGGGCACAGCCGGGACAGCTGACCCCAACTGACCAAAGGGATATTCCATACCATATGATGTCATGCTCAGTATACAAACTAGGGGGAAAGCTGGCCAGGGGACTGCTGCTTGGGCTGGGCATCGGTCAGAGGGTGGTGAGCAATTGTTTTCATTTGCATTACTTGCCTTTCTTGTTTGTTGTTGTTGTTATTGTTATTTTCCTTTTCATTACAATTTTTATTATTATGATGATTATTATTTTATTTTATTTCATTTCACTTATTAAACTGTTCTTATCTCAACCCACAAGCTTTCTCGCTTTTACTTTTCCGATTCTCTCCTCCATCCCGCTGGGGCAGGGGGGGAGTGAGTGAGCGGCTCTGTGGTGTTTAGATGCCAACTGGGCTTAAACCACAACACTGAGTTACGAGAAGGCAAACAATGAGATTCATGGAAAGGCTGAAGCAATTTGACTGTACATGACAAAGAAGAAAACATGACAGCCTAGAAACACAGGCAGGATTGCTGTATTGCTTTCTAAATTCAAAATGAGCACCTCTGTGCTAAAAATTGTCAGGAATATTTTATGGAAAAAAAAACCTGTTTGCTTTTATCTGACAGATTTTTGTTCTAAAATGCTGTAGGTAATTTCTTCTTTTAAGTAGATGCCTTTTGAATTTTGAATATAGTTAAACCATAAATATCTCAAAATAAGGGGAGAGGGGAAAAAATCAGGTTGAAAAGTTACAAAATTTATGCATTTTTGTTATTAATTGTCAATTAATGGTATTTAGAAACTGTTCATTTATTTTTTTAACAAATTATTTTTAATTCAAATACTAATATGAAAGTTGAGAACAAATGTAAGACATTTCCTACTAGTAGATGTGGTAAGCAGAACCATGGGAAGTTATTTAAATGCTAAACAGTGTTTCAGTAGATAAATGGCTTTTCTTAATAAATTAACATATTTTGGTTTAATTGACTGTATTTGCACTTGGAATATTACTACTGTTGTTTTGAAATTATGGTTTTGAAACAGTCACTAGCAAGTGGGTCTCAGTTCTTTTAATGAGTTATACTGAGGATTCCCCAGCCTTTCATACAAGTATTCACTTATTTTGAAGTTGTGATCCTTTATAAATAATTATGAACTAGCTTGAAATTGGGTTATAAATTAATGTAGTAAAGTTTGCCTTATGAAGTGTGTTCCAAATTAGATAAAATCCCTTGAGTTTATAGAAAACAATAGCCTCATCAACCTAAAAACAGTCTATGTCAAAACACAACCATTGCTTCGGAAATTGCAGGGGAAAATTTTATCATGAGCTCCACTTTCTCTTAGGTTATGCTGCACTAACCATTTTCTTCATTAAAAATCATGGCACAGGAAGAATGAACATAATATGCAAATAAAAACAAAACATCTCTTTATTAGCTGTTCCTGGGGGGGATTTCAGTTGTACGTTTTTTAGATAAATGTTACATGAAGTAAGCCTCTTCTATCAGAATGAAAAGCTCTGTAATAATTTCATTTAATCTTGATCCAATATGATTCCTAAAGTCATTTACCATCAAAGAGTTTAATTCCAAGTGCCCAAATCCAGTTACAATTCGCAGTTGGCTGATTGTCAGTAAATCTGTCTCTCAGCCGTTTTGTACCAATTGAAAAATGAGATGCTGATCTCAAGCAAGGCTTCATATTCATCACAAAGTTTTGGAAAGTGAGTGAGCATAAAATTCCCATTCTCTAAGAGTTTAATCAATAACAAAAGAAAAAGGTGGGAAGATGACTGGGAATGCAGATTTTCTATCCAATTATCTTTATTGACTAAGCAGTAGGACAACAAGATTTTCAGTAAACATGAGGACTTTGAAGTCTGTTGTTTTGTAAAGCTTTTTTATCTTCTTCCTTTTAAGTGCCTTTTTTTTCCTTATTTTTAATTTGATTTTTTCCAGATGAATAATAGTCATAAAACCTGATAAATTAGATCCATATTTTCAATGCATTTTTTTGACATGGGGAATATAACTGTGTTTCCAATAGGATTCCTATGTCAAGAGAACTGTCTTATCAGTATCAGAGGCAGAGATAAAGACAATGCTGTGGAACAATTTCAGACTGTTTAGAGAACTTATTCAACGGAATGATGGTCAAATGATGTACTTAAACACTGCAGCTAGGGGTTAATAGATTGCCTTCTCTAGTCAAGGGAAAAGGGCAGAAGGAGGCATGTCAGAAGTCGTCAGTAGACTTTTTTTTTTTAAAACTGAAACCTGTAGGATCCCTAAGCAAGGAATCAAGGACACATGAGTCTTTATGCCCTGAAAGGTGCAGGGAGGTAAAGGGGAGAAGGACACCATCAAGGCTCTAGGAGCTGGGAGCTTAATGTCAAGATGAAGAAATACCCCGCGAGAAGCAGAGGGAGCAGGTGTGAGTCTTGTGAGCCAGAGTAATTCAGCACGGTATGTGCTGCTTGGTGCAGCCTCTGTAGGAGGTCTGCGAAAAGCAGAATTGTGCCATCAACTGAAGGTCCCACAGCTGTCTAGAAGTTTGCAATTGTCCTCCCAGATGGGTCAGAGCTGGTGAGTGGGAGAACAAGGGAGGGCAAGCAGCACGTTTGACACTTCTGCGCAAGAACTCGTGGAAAGAACAGTATCACAGGATTGGCTCCAAAAAGTCAAGTGATTGTTACAACCTGTTGGCAGGAGGGAGAGATACCAAAGGAACTTCTAACAGGTGAGAAGAATTTGCTCTGTGATGGCTTTATTGGACAATGACATTCCAGCATAGGAAGGAAGAAATAGTTTGGACAGGGAAACCATAATTGATCAATATTTGCCAGAATTTGAATAAAAGTCCCATCCAAAATAACCTGCAGTTGTCTCCTTAAAAAGTTCCTCCAAGTACACAGTCCCTCCAAGTTCATAGGACTGGGAGCTGTACCACATTAAATACCACATTAAAAGAAACTTAATAGTGATGGACTGACTTTTTTTTTTTTTTTTTTTTAAACTTTGGACTACTGAATACAAATTCATTGCCTGAAACTGTGATTTTTCTAAGGTCCAGACACAAGGTTTACAGATTATTATTACTATTACTATTATTACTATTACTACTACTACTACCACCATCCTCAAAATGCACTGAAAGTTGCACAGAGTAGGGCTTATTATGATACATATCCATTAGCTCTCTGGTCCCTAACCATGCGTCAGAGATCTTGTGTGTAGCAAGAGCAACATATCATTCAGAAGCCTGGAGCAAAGTCGTCTTCTTTATTTCTCTGACTAGTTTCTGAGGTTAAAAAAGAAGAGCCTCGTGATCATCCTCCTAACATAAAAGCTCTGATGGCATGTTTTACAGAACACTTTATCTTCATTGCTCTTCAAGAATCTGGAGTGGGAATCTTTGATTGCCTGTAAATGCCTGGAAACTTGAGTTTGACTTCCCTCACTTACCTGAAGAAATTCATTATATATTTTAAATCAACCTTTATAGTTTCCCACCAAGAAACGGATTGCATTCATTAATGTTTTGGTGTCTTCAGAGAATCTGAATTGTTGGTTTAAGTACATTTTAGGAGCTGGCTGAGAGAATAAATCCCCTCTTGCCCTTCTCATATCAAAAGCCTTCATAAGAGAAATAAAAGAATGGCATGAAATGCCATTATTGATGTTAGTTGAGTTTTTAGCATTAAGAATAGAGAAAGATATCTGTTCCTGAGCATGACCTGTGGAATGCCTAAAATTAAATGCTAAATTAATTACCTATATATGAAGGGTTGGCAACAAACCACTCATCCCTACATACTTCTGTGAGGTTGTAAATGACTAAGAAGTTCCTGTAGGTTGCAAATAAAGGTCTCATTCAAAACTATAATTTTGCTCAAATGTGATAATGATATCTTTGAAGGGAGAAGGTTCTATTTCCCCTCAGAAATGCTAATAAAAAAGCATAGATGCATATTCATGAATTTTGTCATACCCTGCTGACTTCAAATTGGGATTATATATTTTTTATATATGACACAGAGTATCACTTTTTCTACATACCTTTTTATGTGTTAAGATTATTTTACTCTCTCAGGGTAAAGGAGAGCCTAGACCTTCAGTGGAGGTTGTCTGAGTGAATATAGTCTGTAGAAATATGGGGAGATACCGTGCCTTCTCAGACAATTTTTGGAGTTTGTAGCAAGTTTGATCAAAATGAGTAGTTAGAGCATAGCAGATATTTGCATTCCCTGAACCTTAAAAATATTTCCCTTCTGCAGGTGTTCTCATTCTGCATAGCAAATTCCATGGACTAAATCAGCTCTGGAAAAATTCTTTGGACTCTTGGCCTTTCTGGTTAGCTTCAGAAAGTTCTTAATACATAGTCTTATTCTTTACCCCCCATCTTTTTTTTTTTTTTTTATGGGTTTATATGCTTTAGTTATGATAACTATGAAAGAAAAAAATAAAATTCTCCTTTCAAATGAGTATTCCTTACACAACCTGGACTGTATTTTTTAAAATTATTGTTTTGAGTCTTAGTTTTGAAATGCCTTACTTGAGACATATCTGCATTTTTTTATATTATAAAAGAATTACAAAAAAGATTGAGTATCTACCCCCTAAAAAAGATGCCTGCTTACAAAAATTCAGCTTGCATACCAAAGAAACAGGCGATTCAAACATCCAGGTTATATGTGAATATTCAAACCCCATCAATTTTGAAAGCCTTCTCTCTTACCTAGTACATTTCTACGCTACAGAAATGCTGCTGTTTACTTTTTACATCTGAAAAAATCATGGATGAGAACAACAAAGAAGATTGTCGCATAACATGGTATAAAGTTACCTTTGCCAGACACTACAAATGCAGTATGCAAATTTTACTGTGTACCAACTGAAGAAAAGTTGTTAACACTATAATGCTTTCCAGCTAAGTAATCAGACCATGATAGAAGTGAAGTGAACACGCCGATGCCTGAATGTAGAAATTAGGATCTGTGGCCCCTGGGCAACTGGAAAGCTTCCAGGATATATGCCTGATGTTGTGCTTTTTGTCAAATAGACTCCAACATCTAGTGTTCAGCTGCATCACATCACCAGCTGTCTCCCTCTCCCTTTGTCTCTCTCTCTCCCACCTCCCTCTCTCTTTGCTTCCCTCTCCCTGTTCCCCTCCCCTTCTTCCTCTCTTTCTCCCTCATTCTTTTTCCTTAGGAACACTTAATGTATTCACATTTTGTATGTGTAAGTTGCATGACACACTTGTAATTAGGAATGGGAGGCCTAGAAACTACTTGTAGGAATTTGAGTAGAAGGAGCATACAAATAACTGGGTAACTCAGTACAAGAAAGTGACATTAAGATGTCTAATACCTACATACAGCTGCGCTTAATTTTTTTTTCACATGAGGGTTAAGAAAGGAGTTATTCAGAATAGTGGAGAGCAAAAGCAAATAATTATAGGAAAAAAATTTTAAAATAAGATGTTATGAGAGAGATTCATATTGCCTGGCTTAAAGTACTTTTATCAGTGCGTCATACTGGTGTTATGATAAAACGGAAGAGAAAGGGAGAGATTTTCCTCCAGAAGGCAAATGAGCACCACAGCCAGGTGTCTGTTCTCAGCTGTTTTCTGGAGGACCCAGTCTCTTTCCACTGACTCCACAGACCACCTCATGAGTTGCACTCGGTGCCTGATTCTGGTGCCTAAACCGGTGTCTAAAGCTGCATGTGGCAAATATTTCTTCACCAGGAAACCACCAAGAATTCAGAAGATATAAGAGAAATAAAAGATTGTACCTATTCTTGAAATGTGGGATCCATTACTTTTTGTGCATATATCATTGTCTAAATTAAGATTAGTTTTACACTCCTACCATAGAAGGTGAAGATAAACCCCTCAAGCATAATATATGGAGTTAATATGATTATTATCTTTTTGCTAGTAACTATCCACTATGGATGACTAGCTTTTAGCAGCAAAACAAGTGGCCATTTTCTTACGTCAGTGACTGCTTTCTGTTTTCAAACTGATAAAACTCAAACACAGTGTACATCTACTTTGAGCAACTAGGTCGAGGTCCTTTCAGAAGGTTGGCCACTAATTTAAAATTATGTTTCTTTTTACTGTAATAAAACTGGAAGTCCTCTTCACTGCACTGGTGTAGCAGTAAAGCCACAATCCAAAGTATATGGGATCCATCTGCAACAGTTATGAGACCATACCTGTACACTTACTAGTCACTTTTCCTTGCTTCTTTTTTTCCCCAAACATTTACTAGAGAAAGAAGGAGAAAAAGGCAAAAGAAAATAGAACACTGTGCCTATATACATACATGTATGTATCTACATACCCTTATGTATATATATGTCTAAAAAATAAAAGCTGTCAGTCAATATGTATCTGATCCACCAGACCCACTAAAGAGTCCCCAGCAAGCTAGTTATTAAGAACTCTACTCAAATTAACTGTATCAGTAATCACAAACAGCACCCATCTGGTGCTACTCTGGCTCTAGTCCCTGCCCAACAAGTGGCATTTGCCCACACTTGGAATAATTTCCCCACAGAAAAGAGCAGCTTGGTATGTCTTTGATAACCATCAAGTTGTAGGGTGCATTCTACTCCCTGTTATTCAGTTTAAGAGTCTGCTACATATCCTTAATTCATGGTCAAGAAAACATAAGGTCTCTTTTACTTCAACTGTCTTCTCAGTCTAAGCGGTCTTCACTTTAAGCAAGCCATCTGTTTCCCTCACAGATAAAGTTAGATAGAGTTGGAAGAATCAGGTCTTCTGGCTGGGCTGCCACAGCTATTCATAGACGCTGATAACTTAGGTAGAGAATATTGAGAAGAAAACTGCTTTTTGAACAGATTCCTTTTTTTTCCTGTGATGAAAGTTTGCCTCTTAGCCCAAGATAGGATACCAAACTGTAAACTCCATCCTGAGTGTCATTATCTGTAACCCAAGAACTATTTCACAGCCCCTATGTTGTTCCATATATGAGTATAGTTATTAATCATCATATATTAATTTCAAATGTGGACCATTCTGCATCAAAACAAATGGAGATATCAGAAACATGAAAACAAATATGCCCAAACTTATTTGGAATGGAGAGGATAGTTTATTTTTCCAACAGAAGACTTCTTAGGCTTACAATAAATACTAATAATATGCAAAAGACCACAAACCATGTTTCTTTTTCCCACCTCTACTGAAATGTATGCTTGTAAATAAGTTATCATAAGAAACTCTTTCATTCAAAAAAGCAAGAATTAAACTCTCAAGTTGTGACTATATAAAATGGCATTTTTCTAGTCAATTCAGCTATTCATATATGGATATTCAGCCATACTCCATTAATGGTACAAATATGTATTTACCATTTTCATTATCTTTTGGTACTTCAGAATAGTGGGAGAATAAACTATGTTCTTTACCAGTTCATGCATTGCCAACAGCTGTTGATTTAATTCCTTCATTCTTGGCGGGATGAATGAGCTAACAATAACCTACTTTGAATTAGAATTCTAGGTTCAGATTTTGGAACTGGCTTTTATTTATTTTTCATGTATACACAAAACCTAATGTCAGGATTTTACATTATTGAAACACAATCAACATATTACTCTTCATTAGCATTTTAATAAGCATTTTAACATGCAAAACAATGATTTCAAAGTTTCATTTCTCATACAGTTCAGTAGTGTTCACCCTTTGTAATACCTTTGTACAAAAGCCTTCTTCTACAACTTCAGTTGGGATCAGCTTTAGAAAATTATTTTCTCTCTGCCCCCTTCCTTTCCACCTTTTCATTTCAGTTGCTATCATGGAATCAGACTCATTTGTAGTCATTTTGATTTCTGTGTGATGGATGTTTTTCTTTGTTTGGTATTGTTCATATCAAACTTCCTATTCATATATCTCTGAAATATATATTTTGTTCATCTTTCAAAAAGACTTGTGATTTTTAGAGGGAGAAAGTCACTATTAAGTTCTGATTTAATACTTCAGCTGCTCAGCTGCTTTTTCAAAACAAATGCCAGAATTAGGTTGCATTTAATGTAGAGTTTTCATACATATGCAAGGTAAACAACATAGAAAAGAAAAGCAGTCTTTTATGTATATGTATGTAGTGAAAAAGTAAGTTTCTTATTCCTTATATATGTGTAAACCCACACAGACACTTTTAAGGTTTAGTGGCAAGTATACAAGAATCAGTGATACCAAAATATATAAAAATAATGCACAGCCTCTTTCTTTTTGCAGACACTGGGAACTATAAAGTGTAGCTTTTCCACTCGCACATTTAAAATAAAGTTTCTGTTTGAAATTGTCATGCCCAGGTGTTTGCATGTTCAGACACAAATCTAACTCAATTTGAAAATTTTTGTTTTAAATATGGTCATAATCGAATACATAAATTCAAGTTGTAATTCACTTGCACTGACATATATTTAATTAGGATAAATCTTGTAGCATTCAGCTTCTGAATGATTAGAAATGTTCAAATTCTGTGAAATTATCTTTACAATGTGAAAATGAATTGTGGTAGCCAGTCTTGAAATAACCTAATTTTATTTGTTAGGTATAAGTGAATATAATTAGCAGATGACAAAACAACAGCTTACAATGCATAGCACTTAAGGCCTGTTTCCACTTAGACCACATGTCTAATTTAAAGAATTCTATAAAGTTGAGATTAGATGATGTAAGCAAATCTGCTCTATAAACCAACCTGTGTCAGCATGAGCAATACTAGTGTATGCACTGTGCAGGTTTAATCAGGTATAATTTTCTGTTCCTGTACAGCTCTTCTGGTTTAGAGAAGAACAAAAAAGTTTTTAACTGCAAATGCTATTTTTTGCCAGTGTAACTAGCTTTGTGTCAGGTTTTCAGCTGGTGTGGATGAGCTTCAACAGAACAATACTGGTGACAAACTCTGTGACTCTGTGCCTTGTTCCCTCTCCACACCTCCACTCAAACCTATTCCAGCTGCCAGAGCACCTGGGAAATTGCCTGTGTCCAAGATGCCATCCCCTCCCTGCTGGAGGAGACCTATGAACAAGGTATGCATCCAGCACTTTACATGGTGATACAACTGGGTTGTAATAAATTTAAGTACAAATCAATTAAGATATTCTGTACAATAATGAGATGTTGGATTTCTTTCAATTCTCATTTTCTCTCCCCCTCATTCCATTCCTAAAATATATCAATAATGATTTTTTACTTCCTTCAAGGTCCTGCCTAAATGGTTGACAAGTGTCAGCCTGCCAGGCTGTTTGTCCCTTATGAATGGTGGTTGGTGCAGGAATGTTAGACTTGTTCAGTCATTGAAATGGAGGAAAAAAGGGAAAAAGGCTGATCATCTCAGGTCCTTTGACACCAAAATTGTCCTTGATGATCCAGATGCAGAGACAGTGGGACAGCTTGGTCCCCCATAGAAATGGCCATCACAGAAGCTAAGAGGAGGATGCCCAAGGACCTGTCAATGGGACTGTCTGTCTTGAGATTTTGTGCCACCTGTAGCACCATTGCCACTGTGGCAGCTCAGCTACTGCATGATCCTCCACATGTAGATATTACTGCCTTCCACATATAGCAACCTTAAGCACTTACTCTGGACAAGTGCATGGGTTGTCAGGTATTTTGTTGTCCTCATCTTCCTAAGCTGCCTCCTTTATCTGCTGCACCATGCCCTCAAGGAAGGGTACCTTCAAGAATTGGGACCTTGGCACCCTCTTTGCCTTTCTTTTGCCACAGCAGAGAGGGACTGAGCGTGGGACTAGCAAATATGGAGGTTTTATCACTATCAGAGTAATCTCTAAAAAAAGGGCAAGTAAGTCTTAATCCTTGAGAGCATCTGGAGGTTTTCCTGCACTTAGTTGCCGTTAGCCATCCCCTTCACAATGCCTGATTCTCAAGGACACATTTTAATTCAGAGAAGTGGAAGCTGTTGGAATTTAATATATGTATACAAATACACGTGTATCGTAGCTAAGAAATTAGATATCACTGAGATGGGAGTGTTTAGAAGCCTGGTAAATCAGGCAATCTTCAAACTTTAAAAAAAATTTCACCAGGCTGACATTCATTAACAGCACCTAGTTATTATTGCTACTTATAACTACATATACAAAACCATTAGTCCTTAACAGTTATAGCCTGCATTAGGTCTGAATGCACAACACCAGTGAGCTGATGTTGTATAGTTAGCACGGATAGCTGTTGTCTGTGATGGTCCTCCTTGCTGAGGTAAAGATGATCACACAGAATCACAGAATCACTAAGGTTGGAAAAGACCTGTAAGATCATCAATTCCAACCATCAACCAACACCACCATGCCCACTAAACCATGTCCCACAATGCCTCATCCACACGTTCCTCGAACACGCTCAGTGATGGTGACTCCACCACTTCCCTGGGCAGCTTATTCCAGTGTCTCACCACTCTCTCAGTAAAGAAATTTTTCCTAATATCCATCCTGAACCTCCCCTGGCACAATTTGAGGCCATTTCCTCTTGTCCTGTCGCTAGTCACTTGGGAGAAGAGACCAACACCTTTTCAACCCTCCTTTCAGATAATTGTAGAGAGCGATGAGGTCTCCCCTCAGCCCCCTCTTCTGCAGACTAAACAACCCCAGTTCCCTCAGCCACTCCTCACAAGACTTGTGCTCCAGACCCCTCACCAGCTTCGTTGCCCTTCTCTGGACACGCTCCAGCACCTCAATGTTCTTCTTGTAGGGAGGGGCCCAAAACTGAACACAGGATTCGAGGTGCGGCCTCACCAGTGTCGAGTACAGAGGCATGATCACCTCCCTACTCCTGCTTGCCACACTGTTTCTGATACAGGCCAGGATGCCGTTGGCCTTCTTGGCCACCTGGGCACACTGCTGGCTCATATTCAGCCAGCTGTCGATCAACACCCCCAGGTCCTTTTCTGCGGGGCAGCTTTCCAGCCACTCGTCCCCAAGCCTGTAGCGTTGCCTGGGGTTGTTGTGACCCAAGTGCAGGACCCGGCACTTGATCTTGTTGAACCTCGTACAGTTGGCCTGGGCCCATCGATCCAGCCTGTCCAGATCCCTCTGCAGAGCCTTCCTACCCTCGAGCATATAGGCCAGACTGGTCTTTAATGAGAAAAGTCAGAACAGAAGCAGGCTTGTCTTCTTTTTTCCCCAGTTTTACTCATTCCTGCCTGGTGTTGTGTTGCTTGACCTTCTCATTAAAGAATAATCTTATGTGCTTTCATTGCTGCTTATTTTTGTTTTGATTTTGCCAGTTATTCTTCATGTGTGTTTGACAGGATGTCGTGTATTTGTAGTCCCTTGTGCTCCTCCTGTTCTTTGCTCCTTACCTTGCATATTCCATTACTTAAATCACTGTTAACCTGTTTTCCCATGCCCCCTACATGCAGCTACAGAAATCTTTATTTTCCCCTGTTACTGATCACACACCTTACATACTAGTGAAAAATGCTTGCACATTGTGTTTGCCTATGCCATCAGAGTGTTACTTGTATATTGTTGGTGACACTATTATAGTATGCTTATATTTGGGTTCAAGGCCAGCGAATATTATTTGTAACCTAAATAGTTTACTCATAATCTGTAGGTGTCATAAGCCTCTGCTTTGACCACAGTGTAGCAGGGTAGACCCATTCCTTTGCTGATCATCTGCTAGGAGGTCTCACTAGGATGGTTCACCAGTTTCTGATAAGTACTCCCTGTGCACTGCTGCAGTGCAGAGGACTCTTTCTTGCAATGCAAGCATAAGAAGACTGAAGAGGAAGAAAGTAGAGAAAGGGAAGGGGGCCAACCTGTGTGAGCAGAAAGAACAAGCCTGCAATGATATCTGTCCCTTCATAGTCTTCTTTTTTAGCCAAGCCTTTAATGAGAAAAATTAAAAATGTCATGTTTCAAGTGACTCCAGAATAAGGAAAAAGCCTTTCAGCACAGCAGGAAGGTTTCATTTGTATTTTTTATGTTGTGTGCTGTGACTGCTGCAGAATGAAACTGTCCCACAAGCCTGGACCTTGCCTCAGTCACCTTGACATCCCCTTCTCACCAGACTACCACCTTCCAGGAGTACCTGCTGATGTAGAAATTTGCCTGCTTCCCCACTGCAACCAGGCATACAACAGAATGTGTTCAGGATGATGACAGGCATGTTGATGTGAAGCATGGCAGAAACCACCCTGCGTCTTCTACCTGCCTAATGGGCCCTGTCTGATACTTTTCTTCTATTGTTTGCCTCTTCCCCATCTCCCCTACCAGAACGAGCCTTACAGTGGTTCATAGGACCCCAGGGGCCTGCCTGTGGCCTGAAAGTCACCACAGCAGGGTTGTGCCACTGGTGCAACTTGCTTATGGCAGCGTGAGAGAGGATGGTTGAGGACTAATACTAATGTAATGATCTGTGGCTGGAGATGAAGATGCTTGTAAAGGCAGTTGGAGTAGTAATCTGGAATGTTTTTTAACAGATGTGCAAGGAGAGAGACTGTGGACAAATGAACAGCTAATGTACACAGTGGTTTCCTCTTAGCCCTCCTCTTAGCAACCTCTTTCCCTGTTAAGTTTGGGGATTCAAACTGGACTGTTAGCTGAATCCTCACACCCAATAAATTAATCTGTCTGTATATAGCGACAAGATAGGCAGACAGACCTTGATGTCTTATCACTTTCCCTGATCTTCAGGAACATCACTACCTTCAGCTCTAAGCCTGAAGTGTCACTTCTTCACCATCCTCTCTAACCACCAGCAGCCAGCTGATTGCCCACCTCCCAAAAGGGCCAGAAAAGCACAACAAAATCTTTTAGCCTTCTGTTAATTGGCTATGAGCTAATGGTTTATCTTGAGGTGCAGGGCCCAACAGGGTGCAGGGTCTCCCACCATGTGTCCCCAGGAAGTGAGTCAGAGAAGGATTCCCATTTTATTTTTGTCTGAAACAGAAGGGTTCAGACTTGCATTAACACTATTCAAGAACCAAAAAGGCATAAGGTGAATGGAGATAAAGAGGTCAGATGATGCTCAAATTATTTCTTATTTAAACTATATAGACAGATCTATAAGGTGAGACTATAAAGTAGAAAGCACCTTTGGCAAAAGAAATGTAAATATTTGTATGAATGAGTTATTTAAATTCTGTCTTATGCACACAGATTTCCCACTTACTAGGCTGTCTCTAAAACATCAGGATACAGTGAATTTATAAAAAAACAAACACTATTAAGTTTCATAGGGTCAATGCAAGGTGTTCAGGATTTCCTAATTAAAGCTCATTAATCAACTGTATGAGTTAGACATCAGTTACATACAAGAACCTCCAAACTGCAAACTTTATGTTTACATATTCAAAATCTATGCCTTTTGCCAATGTAGTTATCCCAAACAAATTGTTAACTGACAATTGCATGCAATCCTATTCTGTGGTGACTGAAAGAACATGCCCCTAAGAACTGACTTGCACTATGATCACAGCATATGAAATATTACATATTACATCTTTCTAAAGAGTACTTGCTCACTCTCTACAGCTTTGATCTCTGCTAAAGGGCAATCTTTTGAGACAACAGATTGAGTTCAGACTGAAAATGAATAGCAGCAAATCAATATCCTGACCAGTTAAAACATAGACTTGATTCTTTGAAAAGGGCTATTTCACACAGTTGAAAACAGTTATGGGCAAAATCAAGTGGGAGGAAATACTGAAACATAAAAGCATGAATTATGATTGGGAATTATTTAAGAATACTTTATGAAATGTCAAAACCTCCCACAATTCTATGCTCATGAAAGACTACTTCAGCAAAATAATCACCTCATTTAAAAGGAGATGTGAGAATAGCAATAAAAATAATTTTTCAGAACTCCAACATACAATACACAGAAAACGGAGAAGCAGACAGAAGAGAACAAAAAAATCCAGAAACAGACAACTGCTTAGGAACATTGCAGTAGCACCACAGCCTGTGTCATTTAGAGTTAAGAATATTAAGAAGGAATTTTATGAATTTACTCAGAACAAACGAAATGTAAAATCTGCAACAGTAAAATCTGATGCTAGCTAAAAGTACTAACATGACTAAGCAAAATGCAGAAAAACTAGAAATATTACATAAATGTTCTATCTTGGTATTTAAAAACATACAGAAAAGGAAAAGCTAATGTGTCAGTGTTAAAAAAGGTGTAATACCTACAAGCTGATAAAGCTGATACCCATCAATATCAAGGAAATGAGACATAGGTCTACCAGAACAGCGGTTAAGGACAATGATATTGGTTGAAAAGTTGTCGTATTTGAAATCCACTTCAGACTTTTAATAATGGAAGGGAGATTTTGGGCACAGGAGATCACAACCCCACAGAGCAGACACAGTGTCATGCATCAGAGACAAACAGCAGTGACTTTTATGTGCAGATGGCCAACTTTGATGTCCTCTGCAAGGGACTGGCACCCTCCATGCAGTTCAGACTTCAGGAAGGAAGGTTTTCCCTGTGCTCTGGAACTTTGATAGGCTTGACTTTAGTTGGTCAGTGTGGAATCAGATTGAGGTCAGCGCTTTCATGACTGTGGCAAAAACTGGTGAGATCACTGTCTATTCATGAGTAAGTTAGATCAGCAATGTTTTCCAAGTCAATGTGGGCTGCTCTTCAGTGTAGAATCCCCAATCACTTTGATGCCTTTGATGGTATTCACATCTCCTTACTGGATCTCACATGATGGCTTTCTCTATAAAGGGTCATGCCAGATCATCCAGGAATTCTTAGTAGATAACCAGAAATGATTCATGGATGTCATCACTGGCACCACATCTCATAGTAGAATCTTTGAACCTCTTTGTTGCTTTACAGAGGCAAGGTATCTTCTCCTAAGGTTGGATATCACCTTGCATTGTGAGTATATCACCTCACACTGCTAGTGGCACTCTCGACTGTAACAGTGGCAACTTAGTGCTCCATCTGAAAATCATGTGACCATTTTGAGAAAACTCACATGAGCCATGAACTGCTGCAGTTTGCATGTGGATGTCTGATGACCAGCCCAGACATCAGCATCATCAGAATTGACTAGTCAGTATCCACCCAAATCCCTATTGATTATAGAGAAACAGAGAAAATATGTAAACTAACACACCTGGTTCACAGGGGAGGAGGCAAAAAAGGAACTGTTACATGGTATACAAATGAGTGATTCCCTTCCTTATCATGTCAGGGACAGTGCTCAAGGCATAGCCAGCCACAGTCATGGAGGAGCTGGTAGTACCTAAAGAGGTACTATGATACCAGAGGTGTTCCAGAAACAAAAGGGAACTGGTTTTCTTGACTCCTCCATTTCTATTCATCCAGTGAACCCTATTTTGTTTTTCTTAGAAACAACAAATGCAGGCATTTGTGGTGGACCAGAAAATGGTCATGTCCTTATAACTGTAAACAGATTGGTATGGACTTGCCTGCATCTAGCCTCGCACTGCTCAGCACAGTCTGGGCTGTCAGCTCTGCTTCTGCAGTGCTGTACACTGGCTGTGGCATTTTCAGTGAAGGACAGTAATGCAACGAAGATATAACAGTCCTTGGTATGATCTGGAGGCACATCTGTTAGGGATCTACAACCGCTTACATCCCAAAGGCAAGATTACCTATAAGGCTGCAGGGATCTGAGTGGTTTATTTTGCAGACAATGTCCTGTGCAAGCTGTCTGGAGGTGTTCTCTGGGCAATTTTGGTGAATGTCTCTAAAATGTTAAGGGCTGATAGCTGAGAGCAGATCCAGGTCTAAAGACAGGCTTTGCTTGGCAGGACTGTACTTTTGGATCTGAAAGAGGATCAGTGTGGACACTACATAGTGTAAGAAGGTCACTGTGGTCATCACACTTCTTTGCCATGTCTTCTGCAGCCTGCTGTGTAGGGACTGCGAGTCCTATCCACCTGTATATTAGACAACGCCTTTGAGAGGACTGAAGAGATGCCATGCCCATTTGCTGTGCCATGTTGCTGCCCAGGTACGCAGAGATGTAGCAATGTGCATTACCAATATTATTGAGATAGTTACATGCTGCTTCTGCTGAAGCATAACCATGTGAAGTGTCACATGTGGGGTACTCAATACTGAGTGGGTGTTCAGCAGGTGGTCATGAAAACCTGTGTCTTACTACAAATTCCAAGCTGCAGAAAAACCTTGAAGCTGACCACCTATGACCTGAACTCCACTCGTTCATGAAAGGCCAAGCAACTAAAAGAAGTGCAAGGGATGGGGTGGGCTGTTGCTTCATGGGTAGCCATGTGAGTGGAGCTGATGCTGAAGGTTCAGGACATTAGGTGCATTGGGGAGTTTGTGGGGATGATATGTCATGGACATTTGCCATGTGAGACAATCAAAATCCACTCCTAAAAGCACATATTTCACTCCAGCAGTGCATGGAAGAAAGTGTTTCTTTTCTGTGCAGCAGCTTATGTGTCCTCAGATGGATCCAGGGAGGATCACAGACCCCTTTGTGGCCATGTATGGCAGGAACATTCCTGACTGGGAGGAGGTTTGTGCAAGCTTCTATGTTCATTGTCATTGCAGTATGTTCTGAAGGAGTAGCAACTTGTATGAGTTACTAGGGTACTATTCAAAAGTAAATTATCTTTGCTGCTCCTTTGGTGTGGTGGAAAGCTTTGGTTGTAGAGAGGACTGGTCACCGAGTACTGATTAATTTTTCCAGGGTAGGCAGCACATTGTAGATATGCTTCTAAGATATGATACATATTTAATCCCTCTTCCTTTTGCCAAGGATATGGCATGAGTTGGAGTGGGTGGGGAGAGTTATAAAGTGTGCTACAGTAGTATCAGAGGACAAGTCAGTCACAAAGAAAAGTGTTCAGTCATCCATACTGTCTCAGGCAAATGGTTCCCTGAGCAGAATTCCTTCAAATCATTCATGGGATTTGTCTTGGAGAATCACACACAGAATAGTTAAGGTTGGAAGAGACCTTTAAGATCACCAAGTCCAACCATCAACCCAACACCACCATAGATAAGGATCGAATGATATGACTGTCTCTCTCACCACCTCTCTTTTTGTTTTCAAGAAAGTAGTTGCTACTGAATACTCCTAATGGCAAATCTGGTAGCCATTCTTAGCACATGCTGGCAGCATCAAGTCCCCGGGTATAAAAAGGATGCACACTGTGTGAATACCTGGGAGGCTTAGACATATGATAGTGACTGACTGGCTCATCACTGTCAAGCCTGGTGTTTTTCTGAGTATGCCCAGCAGGAGAATTGTAAGTGTCTCAGGAAGTTAGCATAAAAAACCTGAGGTGTCCATGAAGTTCAGGAGCCTCAAGTGTTTGAGGACAGAAAGGATACCAAACAGGGTATAATGCAAGATTTAGATCTTAACCTGTGCTCTAAATCCCTAAGATGATTTGGGATTGGTAATGAATTGAAAGATGGTAAGAATCAAAATCAGATATAATGGAATGCAAGTCTTATTACACAAATTTCATATTATGTATTGAAGTGGAAAGTTTGAATGAAGGCAATTATATTGGTGAAATACTCTTAAACTTCTGTAAACTATTTGGCTTATCAGTATAGTCTCTGTTGGAGGGAGTACTACAAAGCATTTTAACTGACAAATCACATCTAATTTAGTAATTCAGTGGAATTTCACTTGGAAATCTATTGTTTGTATTTGATGCCTTCCTTGGTGATCTAGAAGTAAATAGGGGATTCTAAAATTCTAAAAATGGTGAAATGTAACTGAGAGAGATCAGTTTCTGTGGTAGCTTAAGATATTTAATTGGATAGGCTCACATCAACAAGAGTTTTAACACTTGAGAAGATCTAAATACAATGCCATACTTGTATGCATAAATAGTTGCCTTCTTTGATGTCATGAAAAACAAATATGAGTTCCAAGCAGGTTGAATCAACAGAGGTATATCAAGTCAGAGCAGTAGAATTGTACTACCTATATGAGTAAGATTGTTACTGTAATGCTGTTACCAGAATCCACTCTGCGAACAAGAGACTGAACACTACGGTAATAATTCCAAGTCAGGGAAACATGTGAAAATGAGAGAATAAAGGAGCCCAACTGGTTTGTTTTTTTTTTTTTTTTCCAGCCAGTAATATCACTATCATAGCTAGTTTGATCATGGCCCCCCAGAGATATACTGAGAAAATGTTTCTGATGGTGGATGACTCTTTAATCTAGAGAAAAGGCTCGGTGACATTGACGGGTTGGAAGGTGAAGTAAGATGCCATATAAATAGACATAAAGTGGAGATTTTTGGCAGACAGAACAATTAACCACTGGAACAATTGCCCTAGAACAGACTATAGATTTTTTTAAAGACCATTTCATGAACGACAGCTTAAAATAATTATGAGCTTCATATAGAAACTACTAGATAAGATGCTGCAGCATGTAATAGGCAATTAATCTGACTATATGATCCTAAAGGCACATTTTGATTGTAAAAGCTGTGTAAGTGTCTCTTGAAGTTCCTTACTTGCATTCAGTGGTCAGTTTTTATATCATTTGTCTCAGTCAATGAAGGTGGAAAATTCAAAGGGGAAAAAAAAAAGCTCCAGCAGCTGAGATACTCATACAGCATGCTCTCTATACTCCCTAGAGTATAGGTTTCTGGATTTTTTTTCCAAGAGACACCATGCGGGAACACAGACCAAACTGAATGACTGTGATAAGATTTTTCCTAAAATAGATTATTTTTTGAGATATATTGGGAAAAAGAAGAACGTTAGAGTCTCACATGGTTCAGAGATGTTATAGAGTAGTTAAGGTTGGGAGGAAATGGTTCATGTTGTCTGACCCAGCACCAAGTGTGGCCAGTTTAGATCAACTTTCCGAGGACCACGTTCAGTTGAGTTCTGAATGTCTCCAAGGATGGAGATTCCGTAACGTCTCTGGCCAGTCTTCCACAGTGTTTGAACACTTCTTTATAAAAGCTTTTTCTTAGTATCTCATCAGAATTTTACACATTGGAGTAGTTGGCTTCTCCACAGCCTCCTTGTTCTCTCTTTTATACCAGAGGTTGATCCAAGGATAGTTAATGTTGCTCCATCTCTCTGTGACCCCATTATCACAGGCCTGTAATCATTCATAGCTCTTGCCAATCTGAGGGTTTAGAAGTGGTCGACCTTCCTGTGGCTCGCAACTGTTGAAACAACACACACTTCATTTTCCACCTCTATTTTTTCAGAAATCCTCTCACTTGAATTAACAACAATGTTAAGTTGATTCAAAACTACTGAATCTGATAGTTTCTTCCACTTGGATCATGTCAAAATTGGGTTGGTGTCATGAAAAGAAGCGTTATTCCCTGTGTTTCAGTATCAGGTTTTATTCAGAATTTGTACTCAAGAATGAAAACTTCTGTTAGGTAGCTAGATATCTCCTCTCTGAGCAGGTAAGTGATTTTAGAAGGTTATAGATGCTTGAGGCACATTCATTCTTTTAAGCTGTGCTTCTCTGTATGCATAGTGATATAAAATACAAGCTATTTTCTGAGGTTCAAATGGAAGTTCTCTATATATAATATAACGAATGCTTCTCAGCCTTCTGACTGTGATTTCACGGCTTTAAACATATGGAGGCGAAGATTATGTTTCTGAATTAAAAATCAATGACAGGTATGCTTGACAGCACAACAACTTTCTTCAAAAGAAAAGCAGAAAATACCTTGTTTGTTGAGTATAAATCCAAATATAGAGCGCTTCATGTATTATAGAATCATAGAATCATTTAGGTTGGAAAAGACCTTTAAGATCATCAAGTCCAACCGTTAACCTAACACTGCCAAGTCCACCACTAAACCATGACACTACATGCCTCATCCACAAGTCTTTTAAATACCTCCAGGGATGGTGACTCAACCACTTCCCCGGGCAGCCTGTTCCAGTGTCTGACAACCCTTTCAGTGAATAAGTTTTTCCTAATATCCAGCCTAAACCTCCCCTGGTGCAACCTGAGGCCATTTCCTCTTATCCTTTTGCTAGTCACTTGAGAAAAGAGACCAACACCCACCTCTCTGCAACCCCCTTTCAGGTAATTGTAGACAGCGATAAGGTCTCCCCTCAGCCTCCTCTTCTCCAGGCTAAACAACCCCAGTTCCCTCAGCCGCTCCTCATAAGACTTGTGCTCCAGACCCCTCACCAGCTTTGTTGCCTTTCTCTGGACACGCTCCAGCACCTCAATCTCTTTCTTGTAGTGAGGAGCCCAAAACTGAATGTAGTATTCGAGATGCGGCCTCACCAGTGCCGAGTACAGGGGCATGATCCCCTCCCCACTCCTGCTGGCCACACTGTTTCTGATACAGGCCAGGATGCCATTGGCCTCCTTGGCCACCTGGGCACACTGCTGGCTCATATTCAGCCAGCTGTCGATCAACACCCCCAGGTCCTTTTCTGCAGGGCAGCTTTCCAGCCACTCGTCCCCAAGCCTGTAGCATTGCATGGGGTTGTTGTGGCCAAAGTGTAGAACCCGGCACTTGGCCTTGTTGAACCTCATACAATTGGCCTGGGCCCATCGATCCAGCCTGTCCAGATCCCCCTGCAGAGCCTTCCTACCCTCGAGCAGATCAACACACCCGCCCAACTTGGTGTCATCTGCAAACTTGCTGAGGGAACCCTCAATCCCCTCACCCAGATCATTGATAAAGATATTAAACAAGACCAGCCCCAATACTGAGCCCTGGGGAATACCACTTCTGACCGGCTGGACTTAATTCTATTCACCACAACCCTTTGGGCCTGGCCATACAGCCAGTTTTTTTCCCAGCGAAGAGTGCACCCATCCAAGCCATGAGCAGTCAGTTTCTCGAGGAGAATGCTGTGGGAAACAGTGTCAAAGGCTTTACTAAAGTCTGGGTAGACTATATCCACAGCCTTTCCCTCATCCACTAAGTGGGTCACCTTGTAATAGAAGGAGATCAGGTTAGTCAGGCAAGACCTGCCTTTCATAAACCCATGTGACTGGGCCAGATCACCTGGTTGTCCCGTACCTGCCGCATGATGGCACTCCAGATGATCTGCTCCATAATCTCCCCCGGCACCGAGGTCAGGCTGACAGGCCTGTAGTTCTCCGGATCCTCCTTCCAGCCCTTCTTGAAGATGGGCATCACGTTTGCTAATCTCCAGTCCACTGGGACCTCCCTGGTTAGCCAGGAGTGCTGGCAGATGATGGAAAGTGGTTTGGTGAGCAGTTCTTCCAGCTCCCTCAGTACCCTTGGGTGGATCCCATCCGGTCCCATAGACTTGTGTGTGTCTAAGTGGTGTAGCACGTTGTTATCCATTTCCCCTTGAATTGCGGGGGCTTCATTCTGCTCCCCGTCCCTGTCTTCCAGCTCAGGGGGCTGAGCACCCAGAGAACAACTGGTCTCACTATTAAAGACTGAGGCAAAGAAGGCATTAAGTACCTCAGCCTTTTCCTCATCCTTTGTCACTATGTTTCCCCCCACATCCAGTAAGGGATGAAGATTCTCCTTAGCCCTCCTTTTTTCACTAATATATTTATAGAAACATCATAGAATATTTATAGAAACATAGAATCATCTCTCCAGCTGATGGTTTCAGACCACTTAATGATTGCTTCACTCTCCATCTTCTTCAATCAGCCACTGTAGTCTGGATGCAATCCTGGAAGCCTAGTTAGTAAGGAGAAAAGGTCATAACATGAGATTTCCAGAAATAAAACAAGTTATTGCTGCAACTTGCTTTCTCTCTGCATTCTGTCTATCTATGTGAAACAGGTGTCTGAAAGCCATTTTCTAGTGCAGTAACAGTAAGACAAATATGTAGCAATAGCTGCAGTGCTGCAAACTCACTGTAATGTAAATGAAACATTGTTCAGCTTGTTTTCTGATCATACAACAAGGTTTTCTACCTTGTGGTGTCTGGTGTCTTCTAGTAACTCTGACTAAATCTTAATGAAGTTTTTTTGTCGATATCTTTTTACATTAACGGGGGCTAATTCTCAAGGCAGTTCTCAGGTATATGCACAGCTAAGTTTTACTGCAGAATAAATCCAAGGATATAGACAGTGCAGGTCTTGCAAATGAACTTAAGGGATTCCTCATTAGAGCAGTGGTCAGAAACACTAATCATCTGCGCCTCTGTCTTGTTCCCAAGCTCTGAGTTCGAAGGAGCCTACTGACCTCCAGGGGATACTCAGCCATTGCACTGAAGTTGTAGTAGGTGAAGAGTTACTTTTTCTCCTCAGTCTAATAATACTTCTAATGCAAATTTATTAAAGCATTCAAGGATAAAGTGAAAATGCCTTATTTGCCTGCAGAAGTTGTATTCTGGTATCTTTTAGAAAAGTGACGTTAAAGAATTGGGTCTGAAGTCAAATCATGTAGCCATGCAGAACTTAACTGTATTGTGACCTGGTTTTGTAGATATATACTTCATAAAGGTGAGGGAAAGAGAATATTTGAAATTACATTATTGGAGCCTTTTCCAAAGGGCTGATGCCTAAGTAACTGCATTTCTCCCACCGTGGAATAAGACTTGCATAGTTCGCAAATTCTCTGAGTATGATCTAATGCAAATTTGATAGATTGAAAGAAATATGGAAGAAAAACCACAGGCATATTGGAAGAAAATAGATTTTCTTCTCTTACACACTGCTCTATGCTATGAAGTATTAATCTTCTTGGGTTTTTTTAATATGAATTCTGTTCATGTTTTATTAATATTATTGTTATTTTGTTTCCTTTATTCTTCTTATAACAAAAGACATTTGTAAGTTAGTCCACTGATCATTCTGAGTATCTGTTTTCCCATTTTACTACTGTTCTCAATTCCCTCTGCAAGCATCTTCAAGACATGTGACACTTCTGACTTCTGCTATGAGAATGCAGTAAGAGTGAAAAAAAGAGTAAGTTATGTTTGTTACGTAGTACTGAGTGTTGTACTATTTTTTAAACAAAAATAAATTGACAAATGAAATTACACTTGTGTATTATAAAAATTACAAGATGTTAATTTTCAAGGTCTGATTGTTAATAACCTACTAAACACTTGCTAACATACCTAGTAGTCTTGCTAGGAACTTAGTAGTCATGATATCTTACTCTCTCTTGTTAGCAAAAATAGTTTTACAGTTAAAAAATATATTTGTTCCAATTATTTGTGCACTTAAAGGCAAAAGCCAGCTTGAAATTATATTTTGGTATTTTATCTACCTATGTGAATTGCACAGGCTGCAACTTAAAGGTTAATGAACCACATAGGGCAGTTAGAAACCAATGGTCCATAAAAACCATAATATATTGTACATACAACCATACCGTTCCTCCTAATATATTTATTTTTTGTTCTCTCAAGTGAGGTTATTTCTGCATTAAGCAGAATCTAAATCAGGTGTGTATACACATACTTGAAAATAGGCATTTTCAAGTAAAGTAATTAAATAGAGGCAATGTAGCTAGATGTTAGAAACATGCAGATGTGAATTCAGAAACAACCAAAAAGGAATGTATTGATATATGACACAGAAATACTTTGTTTGTATTCTTGCTTTCTGTCTTAAGAGTCAAATATCCAACAATGAGCTATATTGAGCAACATGTCCCAAAACAAGGATATGTCACTGAATGCCAAGAAGGGATGGGATGAAACTGCCCTACAAATAGCTGATGACAGCTGTAAACGGTTTACCTGTAGGTTTATCAAACTCCTGGATGCATGTTTCTCAGTGTCTGCTTCAAAACCTACTTGGCCTTCAGGGCTGAGAGAACAGCATCAGTGGGAATATTAGGACTTTGAAAAAAGCAGTTCCAGCATACTAAAGCAGGCTTAATAAATCTTATTTCAGAGAAAGTAAAAGTCTTGCTTTTAATTACAATGAAAGCCTGCTAAAAAATTGAGAGAAAATCTTTTTAATACAAAACCATCCTGACCCTGAGAAGTTTTGAATGATCACAGAGTTTTTAGTTATACCGATTAAGCAAATAAATACAATTTAAACTACTGAGCAAATTCTATGGTACGTCTATCAGTATATTTGAGCTTACTGAGAGAGGTAATATAAATTGGAGTTAATGCTCAGAATAAACAAATGGTCTGACAATAGAAAGGATTTAAAACTTCTTGAGGAAAAAATAACTGAAATGACAAAAACAGAGAACGAGTATGATAAGTTTGCAAGCCAAGATATTCAGATCCTTAGACAATCAAGATTTAAGAAACATCTTATAGAGCTAGCAAAGTAGATAGCTAATAACAGTATAATAACATAAAAATCACTATATATAAAGGAAGAAGAAAGAAACAAAATTAAGTACTTCACAACAGATCTCTAACACAAAACAGTTCTATATATTGAGTAGAAAGATATTACACGTTTTAGCAACAAACTATTGTTTCTAAGACTGTTGAGCCAACACAGAGGTGAAAAAAAATGAAAGTGACTTTAAGAATCCAGAAAATGACAATTCATATCTTGAGAAAAAGTTACTATGAAACACTGCTCAAATAGGTGGGAAATATTGAAAATAACACTGCAATAGGAGATCCTGAGATGCCTACAAGAAGGCTGGGAGATTTATAGTGATTTATAGAGATTTATAGTAGCTTCACATCATATAAATTTACATTTTCAAAACCTTCTAATTTGCACCTGCAAGATTGACAAGCATGCAGGTTGATCTTAGTATTCAGACTTGTGTGATGACTGCTTACTTAACCTACAGCATGAGTCACCACAGCTTGGGCTCAAGAACAAAATCCTCAAATTGACAGCAGTCCTAATATCCAGTGGAGGAGGTGAGAATTTAAAAGACACTAATAAATGAGTTACATCTGCGCATATACAGAATCACAGATATTTGTAGGTATTGAATGGGTAATCATAAAAATAAGTGCCCATTTTGGTGTCCCATTGTTTTTTCAATTATTATTATTGTAGTACTCTATGCAAACGCAATATTTAACTGCAATTTAGGCAGCAAGATTTTAAGACAATTTTTTTTAATGGCCTTATTATTTCTTTATCTTATTTTCCTAAAGGAAGCATGCATAATGTGGCCAAGTATCCACAACTGTTTTGAAAGAAAGAAGGAGACTTTATTTCATTATTATAGGAAATATTTATGGGTGAATTATTTCAGTGGCTTTAATATTGCAAAGAGTTTACCTATTATATAAATATATACAAAGCATTTATTGTATTGTTGTATAACTGAACCATGGAATGGGGGAGAAATGACCAATCTAAAAAGGACTAAAAAGGCAAAGAGTTTACCTATTATATAAATATATGCAAAGCATTTATTGTATTGTTGTATAACTGAACCATGGAGTGGGGGAGAAATGACCAATCTAAAAAGGACTAAAAAGGCAAAGAGTTTACCTATTATATAAATATATACAAAGCATTTATTGTATTGTTGTATAACTGAACCATGGAGTGGGGGAGAAATGACCAATCTAAAAAGGACTATGCAGCTTATAGGAAATATTTGTTTTATCATGTCAGGTAAGTAAATTAAGAGGACTCTTTACCAAAAAACAAAATGGATTTAATTTGCTTTCATCTGTGAGTAAAAAGGGTGAGCTATTTAAAAATTAATCAGCCTGTTTTGCTTTGCTTTGTTGTGTTTCTTTCATTTTTCAAACACTTCTATTTCATTCTAGCTGAGTTCTGAGTGGCTTTTTGCTAGTTAGTTTAAAGGCAAAAGAAATGTGATCTAGTTGTATTTAAGAAAATTAATATCCAGACAATTAAGATTTTTCAGATTGTTATTCAGCTGAACACTATGGTGGTTGCTCTGCTGTTTTGTTCTTTTCTTCCTCCATCAGTAAAGCTGTTGAAGGCACTGAAGGGTGAGGAAAAGAAAAATAATCTTGGATAACAGTTCAGCTTTGAAGAATAATTTCATCATACTTGATAATACTGTGCAGACAAATACTATTTGATAGGAACTCTTTGATCGCAGGGGAAAATAATACATAAGAAATATTTATATTCGATAGCTGTGTCTGTATGGCACATTCTTTTTGTGAGCCAGTAGCACTTCTGAAATCAACAACATCATTACTTTTGGTTTGAATTTCTGTATCTTTGAGGCCTTTTGCTGGCTATAAAACTGGAGAAATATACATATAAATGTATGTAAACACGTGCATATTCTATATATGCATATGTGATACATAAGACTTATCCTCCATCTTCATAAACTAAATAGCCTGCATGAAAAGCCGGTTGACCCTGGTGAGGCCAGGTTACTTCCAAGAAAGAATGGAAAACCAATATACCTGGAGTTAACCCAATCTATACAACTCTTTATTTACTTTCTGGTTTTCATAATGTCCAACCAGCTATGCAAATGTACTGCAGGTCAGAACAACTCACAAAAACGAAAGAGACCAAGGGGACTGCATTCCTGGTTTTGGTGGGTTTTTTTTCCCTGTACTTAATCATGTTCACCAAACTTGTCAGTCTTGCACTGAGAGTGGAGTACGTGGCAGAGGTAACCTTGTGTTGGCATGCTAATACAACATGCAGATAGTGCACAAAGGGTTATGTTCTTTGGGATAATGACCATCTGTCCAGGCATGGTGCCATATAATTGCTATTGACATTTAGCTTACTTACTACACGTCATTTCTATTCCTGCAGTATTTCCAGATTTGAGATCAAAAGGTGTTTGTAGACAAATTTGAGAAAAGGGTTTTTTTGTCCTTCTTGTAAATGTAATCACGTAGGATTTTTTTTTGCAGGGCGGGGGCGGGGAGGGTGGGGGGATGTTGAGACTGTTGCTACCAATTTATACTTTATTGTATATAAATGATCTGTGAGGCTCTATCCCAAATATAAATAAGTTTATCAGCACCTCGAGCTAGAAAGAGGTGGTAGCTGAAACAGAAGTTAAGTGTTAGTGGTCATGTGATTGAATTCACTGAATTTTTTGTTAGCCTTTGAAGGACCTAGGCATGTGTTAAGATGAAGAAAAAAAATCACATTTGTAAAATTCTTTAAGACCCTTGTATTGGAGGAATAATGTGTCATGTATTATTAAATCTGTTGGAATTGAATCTATTGGATTTTTATCTTTCTACATATGTTGCAATCTTGAAGTGCAGTGGTATTACCTGAAGAGCAAAAGACCACTAATGGAAATAACTGACTTCAACTAATTTTGTTCTTTGTCAGCATTGATAGTCATCAATGCAACTCCAAAATCCCTCCGGTATCATGAAAAGCCTGAAGTCAGTGAAGTTTTCCTGCCTCTGCTAATGTTGAAATTAAGTATGACTCTTGGTTTTACGTTCAAAGAAGCTCTGCACAAATCCTCACTCTTATCCTTGCTTGATGGTAGCATTTACTTCTGAGTTAACTAAACTGTGTCATATTGGTGATGTTCAATTTCCTTAGGATTTCGTATTTATACACTCATTTTTTAATAGAATAAAACAGGATATAAAACAAAATTGAAAGAGGACGATTATGGAAAAACTTCTTTAGATAGTCACAAAAGTATATTAGTTGATCTGATATTAATTCTTCTCTGTGGAAGTTGTTAAAAATACTAGTGGTGAGTTACCTGATATTCTTCTGTTCAACACAAAGTATCTTGAGCATGAATGAAAAGTAATGTGTCAGAAGTACTGTTAAGTGATTGATTTTTAGGAAATAGAATGTTGCATGTTACAATCCATTTTTATAGAGAAACACAGTAAAAAGAAACTCCTGTGTTACCTTACAAATTGGATCATTCTCCGAGTAAAGGAAGGCACAAAATGTTATTTTAGTAGTATTTCCAGTTCAGGGATTCTTTAATTCAAATTTTGGATATCAACATTATATTCACTAGCATTATCCTTAATATAATTCCTGTTGAACGGTTGGGATGGAGCTTTAAACATGACACCAAGTGAGAGTCAGCTTTACAGCAGCTGTCTGCCATTTTACTGCACTTCGCTCTAGTTTTCATTAGTTTGCCATTAGTAATTACCAATTAATAGTAGAGGTTCAAAATATATTATTTTTCTTCCTTTTTTTTGGTCACAGAATGAGTGTAAACTATGTTTACTTTCTAGGAGCAGACAGATTTGCAATAAGAAGAGAAGAAAAAGGATGGCATTTTTATGGAGTCTGACCTAAGTATAAACCCAGTTCTCAGCCATTCTATGCTTTTTACATTCATTTTAGAAAGATGTGATAAACTTTTAGATTCTCATTCCCTCTGTCTTTCACTTGCATCGTATTCTCTCATTATTTTACACTCCAACACAAACCCAAGCGAATTTAGTGCAACCCAAGTGAATTTAAATGCATGGAACCTCATGACAGTTGTCCGAGTAAGCAAAAGTTTTATTGTCTGTAGTTTATGTTTGATGAGTGAAGTACAGAGAGATGGAACTATCTGGCAGTAGTTCTGAATAGCAACAGCAGTCTGAACTCAAATCTGTTTTGCAGCATGAAGACTGTTTTTTTAGCAGAATATACTGTTGAAGAAACGCCTTACATAAAATATTTTTACAACTTAAAGATTAGCTGCTATTTTTAGGACTCGAGTCAAAGGTGGAGAGGAAAGTGGTCTGTGGAGAGTTTCAAAGAGGAAGCAGAGAGCTGGTAAATTAATGACACTATGTTTTAGGAATCTGTTGTAATTCTGATTTTAGTTCTAAGTTTGTGACTAGAGCATGAGCACAGTTTTCATGCAAATGTTGAGCTATGAAATCGGTACTGAAATCACTATCAGGTTTTCATCTGCCTATTCGCTGTTACATTGCAAAGACAAGCATTTCAGATATAAAAAATCAAGGAGAACAGGAAGAGGGAAAATGTAGTTCCTTTGAATTTATGTGTATACCACAGACTTCCTTCAACTTAGTCAACACAAATATACTTAGTCCACTGAGAAAATTAGAGGCCAAAAGTTGCTTACTTGTGGAAAGATTAGGTGAATCATATCTGGTTTGAAATTGTTTAATTTCATTTTGCTTTCCTGGGCATGAAAACAAAGGTTTGTTTTTCAGCAGTACACACATTGGGTATTTCATATTATTAAAACATTTCCAATCCACTTATAGTCGACCCATGAAAAATGACAGGAATATAATATGACCAAGGCAAACCACAACAAACACCATTTCTTCTACTTTGACTGGGCTTCAATTATCATTAATTTGTGTTTAAAAAATCCAATCATTCTGTGACCACGTTATAAATGTACTCTTTGATGATTATTTGACTATATGAACTTTCTGTCAGATATGCATTAACCTTAGTCACATGCAATACGAGTGCTCCACTAGCATGGTGGAAAAGCTGTTCCCATTGCTCCCCACTCTGCCCCCCTCGCCCCTTTTCTAATGGAAAAGGGAAAACTGACAGATGGTACTGGCCTCCCATCTATGTCTATGCTAGGAAACAGAGCTTAGAAAACAAAAAGATCAACTTCAGACTTTGTTACTGTAGATACTGTATTTTCTTAATCAGGATATTCATCCTCAACGCAACACAAAGGACTACAGCAGGCTTTTTGACCAACTGGCTGCACAAGAGGCAGAAAACAGGTAGTGAGGATAGAGAATGTGATTTTCCTGGAGAGATTTATCCCTGGAAAATGTATTCTGATATGGCAGCTCTTTCTAGAGATACAGCACATGTATCAGTAAAAAAAGAGAAGAAAAATTACCCTGCTGGCCAGTGCAAAGGGGCAGATCAATGAATTATTCAATCCTCAGCCTGTCAGCCCAGAAGGGTCACTAGGTTTTAAAGGGATGTTCACTGCACTTAAGAGTACAAGGCTTCTGTGCGCTTGCCCATCACTTTAGATGCAAAGGTGCAAAGAGATCCTTGTACTTCTCTTCAGTTTTAATATCCATGCTTAGTCACAGTCCTGCCTCCAGATGAAATATCCAAATCCACCAGTAACAAAACAGTATTGCTGAAAAATGTGAATCCATTTTTATTTTAAAAAGCCTGATTTTTCACTTTCTGCTTGAAAATTCACAATCATATTTTTATTTAATATTTTCAGGATCATACAGAATTGAAATTTGGCATGATTAATACATGTTTTTTTCCCATATACTGAGTGTTGCAAAACTAGATATGAGTGCTATTCCTATCTTGGAAAACTTACACTATAATTATAGATAAAACCCCAGAAGGAGAAAGAAATAGATAAAAATTCCTGCAGCTACATAGCTGAAAGCATTGTTTAGTTTATGACTTAGAATCACTTCGTCGAAGAGGCTAGTCTGCAATTGCAGGAATTGAGTCTCCATAATTAGGATGTCCACTCCAGTCCTTTATTCTGTCTGGTGTACTTTGGTCAATGGCACCAAACACCTTTTTGTTCTTCATGTTAGGCAAAACAACTCCTTCAGATCTTTGCTAAGTAGGCAGCAGTCAGAAACAAGAAGAGTAAAGCATTAGCCATACTGCAATGAGATAGGTTAACTTTCCGCCATTGCATACCTCATTGTTGACTTTTGAATTTAGTATTCTGAAAGATAAGATTTAACAATTATCTCAGGGGCAACTTAAAATATTACATGGAAGGTTTTATATGAAATTAGCAAGTATAAGGAGAAATAGAAATGTTCTGAATGAACTTGTTTTGTTTGGAGAAAAAAAGATTTCTGCATCTTTCTCCCGAGTTATTTAGTAATAAACGTGAAATATTTTTCTTCAGTAGCTGATTTTAAGACAAATCAATTTCTGATTTTCAGTCTTTATAGTTAAAACACTTGAGGAAATGGACTAGACTGTTAAAGCAAACAATGAAATTGTTTTCTTCTTTTGTCATCTTCTAGAAATAAAGATGAAGCTGCCTTCTTGAAAAGTATATGGCAGAATAGGAAAATATGGACAAAAATATAAATACAAGAAAAGCATTGACACTTTTCACAATAATATGACCCCCCAGCTAATTGTTTCATAAAGCAAAAAAAATCCATTTAATTTATCAGAGTAGATAGAAGACGTCATTATAATCAAAGTCAAGAGAATAGACTGACTTGGACTTTCTTGAAATACAAAGTGTATACAATAATCCGAAAAGATAGATAAGCCAACATATTTGACTTACATGGTGTGGGTGTGTATGAGGGGTGGGGCGGGGGCGTGTATTATATAACAGGTTTTCATTATTATTCTATTCCAAGGAATGGAAATCTCTTTTAGTCCTTGAATATATTCCCAGTATTATAATTTTCATGGCTTCAGACATAGAATACACCATTTCTGTTCTTAGCATAAAATCCTACCTGCATAGAAATATTCAGGAAAGTTGCCATTGCCTTAAACTCTTTGAATATGTATGCATTACACAATGAAGAAAATGTAGTCTGGAAATCACCATGAGGATCTCAGGAAAAATTTTTTCCTGATGGTAGTGGACCCTTGAGATAAGTGGTAGTGGTGGTATTTTTTGTTTGTTTGTTTGTATACAATTATGGCTGAAGAACTATTTTTATATTTTTAAAATACATTTCAATGAGCAGCTTATCTGTCAGACTTATACATCAAACAATGCTCAAACAAACTATGAGTATGCAGAGTCTAGTTTTAACAGGCTGTGCTTCTGTATAGATGTAGGAATCATATAAATAACATTCAGTATTTAGGCAATTGTGGAAATGTGTAGCTCTATTTTTGAAAGTTTAGAGCTACGTTTGCTTCTTTACCTTTTCCTTAAGGTGACAGTGTGTATGCGTCTAATAAATATTTGCAGGTGAACAGAAAATTATTTTAACATTTCCTGCTTAAGTGTGATTTATTTAGTAGTGTAGATGAACACTATACACTGTAAATAGTGTAAAAACAAATTTAAAAAAGAACATTCATTGTCTACATGATCATATTCTTTTTTGTTTTTAAATCAACTGAAATTATATTCAGTTACACAAGAACTTAAATTTCAACACTGATGAAGCTGATTAAAAGCTATTCAGTCAGACTGCAGTGTGATCAAATTTGGTCTGACAGGTCAGGCTAAAATAGCTTCCTATTCCTCCATCTGATGTTTATAATCTCTTACATTAAATCCATCTGAGAGAGATTTTGCTTAGACAGAATGGCATGTGTATGGAATGAAGAGGATTGTATGAGGAAATGTAGAGAAAAGGCTTTGTGGAGAAGGAGAAAAGAGATTGGAAGATGATGATCTTCTTCAAGATATCCAGAGCAAATGCAAGGGAAAAAAACCTGAGATACTGGGCAGGGGGGGAAGACAGGGGAAAAATAAAAAAAGTGGGATAGAAATGACAGAATTAAAGACAGCTGGTCAGACCAGTTAGTTGCAACATCCCAGAATTTTAATTTTGTTTTGTTACTTTCCTTTTTCTTCAAAATAATCAGTTTTCCTTTATAGTTGTCTTCACAAATATTCCACCATTTCTCCCTCTGTCTTTCTTCTACTTCTGCATTTTTTATGCCTCTAGTTTGAAATCTTTATCATTTTGAGAGGAAAGAGAATGGAGCCATGTACCATATTCTACCTGCCTAAACAAGAAGCTCCTGGAAATTTAAGTTCTTGAGGGTATTGTTTTGTACCTTTCTTTGATCACTAATATTGGAAACATATTTTGATTTAGTAATAAGTATTACCCTAGCAGTTTACCCATTAAGGACAGGAAAGGCATCTTTTTCCCCTTTTGTTCTTCTTAAGTTTCAGTATTTTTCCGTAGTTTTATCTGCATTTGTCAGTTATTTATGTAATGGTTCATTGCTATACTCAAATCAATTGTTAGCTTTTCCTAGAGAAATCTTTTCTTGTCTTATTTTAACATTGACACAGACTACACAGCTAATTTTTAAATAATGGATATTTCCCATATCGTCATGGCTGTTGCTGTCTGTGGTAAAAAATTTTTAACTTTATCCACCAGTACCATTGCATTCTCCAGTCTATATTGATCAGAAACTACAGGCAGTATGATGGTGAGGTGTTTCATTGTTTGTGTTTGCATGTCAGTTTTGTAATTAGGCATTTGTAAATTCACATTGAATATTGTTAGAAGTAGGATCAGGAGTGCTCTCCATAAGCTATATGGCCTCAACCCCTGCCTTGGAGAGACTGTTAAATGTCAGAGAAGTCTGTTAGCAACAGCTGAGTAGATCCACAGGACTACTCTGCTTTGCCAGTAGCTTAATCCCCTGTGCAAAGGCTTTATCTGGATTTGTGTGGAAGACCAGTATTTAGCATTCAGTAAGTAGGCAAGGCTGTTCTCCTACAGTGATGACCTCTGTGACCTACTGGAGCATACCAAAAATTATACTGATCCATTAGAAAGATTAAGACAAAGACAATAATAGCTCCAGTGAATTATCTTTCTGTTTTTATGAAAAGTTCACAAGTTTGCCAAAAATGACAGACAGGAATAGATAAGCTCTGTTTTTTATCACCCAGATCAGACAGACTTAATGTTACCAATGAAAAGACAAATGCTGTGCTTCTATTTGTGGAGGCCGAACAAAGAATAGATCATTTTTTTTCCCCTAGGAAACGTCAAGTTAAAATTCTTTACTCTGAGGACCAGAGTAATATTTCAAGTGACATTTGGCAAGGTGAAACAAGTAGACAATTATTATTACTAATGTACATTTGTTTCAATATCTGACACAGACAAGGTCAGAGAGCATTGACCATTTTCTCTACAAAACTATTCTGCAGTCACTCAGGGTACGTGACATACAGTGAAATCTCTAGTGACACGAGGGATTTTGTAGGTGCTGTTAACAACAAATGTAGATGAAGCTTTATTTTTTTTGTGCTGGGAATTTATCCATCCTTTTCTTCTGCCAAATCAATGGAGTCTGATTATAGAATTAACTGCTGCAATCATCACACATTTTGGGAAGGTCATGGCTGAGTAGTTAGAAATAGCAAAGCTGTGCAAATAATGTATCAATAAAAGGTAAAATGGCAAAGTTGTGTTTTATCCCCTGTTTGCAAAGAGGTTAAAAAAACAGAAAAGTGAAGAAACTTTTTTGTTTTTTTTGGTTTTTGGTTTTTTTTAATTTGCTGCAGAGCTATGAATTTGCAAGCAATTGAAGCTCATTGGGCCACGTCACACCGCATGATAGAAGGACGGAGGAAGAAAAAGTTAATATTTACCTTGCAGTTTCATGCAATCTCAATCTGACTCTTATCAGGAATATATGGAACAAGGAGATACTGTTTTGTGTTCATTTTCTCATTATTAGACAGAAGCATTCTTCCAGGTTCTGTCCAAGAACAGTGTATGAGTCTATTGCCGTTTCTTTCAAATGTACTAACCTATAGTTAGTTAGTCAACAAAATAATTTGTCTGAGTATATTTCTCTGTTAATATTTTTCATACAGTGTTCACCAGGATAATTTAGACTAATAATATTTAAGCCACTGAATAACTGAGGTTGGAAAGGACCTCTGGAGATTGGCTAGTCTAACCCCTCTGCCCAAGCAAGGTCAGCTAAAGCAGATTGCCCAGGACCATGTCCAGCTGTGTTTTGAATATTATCAAACGTGAGACTCCACAATCTCTCTGGGCAACCTGTTCCAGCATTTGACCACTCTCACAGTAAAAAAGTGGTTTGTGTTGTGTTTAGATTGAATTTCACATGTGTTAACTTGTGCCCATTGCCTCTTGTTCTGTCAGTGTTCACTACTGAGAAGAGTCTGGCTCCCTCATCTTTCTTGCCTCTAATCAGGTATTTCTACACATTGATAAGACCCACCCTGAGACTTCTCTTCTCCAGTTAGAAGCGTTCTACCTCTCAGCCTCTCCTCATATGAAAGGTGGTCCAGTCCTTTGTCATCTTTGTTGTCCTTTGCTAGACTTGCTCAAGAAAGTCCATATCTTTCCTGTACTGGGGAGCCTGGATTAGGACCTAGCACTCCTGATGTGTCTCACAAGCACTGAGGAGGGCAGGAAGGAACACCGTTCTTGACCTGCTAGCAATGCTTTTCCTAATGATGCTCAGGGTGCTGTTGGACTTCTGTGTGGCAAGGGCACATTGCCGACATGCTCAACTTGTTCACAGGGACTCCCAGCTCCTTCTCTGCAAAGCTGCTTTTCAGATGCTTGGCCTCTGGCATGCACTGGTGCCTGGGGTTACTTCTCTGCAGATGCAGGACTTTGCCTTTCCCTTTATTGAACTTCATGAGGTTCCCCTCTGCCCATTTCTCTGCCTTGTCCAGGTCTCTCTGGATGTCAGCACAGCTGTTTTCCATGGCTTATGCCTTAACTGATCAAGATCTATAGTTCTGACAGAGTGATTAAGATGGATTTATGCCTGAATTCTCTTTTTCCTGTTTGCTAGTGGACACCTGCTTTAAGAAATAGTAGGAACATCAGGTGAAATAACTTATATCTCAGTTAATAGTAGGAAGACCACAAAAGAAAGGCATATATTGGCAGACTAGAAAACTTGAGGACTTTTTAAATACTATTTTTGTAAAAGATAAAAAAATAACATTACAATCTGTTTTATGTGCATATTTCACAGTACTGGTGTTTCTTCTTTGCCAGGAAAAAAAAAAATACAGCAGTAGATCACAGAGAATTATCTTACCAGGCACTTACATTTGTTCTTGCACAAAAATGGATGCAGCTGCCCATCATAACTTTAGGCAACCATGTTTTAAAATATTACCCTTTTCACTTCTCTTTTCCCAGTTTGCCCGTTTTTTTGAATGTGGATAATGGGATATGAATAACTGCGGGAAGCATTCTGAGAAGAGTAAGTTGAGGGGAAAAACACAACCGTAACATTCTGTCATCTTTACCCAATTATTGTCTACTGAGTTCATAAAAGTACTCTCTTGTGCATCATTGAGTTTGTTTGTTTGAGGAAGAAGCAAGAAGAAATGGTAAGAAAGCGAGATTCTGAATATTGGTTTTAAGAGAAAATAGAGATTAAAATACTAATGAATTCTCTGATGATTCCACTGTGTACTTTTTATTTATTTAATCTTACACAGCCAAGAAAAATGACAGAAACAGCAACCAAAAGCTACTTGTATACAAACTAGACCTCCTGAATAACATTGCCATTATATATTTTCACTCACAGCACCATAAATAACACGAACACACACGCTACATTAGACAAAATTAGTCTTCAACCTCTTATGCCCCTTATTACGTCATACAGGAACAAAACCTCACTGTAGAGAACTCATGTAAAACTTTTAGCATTCAAAAGTCAGACTGATTTCTCACTCCTGTGAGCAAAATAATTCTGAGTTATTTTATACCATAGAAATAATTTGGGTTTATTTTATTATAGTAGCACTTTAAAAGAAGAAAGAGGGAGTGGGAGAGGAATGGACTTGAAATCAGACCCATTTGTCATAAATCAGAGGAGTTGCATGTAGAACAAAAGGCTGCACATAAATAAAAAAGTCATGAGGTACATGATTTTTTGGCTTTTTCCTGAGTCTCTCGGTCTTGGAGAAAAAGTAGCAAGTCTGTATTTGTCTGCCCTGTTATTCACAGTACAGGAAACCAAAGAGCTAAACCATCTCCCACAAGACACCTTTAATCAGTCTGAGACATATATAGCAGATGATTTCTGTCTGTACAAAACAAGGAAGAAGAAATGTCTATTTACAGCACTAACTGTTCTCATGAACCGAGTTTTCAATCACTCAATTCACACTACAGGCACCAGAATTTTTGTATCCTAATAATAATTCTGCAGAATCTCATAAGGCTTTTTCATTCAGATCCCGCTAACTTTCAAATTCTCAAGCTCATTTAGTCAGAAAGACTTCTTCCTGCCCTATGACTGAATGTGTTCTTGATCAGAAATGAGCAATCACTGAAAGCATAGTATAAAATCTTTCCAGGACGGGTGTACTTCAATTTGGCCAATGGACCATGCTGGAGCACCACTTGTATCTCTTGAAACCTTTATGACTGCTGCTAGAGAAATCAGAGCTGCAAGTCGTCATTGAGTTAAGCTAATCCATCCCTACTAAAGGAAAAGAATGGGGGGAAGCAAGCCCTAGCTAGGTCCTACCACAGAAACAGTTTTGCATCCTTTGCAATTGGAACATCTCTAACACTTAGTAACCTTTTCTCCACTCTGGTTCCCAGTGTTACCAGGATTAGCACAAACAGGGCAAGGCTCAGGGGAACACAGAGAATGGAATATTATTCTGTTACTCACAATGTTCTGGTCCTTATTTTCCTGTATGTGGGATGGATTACCCAGCGATTTGGGCTTTTTCTGCCTTTTAGCATAAACACACATCATTCCGCAGTATGGACTGACCTGGGGCACTGCACAACTGGTGTAACACAGATGTGTATGCCATCCTCTCCCTTAGTGGGATTAGTGGCCAACCTTGGACAACTGGAATGTGCAGGCAGCCTGACTGCAAACTGACTACCTTTGTAAACAGTGTGGACGCATGAGGTAAGCTACAGGATTCTCAAATTCATGCTGAGAAGCTGACTCAAGAAAAAGAAAACTCCCTTGCTGGTAGTAAAAACCAGTATAGAAAAAAAACATGTAACAACTTACATTTCCAAAATAGGGACCTGAATTTCATGCACTAAACTTTTAATTTAATAAAGGATATTCCTAAAAATATTTAACCAGGTCACCACAGGAAAATAAGCAGCAATCTATGCTGAAGTTAGAGTTTGCAAAACTAATAATTTCAAGAATATTAGATTTTTCTGATGTTGAAAGTACATTTCGAATAACACATAAGCCATTAGGAAAGCACTAGTTCTAAGCAAGTATTAATCTCTGATTTAAACTGGGCCACACTGAGTGTGGGCAATTTATATGCTGAGAAAAGTAATTATGCTCGATATCTCTTCTAAAATTGTACTTGAGAATATACTGTCTATAGAAAAATGAGAAACACTTTCAATAGCAATTATAAGCATGAAATAACACACAGGTACTTACTGTATTTTTTAAATTAGGAGTATCATATTACCTATTTTCAGAGTTGCTACAGTTCAATATCAGGTTTTGTTATACAGCATAATCCTATCTGAAGAATTTGAATATGGCAATTCAAGGTAGACAGCCTTATTCAGTGGTAAACAGCATGTTCACTTTCTGTTCCTCAATTAGTAGTTTCAGAATCATTATGTTACTCAATTCCCAAATGTAAAAACTTTTGTGGAATATTATAGCATCACCAATTATGATTCAGCAGCCTGATATAACTGAGTATGTTCACCCAGCACTTACTTACACAATTAAGCATGTGACTCCTGCTGATGCTAGTGGAAAAATCAATGGATGATTAATATTGTGGAAGTGCCAACAACAGTCCCAGGACTGGACTGAGAACTGAAAATGAATTGCTGACAGCAAGGAATACTCCAGGAAGATATAATAGTGAAAAATGGACAAAAATAGCAGTTATTCTTGCTGAACTTTATTGACTATCAGGAAGGAAGGTTTACAGACTGACTAAGGAAAAAAAGACAATCTACCATGTGTCATAGAAAAATAACAGCTGTAAGAAAAAAGCTTTTAGAAGTACAAGAAATAAACTTACTTACATAATATTCATCTGGAATAAGTGCAGCCATAGGTCAGAAGAGAAAGTATGATTTTTAGGTAAGAAAATAACATTTAGCAAAGTTACACCTTTTACGTATTTTTATATAACAGCTCACTTGTAAGACGCACGTATTTTAAAAATGTCCACATATTGATAAAAGGATTTGGGTGTTATTTTTCTATCCACAATGCATCTATACATTGATTCTGGAAAACCTGCTATTTTTTTTATTTTCACTTGTACTTGAACTTACATGGGTTTACATATTCTCCTCAAAATCACTTTGTCTTAGTGGAAGTAGAAAAAAACCATCATGTGGAGATAGCAAAACATAAGTCAGTGCTTTGCATTCTTATTCATACCTGAGTAAAACATTTCTTAAACTTTCAAATAATTATATACCAGTTCTCTAGGGTCATCTGGGAACACATCTTCAGATGCTGGAAATTCTCATAGCTTGACTCAGCAAACTTGCAAGAGCTGAATATTTGTGCTAAAGTATGAAAGATAATAAAAATATGTCAATATCAACCACACAGACCAGTTTTGCATAGCAAATTTGATAAAGTAGAAAACACTTTGTACAAAATCCTTATAAATTTTTCCGTAAATAATTATGTATCTTTCTATAGAAGACCCCAAAAGTTTTACAGCAACCTATGTCAATTGCTGGTGGGAGGAATAAAAAGACAATCCAGAGGGAAGCCCAAAAGCCCTGTGCTGGATCCTTATGCTTCTTTACAGCTTTCTTCCTGATTATTTGGTGAACTTTTAGGGTTTCTTTTGTAATCAGCATGGCCTGCCAACTTCTTGAGAGGGAGACCTACTCTACAGAGTTGGCTTACTCCTAAACACACTGTTAGGAGTGAAGTGAAACCTGGCTGAAAATGGTAAGAGATACAAGACAATTGTGAATTAAACTTCCTTATGAAATACAGATAATTAAACCAGAAGAAAACATTGGCAAAAACCAGGCCCTGTAGAAGACAGGACTAGAAGTGTGAGCCCTGTATTCATTCTGCAGGACTTTTCTTAGAAGGCAGATGTGGGTACAAAGGGTTTGGTAGCCTCCAAGGCAGTTGCACATGCCAAAGAGAACAAACACATCCCAGACATAATGGAGACGGCAGCCCCAGCATCAGGCAGAGAAGGCTGTGCTCTCTTATGACCTCATGAGGGAAAAAATAGGGAGCTTTTAAGGTAAAGCAGTGACTGGAAGCAACTTTGAACAAAGAAGGTTTTTTATTCCTCATGGTTCAGGAAAGCTATGCTTTATATATTTCCTTTAAAGCAAAGCGTCAGATTAAAAAATCTAATAGAACACATAACAGTATGTCTTCACACATAACATGATGTCTTCATCAAACAGTTAAGCTACTTTTATTTTTTCTTCATTGCAAATATTGCACAGCAATAATTTCTTCATATAGCATATCTATGAGATAGTTGAAGAAGGGCTTTGTAAAGTGAAATGCCTAACAGATAACAGCATTAGACCAGAATTAAACTCCTCTGGGCTTTCACTGCAATACCTTGAGGTTGAAAAGAGGTCCTTAATTTAGTATTCTCCACTTGAAATACAGCTGAATTTGCTAATGAACTGCCTTTCCCCTCATTAATAACTGTAGGAACCACTTCTATTCAACAAAGAAACCATATAATTGTATAGTTCCCTCTTCACACTGTTGTCACAGCTATCCCTACCTGGAACAAGCTGCAGTTGTTAAGATACCTCTGCTCATTCTGATGGCATGTTCTTTGTAAACAGAGAGCATCTGTCTACTTTTACATCTAAAGAGGAACCTCCTCTTGGGTTTGGAGATGGTTCATTTCCAAAAGGGGTAGGCACTCTTCCATTCAGCTCCCTGACAACAGATGATGAATTCAGCAAATGCTTTAAAAAATGTTAGCAGCTGGCATCAAAACGTGTGATCATGACATGAACTATCATGGCATGCATTTGGTGCCTAGAGTGTCACAGGAGCAGTTGTAACAATTTATTTCTCAAGTAGCATTTCCGACAAATACTGTTGGCAGACGATGTTGATCCTCATAGAAAGCAAGGCAATAAAGACACTAGTATTAATACTTCATAAAATCTATCTGCTAAATCAATTTAATTTAGTTATAAAAATGTAAAACCATAGAAATAATTTTTAGTGTGATTTATCTAATATAATGCAATATTACTTCAAGCAGAAGATCTTCTAGCCATGCTTGTTCAAAGAAGATATGTTCTTTTCCCTCTACAAGTTGCTTTCAAAAACCAAACCCTCTTCTCTATTTTTAGATCTTTGTTTAGTTGACTATATACCTGACAAAATGTATTGTCTTCATGTTGCCACATGGGCATTGTCATTTCATGAACGTGTATGGATAAAACTCATTAGTTGACGTAAGTGAACCAAGTGTAATCTTGTACTGTATTCAGACCAAACAATATGAAAGATAACATTAATCCAAGAAGGGGACATACTATTTAATTAAATTTTCTCTTACAGTACCTGAACTGTGGTTGCAGTGCAGCACATTTTTCTTCGTTTCAATGCACATATCTCAGTTTACTCTATAAAGATCAAACTTTCTGTTAGAAGCAGTAGAGCTAGGTAGTCACAGTAGTCTTTTAAACTACATTTTAAACTGAAACAAAAACAAACCAACCAAACAAAAAAAACCTAAAAAGCCCCTGTGTTTTCCTACTTCTCTTTCATTGCTCTTTTCTTGCGTTGTTCTGAAATCACCATATGAAAGCATTCAATATCATTTTCTCTTCTCTTTCTTTGAAAAGGGCTCTATGGCAAGTTCAGATGCCACAGCCCCTCTTGTTGAAGTTTTTAACTGCTTAAGTCAATTACCCAAAGATTCTCATTCTGAGATGTGGTCCCTAAAATTGTCTCGTGTTTATTTCTCCAAACCCTAGTTCTATTGTGCCTCCAAAAAGCATTATTCAAACTTCTTGAACTATTCTATTACCTATGCATGTTCTCCAGGCGTCAATTAGTTTTTCTTGTCTTTTCATAACCTCTGCCTCTAACATTCCTCATACAAGCAGTAAAGAGTGAAGGTGAAGCATGATGTCTGAATTAATGGCACTGTTGAAGACTATTCGTTAAGAATGCTGTGAAAGAGACTTGCTCAAAGGATGAAATACAGAACCTAGAAGATGGGTTTAAGTGACAGGCTCCAACTTTCATGGAGCCTGATGGTCCCCCTAGCCTTTCATATAATTAAATGGTCTTTTGTGCGAAAACTGTTAAAAACAAAAGACATGTAATCTTCAGACGTTTTCCTAATTGAACAAAGCAGTCCAGACAGTTGCTGAGATTTCCTCCTTTGTACACAGGGAATAAGTTGAAAGAGGTGCCATATTAATTTGGGTCAATGACTTACTATTACTCCATTTTACACAAGTTCTGTTTACACTCTTTTTTTCTAAAAATTCAAATTTTTCTCCATAAGCTTAAAAGATCCATATTGGGATGAGTACAGTTAAACATCTTCATCGATGACATAGACAGTGGGATTGAGTGCACCCTCAGCAAGTTTGCAGATGACACCAATCTGAGTGGTGCAATTGACATGCGTGAGGGACAGGATGCCATGAAAAGGGGTCTGGACAAGCTCGAGAAGTGGGCCCATGTGAACCTCATGAGGTTCAACAAGGCCAATGTGTGCTCGCAGCCCAGAAAGCCAACCCTGTCCTGGGCTGCATCAAAAGAAGTGTGGCCAGCAGGTCGAGGAAGGTGATTCTCCCCCGCCACTCCACTCTGCTAAGACCCCACCTGGAGTACTGCATCCAGCTCTGGAGCCCTCAGAACAGGAAAGACATGGACCTGTTGGAGCAGGTCCAGAGGAGGGCCACAAAAATGATCAGAGGGATGGATCACCTCTTCTATGAACAAAGGCTGAGAGAGTTGGGGTTGTTCAGCCTGCAGAAGAGAAGGCTCTGGGGAGACCTTATTGCGGCCTTTCAATACTTAAAAGCAGTAGTAGGGCCTGTTGTGATAGGATAAGGGGTAATGGTTTTAAACTAAAAGAGGGTAGATTCAGACTAGATATAAGGAAAAAATGTTTTACAATGAGGGTGGCGAAACACTGGAACAGGTTGCCCAGAGAGGTGGTCGATGCCCCATCCCTGGAAACATTCAAGGTCAGGATGGATGGGGCTCTGAGCAACCTGATCTAGTTGAAGATGTCCCTGTTCATTGCAGGGAGGCTTGGACTAGATGACCTTTAAAGGTCCCTTCCAACCCAAACTATGCTATGATTCTATGATTCTATCAAAATTCATATGCCTGTGAATATTAGATGCTCAAGAAACAGCTTCCCAATTCTGGCCTTTCTTATGCACCATGATGGTAAAGGTGGTGAATTTTACATAGAATAGATTATATTTACAGTGTTACCTAAACAGTAGTAACAAAATACCAGTAACTTGGCATTGTGTCTTGCTATTATCAGACATCAAGCTTGACATTAGGTGCTATAATAGGAATTGCTTTTCTCAGGACTGTCCTGAAAGGGAGCTTCAGATAGGTGGAAACACCCTCTCTTAAGAAAGACCTACAATATAGCCAAAATAATTATCATTCAAAAATCTAGGTGTACAGCAAGTTTGCTTGTATGTTTCCTTTCATTTAGGAAAGAAATACCAAACCTTATTGAACAATCTTCCACTGTGGTTTCATTTGAACAGGTCTGTAATCTAGTTTATACAGTTATTTAATATATTAATATAAATTACAAAATTTTGATGTCTCTCTATGTGTTCTTTTTTGGTCTATGTGAAAAGTGACTTTCTGTGCTCTTGAAATACTAGTAGGACAAAGCAATGCATTAAAAAAAAAAGGGTAGAACTCTCTGATAGGCAGGAAGGGAGCCAAGGAGCACAGAAAAATTTGCCTCCATATGTTGCTCTGACAGTGACAAAATCCTGGCATCTCTTTGCGTTTGTTTCCCTACATCTTCATTCCAAGACTGTGTGAACTTATCTGCTGAATGTTGCAAGTTGTTGATACAAAACCATTGGTAATGACCAGCAGAAACAATTACAGCTATAGGAACCCAACTACTGGCAGTTGCAATGTTATTTAAAGTACATTACAATTTAATTAAACATCTGCTTTCATTTATTCCTAAATGAAAGGACTGTTAATATTGTGTCCTGAGAAAAGTAAACATGGATGCAGGGATGAAAAGAGATTCCACACCATCCTCATATAACAAATATGTGCAAACGGACCCTGTTTAAATCAACTTTTGTCTCCCCAAAAACAATATGCCAATTTTTACCACTGGTTTAAAAACAATATGCCAATTTTTACCACTGGTTTAAAAACAATATGCCAATTTTTAGCACTGGTTTATCTGACACCTGAATGTCTTACATAAAATAAAGGTTTGTCAAGAAATGATGTAACCATCACAACTGACACTTGGGTAAGATTAGAAGGAAGATAATTTAGTATCTAAATCTCTAAAACTGCAGAAATTGTTTCATATTTTTACCAAGGAATTTTACAGTACATTAAATTGTCAAAAGAGGTCATATTTTGGCATTCTGGTTTTAACAATGCAATAGCTCTGACTAGTACACTAAACTCTCTGGAACACACCTACCCTTAGACAAACTACTGAAAGCAAAGACATTACATTTTCTTTGATTACTATTGGATTTTGTGAAAGCATAATATATCACAGGATCAATTATTTATATATGCCATGCCTTCACTGGTAAAATCAAGAGACAGTTGTGTTTGGAAGTAAGTTTTTTGTAGTGAAGTTTGCAGTTATTAAGAAGTAATTATGTGCTGCAATCAGACCTGATTGTTCTCAAATTTTTTGTTCTCAAATATTAGATAGCAATTGGGTAATACTATATGTGACAAAAAACCCTTTTGTCTTTTCAAAAGTATTATGCCCCCTGTAGAGCGATTTATGTATATAAATGTATATGTGTGAGCAAGTGTGTGTGTGTGCTTGTTTAAATATAAAACATTTTAGCTATTCTTTTAAATTAGCTAAGAATTTTCTGGTTTGCAAAGATTTTTTCAGAAGAAAAAAATCCTTTTGTAGATATGTGGAACATATTTGTCTTGTTGGTCAGGCAGGCAGATAGTGGAAAGGAACTCACTTGAGCATGGAGGCACATCTAAGAACAGACAATTGCATCAAGAACAGCAGAGGAACATGGCGTCTATGCATACTTTGCCAGCCAATTGTCAGTTTTGTTTTCATGTTTATGGAATCATCACAGAATCACAGAATCACAGAAACAATAAGGTTGGAAAAGACCTGTAAGATCATCAAGTCCAACCATCAACTAACACCACCATGCCCATTAAACCATGTCCCACAATGCCCCATCCACACGTTCCTTGAACACCTCCAGTGATGGTGACTCCACCACTTCCCTGGGCAGCTTATTCCAGTGTCTCACCACTCTCTCAGTAAAGAAATTTTTCCTAATATCCAGCCTGAACCTCCCCTGGTGCAACTTGAGGCCATTTCCTCTTGTCCTGTCACTAGTCACTTGGGAGAAGAGACCAACACCCACCTCTCTGCAACCCCCTTTCAGGTAATTGTGGAGAGTGATAAGGTCTCCCCTCAGCCTCCTCTTCTCCAGGTTGAACAACCCCAGTTCCCTCAGCCGCTCCTCATAAGACTTGTGCTCCAGATCATGACACTGAACTGCTTTGCACCAAGGATGTTTTTAAAATTTACACGTCTGATTTCAGCTGAGTTTAGATTTAACAAAGTCTTCAGCATATTTGACCCATATCATGATTACAGGTGATGAGCACTGCATCATGTACTAGCTTCTGCTGGCTGGCAGGGTCTATATTTTATGACAGGCTGGGAAGATTTACAGACTTATGTGAGGCATTCGTATTTAGGAAACATTTGAAACCCTCAAGAATCAGAAGACACTAGGGAAGATTGCAGACAGCCCATCGACACACATCACTTGGTTTGGGTGCCAGGTAGTCTTACCTTGAGTGTGCTACTGGGTGCTGTGGGGAGGGAGGCAGGAGAATAATTTGCATTTATAGAAACATTTTTTCTTCCTTTTTTGTGAAGATATATCATAGGTCTCAAGAGAATAAATTATGATATTGGAATTGTAATCTACAAAGAGAAATGTTTCTGATAAATTAAAAAATTCCAAAGTAAAAGAAAGAACATTTAGTGCCTATTAAAGCTGAAAGGAAAATTCAAACTGTAACTGGGGAATGAACCCAACACCTGGCTAAAGCACCCCATGCTGATGCTCACATGATTGGTGCTGGTGCAAGTGTATATAAGGAATCGGCTTGTGACACATCTTTGCAGACTCCTTGTTGACTGTCCAATTCACTGTTCATTAATTTTTATATATATATATTTAAGCAGAAATGTGTGTTTAATTCACCTCAAGGAGCACAATAAAATTTCCCCAACAAAGACATCAAGTCTTGTTATAGCACCAGACAGTTCTACTTGCACCTTTTTGATGGCCCTTGCCTGATTAGATACCTTTTTTGAAGTTAAGAAGGCAGATCAGAGTGGATAATCCAGCAGAATGGGCCACAAATTTTCTAAGGATTATCCTACCCAATAACATAAAAATCACTAGAAGTTTTCTGAACCCCAAGAGGTCCAGGTTAAATATTTCTGAAAGCTAAAAAGCTGTAGGGTCTGTGCTGCCTCTACTGGTCATTTGATGAGAGGGGCAGACAGGATACATGGGTAAAACTGAGCATTTGTAACTAACAGGAGAAAAAAAGGTAGATGAACAAATTTGTGGTTTCACCTCCTTGCAGGAGGCATGAGGCTCAGCAGTGACTGAGTTTGGTTGTTCAGAGTATCTGACCAAAAAAGAAAGAAGAGTTGGGGTATTTACTACAAACTACTTTTCTCTTGTTTGTTGTCTGAATGAGCAGCATTTAGCCATTCCTTATTATGTAGCCAGGTTGGGAACATCGGGTGTCAAATACTAACAGACACACCTATTAAATACCTGTTTTTTATTGAAGTTCATCCTTTCCAAAAGTCATATGACAAATAATGAAGCTATTCTAGGAAATACCTTCTGTTTGTACAGTAAAAGCAGAAAGATAAAAGCTTACTCTTATTTACTGCTAGAGTCCTGTAAGGTTCTAACACTTGAAGTATTCATAATCCTCTTGACTTTATTGGTGACTTTACAAGGCACAAGGTGATACTGGTGTTGAAACAGCCCTATTGTCTAGTTTTAAAAGAATTAAAGTGAACACATGAATGCAACGAAAGCTAGACTATTCTATTAGATTGATTGATTAAACTTAAACTAGACAAATTTTTGTTTTGTTTTGTTACTAAGATCAAGGTCCAGCTAGTCAACCATTTATGAAACCTATCAACAAGATCCTGACTGACTTCTGTTTTCATACTTTCCATAGTCAATAGTGGCACAAACTTTAATACAGTCAGAAAATACTGTCAACATGAGGAATGTGAAAAGGCAGATAATTGTTGGTTATAACTCAACTGCTATCTGTCATCAAGGCCAGAGAGAAACTGAAAGATAGCTCTCAGCACTAACACAGGGCAGAGATTTTGTTGATTAGCAACACTTTGCCCATAAAGAAAAGGCACGTAAGTTTTTTGTAAATTGAGGCCTACTGAAATATTCGCTGCTTTAATTACAGGAAGAACCAAACTCAGTCCTAAAGGACATACCTCTAAGCTTTAGGCAAACAGTAGCAGAGGCATTTCTTTAACAGATCCTGTTAAATGACTGGTAGACTGCCAGCTAGCACCTTTTCTTTGTCTATAATGTTGCAGCAGGCTGCTTAAAGCCTTCCCTCTGCCCATGAGCTTTTCATTTACACATTCGGAAAAGGATGATGCCAAAGTCTTCTCCTGAAAGCCTTAATAGATTGTCTTCTACAAAAAAATTATGCTGGCACTTGAAATAGAGAAAATGTTCCTATATCTTCAAAAGAGAAAATATTTTAGTATCATAAATGCTACACTACAGTGTCACCCGAGTTTCTGTTTGTTCTAGTGGTCAGTGTTTATGCAAAATAAAACCAGGTAGAACATAATACAACTTTGTCTCCTGACTTCTACAATAGGCTAAATAGGCCTCAAGCTGAATTTTCTCTTCTTTTTACAAGTAATCTCTTCAGATGAGCACTGTAAGCTTCCCTACATTGATCCACTGAAGCTCCTCAAGCAACTCTGGTGGATCAATTTAAGGAAGCTTAAACTACATTGCTTGCACCATCTCTCTGGTGCAGATAAAGAAAGAAATTTCTAATAATAAAAAGTTTTCTGATATTCCCATTCTGAGTCTTTTATAAGCATGAAAACTTACTTTTTATTTTAAAAAGGGAAAAAGATGTTTTAAGACACAAAAGATGTATTACACTCGCAGTGTCCTGTAATCTGTAGAGTTCCTTATCGCAAAAAGATTTATATCCCATGATATCAAAGATGCATTTCTTTTTACAGATGTTATTGGAACTGGGGAGACAGGAATAGTAAATTGTTCACCACATCTGTAAAAGAGAGATTACTGATTTGCTAAGTATTTTTATGTGTAAAGCAATGAATCATATTAATCACTTATAGGCTCAAGTAGAGATTTAAAAGGGCTTTCACCTAATATATATTATCAGCTGTACTATATTGTATAGTGGTAGGACATACACTAAAGTGATCTTTTGTTATGTGTGTATGTGTTCACACATGCATATTCACACATGGATTTGGGGGCAAGAGGGTGAGGGAAAAAGGGAAGTGTTCACCTACTCATTGCTGTCTGAAAACACTGAATCATCTAAAATGAGATAGAGGTTTGCAATATATTATCTACATGCTCAGCATCAAGCCTGGTTCAGCCTTGGGAATGATGTAGGTTTATTATGAAATCCTTCCTTTCAGCACTGTGCAAGCTTTCTGCTTTTTCCTGTAAACAGAATTTCTAAAATTAAATGACTTATAATTCAACAGTAATAGTATGATAATGCCCTCATGATTTTGAAGGATTCAACACTAACTGGTCTGTACAAAAGCCGCCTTTGCAGAGGAAGAGAGCTTTCTGCAATTACCTGTGGAGCCTGCATAAAATTTGATAAAGGAGAGTGACATACTGTCATTGAACTCTTAATTCTGATGCTGGTGGTTTTCTCAGCTTATTTTGCAGAGCCAGTCCTGTTCCTGTGTATACCACAGCAATCCATCTTAAAAGCTGTAAATAGCTAAGATCAAGACTGGGAGGCAAGAGGAGGGCATGGTGGTGATATGCCAGACTCAATGAAAATGGAAAGGTGATCTTTGGTTAATACCACTATTCAGATGTCTGCAATAGAAATGGGTCAGATAAGAGGACTGAGGTTTTAAACTATTTTGAAAGTTAAAGTAGAGATGTCCTTGCAGGAGGGCAATGCTTTTCCTGCCAAAACCTCAAAATGTTTTGCTACTCCTCCAAGTAACCAGTCTGAAGAATAATTTGAGATACTCCCTTCTCATTTAGTCGCAAATAGTTTTTTTGGGATTTGTGGTTTTTTTTTTCTCTGCAACATCAGACCAATTAGGGAAGAGCTTTCCTTATTTCCATATTTAAGATGTTGGTTCTAATCATGACAGCTTTTGCAAGCCATTTGGCTTATTCTTTACCAAATCATTCCGCAAGTGAAAATTACTCCTAGGAGAGGAAATGAGAATGAAAGGGATGTTGACCTGAGTCTGAACGTAAAGCAGAGGAGTCTGCCTGTCACTGTGACTTCCAAGAAGCTTTAAGAGTCCCAAGAAATGTGGGATCTTTGGAGTAGCATATAAACTTTACAGCTATGAAACTTCAATCATTCCAATCCCCTCTTATGACAAAGTAACTCTCTGCTGTGGTGTTAGTAGTAAAAATGCAACTATTCCCACCCATCAAACAGTCTTTACAGTTACCTTTGATTAAGGAACAATGCCTCAAACTAGTTTTGGAAACTGAGATTTGTAGCATCTAGCCGAAAACCTCAAGAGAGACTTTGACTAGAACAATGTTTTTTCACTGAGTGCTTCTGAAAAGCTAGTAATACGGAGCTTAAATTCCAACAGGCAGTACTTTACATCACATAGTGAGAAACACATTTTATACTAAAATATAAAGGGAAGCTGTGAAAGTGGCTCAGTTTTAACTTATGGAAGAAACAAAGTATGGAACCTGCTGCTACTAGCTTTTCCTACTTTTTGTCTTCCCCTGACCCCCACACTGGAGTTCTGTGACTTCATACTGGCTAGATGAGTTTGGGAATACAGGAATATGATGTTTTGAATTGAGCTTTGATGGGTAAATTTGTTCTATTTCTCCACACTCAGTCATTAGGTTTTGGATTAAAAAATGTAGACATAGATAGCAGCTGTTAGCCAGAGCTTTGGTTAAATACAGGTGAAAACTAATGCTCCCAAAACCTCCCCTACACAGAAACAGACAAAATAAGATTATGTTAAAAATGGATTCTTTTAAAATAGGTCTTCTTTTTCTTTTCAGAGATTGGGTGGGTGGGTATTTTTTACTTTATTTCTTTGCAGAAGTGCAATTTGTATTTCTATACAGGCAAGACAGGAAAGACCTCTGGAAGCTGAGATAGGCAAGTGACATTTGAAAATAAGAAATAAATTTGAATGAAGAAAAAATATTTTAAAATAATGGGAAATTGGCCTTTTAAAACAGTTTTTACTTACTTAGAAGAGATTATAAAATAGATTTGAGTCAATGTCAAAAACTTAGCTGAAGAAGAGCTAGCTTTTGTTAGCTTGATAGTATGGGCCTCTCAGCTGTTAAAGTCCCTCTTAGGAACAGTATCATACCTTATTATACTGGTATAATAGAACCAATCCAAAGATACAGTGTTGGTGTGAAAGGACGACTTAAGCTGTGTCTCAAGTTTGTGATTGTTTTCTATATAAAGGATTTGAAATGTATGTTCCGAACAGTAATATTAATGTTGCAAAGGATTACAGATTTATAAACTGTCTTTGACAAAGTTACATGATCAAAAATAACACAATGATGTTTGCATCCATCATACACCATGTCATGTCACAGAAGCCTTCCTGTACTATCATAGTATTAAAGCTATTTTTTTAAGTATTGGTTCCATGAACAGTTACTGCTTGCTGATATAAAACCTTACTTTGGTAAAAGTAGAAATTGGTAATCTTGAGATGTATGCTTTCTATATTTAGTTGTGTTTACAACATTTTGTCTGTGTCAGAGATCAGAGATACTAGGTATATCTTCCACTTTGGATATAGATAGATAGTATCTAAAAGCAAAATAAACTTCATGGATTATTTCTGTTATCGTCATCATTATACAGCTACATCTAAGATTAGTCCTGTCCTAGGTTTGGTTGTTTTGGTTGGGTTGGGGTTTTTTTGGGGGAGGGGGAGTTTTTGCAGAATTTTATTAGTATTGCTCACAAAAACAAATTGGGCTGTAGAGTTATTAGGTGATTTAACCTTAAGTTTACAGGAGTACCTTCGTACAGTTGAATCTTGCTTCTGCAAATACAAATACTTGCAAGTGTGCTTTGCTTTAAGAGCAACAGTCATCCAATGGACCAACCAGAGACTCAAGTTAAGCACATACATTATATTTCCCATGCCATATATATATATGTGGAAGAAAAATATGATGGTTATCCAAAAACGATATATGTTTTTATACAAAATCTTTGAATTCAGCTACTGTGTCTTCACACTCTTAGTACAATGTTTTTAACAACAAAATGCTACTACCTGTTATAACAAGGTTGCAAGAACATTTTCGTTATAAAACTTTCTTTTTACATGCTCATAACTTGCTGAAACATTCAATTTTTTTAGTTAAACTTATACATTGCCCAAAGGAAATAAAGGAAAGATTGTTGAAATGATTTGTATTTAATAAGGATGAAAAAAATATGTTCCCTAGGCATGCTGTACAATAACCATAAATTTATGAGTAAGGCTTTTAGTGGTTTTGACCCCAGGTTATCTGAGGAAACTGATGTTTAAAGATTAGAAAGTTTTTTTCATTTTATTCTGAATTGTGTCATGACAGTGCATAGTTAAAGTTGTTAGGTAACATTAGACTATGCATACTGATTAATTACACTGACTAATTTATTTAAAATATAAACAGGAATGTTTCCTTATTGTAATGATTGCTTGTGGGACAGGTTAGCTGTGGTCCTTAGACAGCATCCAAGCAAGTATACACATCTTTTCTGAGCGAAAATGTACATTTCTAAAACATATTCCAATCTTTATTTATTTTTTCAAAGAAGAAATATCTGCCAGTGTTCATGGCTGCTGAGAATCAAGAATAACTTTTGAGCTTCCGACTCAACAGATTTGATTTCATTGACTCTTGGTATTGCAACTAACTTCAGTATAACAAAACGCAAGCAGCTTCATCTCTTTATACCTCAGTTTTCCTCACCTGTAAAGAAGGGTTTATTAAAGCTTTTCTACAATAGGTGTGAAATAACTTTCTGTGATAACACCCATGGAAATACTCAGATGACTGAAAACTGTTTACTCAAATCACACTCCTGTAGATGGAAATAAATCCATGTGTAGTCTAAACTTCTTTAAACAAAGTAATTAGGTACTCGAATAAGGAGTTCTGAATACGTAAAATGCACTACAAGGCCACAAAATAGTAGATATGACCTACAGTCAAAGTAGTTCACAAATCTGAGTAAGCAATTCATATTTAGGGAATGCTTGGAGCAAAACTGTCTTCTCCTGGACACAAAGGGAAATCGCAAAGCAAGACAGTGAAGAGCGAAACTGTCTGGATAGTCAGAAATACAACAGCAGACTAATGAAAGAATGGACTGAAAGGTGAAGTTTCTAGGAAACCAGTCTTGTCACTAACAGGGGAAACACTTGTTGTGCAGCTGGAAGAACTAAAGAATCTAGAGAAAACAAAGCATCAGCTGAGTTATTCAGTACAATTTCCATGACTTCTTAGGATTATGTGGATATTTTCACCAGACACATTCTCTGCTTTTCTAAGATTTATAAGATTGTCTCTGTGTCTGATCTCCTCTGCTCTCTTCTGGTGGCATATTTATGATGTTTTTATGTGTTTGGTCTTTTGTTCTAAAGGTCTTTAAGTTTGTTGAGGAAAAGGGGATTTTTATGTGACTGTAGTGGGTGGAGGGAGGTTTTCTGATCCTAAGGGTGAGATTTATCTTGCCTAAATTGCCTAAAAGCCTCTGAAGCTTAATGTCTAATCTAAGCCAGTTGTTGGGGCTTCTTTTATCATCAGTGGTGAGAGATTTACCTGATTTTAGACAGGGTTCTGAAACCAGTGAGGTGACTTACCTTCTGGAGAGCTTGCTTCCTCATTGACTGAGGAGGATTGTGACTGTATGATACCTTAGAGTAGACATTTAACGTTCCAGTGTTTGAAGTTATGACATTACGAATCTGGACTGAAATTATGAAAGTCTCGCTATGAAGCTGTCTGAGTAGCTAGTTGTGATTGCAAGGGAATAGACTGAGTGTCAACATCCATACCAACAAGCTAAATGTGTCAGGAAATGGTCTCTGTGCCTGAGGTCTTCTGATACAGTAGAATCTATATTCACACAAGCAAATGTGCTACCCAGCATTACATAGGAGCCTTATTCCAGAATTAGCATGTTAGTTTTCAAAAGCCCACTAGCCCACATGCTTCTCTGACTCCTATAACCCTGTCATCTGCTGCACACGAGACATCATCACACTGCATCACTACCAGCACTCAACACAGACATGAGCAATCTCTGATGACCAACCTGTGCCACAACATGCTGCCTGTGACTTATATATGTGTGACACAAGATGCTCAGACTCCCAGTCCTGCTCTTTGTGCTCCTGCCAGAAATCCTTTAATGCCTTATGAGTCCTGAAGATGGAGATGTCTGTTCCTTCAGGCTAGAGCCAATAGTGCCATCATTAAGCAGATGCTCAATCTTGCATGGTCAAGAACCTGTTTCTATTACATAGTGTTGCAGGAGAATCAGAATCACATAATGGTCGAGGTTGGAAGGAACCTCTGGAGGTCACCTGGTTGAACCCCTTGCTCAAGTATGGCCACCTACAGCAGGTTGCCCAGGACCATGTCCAGATGGCTTTTGAACATCTCTAAAGATGGAGACTCCACAACATCTATGGGCAACCTGTGCCAGTGCTCAGTCGCCATCGCAGTGAAAACGTGTTTTCTGATGCTTAGACGCAGCCTCCTGTGTTTCTGGCTCAAGACCATTGCCTCTGGTCCTGTCACTGGGCACCACTGTAAAGAGCTTGGCCCTGTCTTCTTTGCACCCTCCCTTCAGGTATTGATACGCATTCGTAAGATCCCCCTGAGTCCTTTTCTCTAGGTGTGACCAATAAACCCCTAAAATGAAAGAAAGCTCAGAGGAGATGGGCAAGGGTGACGAGCCCATGAATCCCAGGAAATAAAGTAGGGTATGACTGACCACATCTGTTGTAAATATGCTGACTTTTTCTCAGCCCAAAGGGGACCGGAGGCTAGCCTTTCTTTTAGATAAACAGCTATGACAGTTGAGTGGATCAACTGGTGGTGTAAATATTTCTCCCTGAGTTCATTAAAAGAGTGTGAATGTCTTCCTGAGTTAGCTAGACCAGCATGAGGGGGAGTGTATATGTGTTTCAGCCCAACATAGAGTATAAAAACTAATGAGGTAACAAAAAAAATTCAAAGCGAGCGCAAGGTTTGAGCTAGCTTCAGCCCACATATTCCTTACTGGCAATTGGGGATACCTAGCATCGTGATGGTGAGCATATCATAGAGACTGGTAATGAGAATCACATTGGTATTGTAACTGAACTGTGTATAGCAATTGTTATAATTTTCTAAGTGTAACTTACGTTTGTATTGTGTTTTCATTGTATCACAAATTTGATATTAAACATTACACCCCACATGTGTGGAATATCTAAAACAGCCTGGTTGGACAGTATTGGACTCTGACACTATGCTAAGCAATCTCAGGTCTCTCAGCCTTTTCTTACATGGGAGATGCTTTAGCTCCTTAATCAGGAAATGTAGGAAACTATAGTGGAGATCCAAACTCTCATATACAGTCCAGACCAACAGTGATAGGTGAGACAGAGGCCTTCAGCCTTGTCTTTGTAGTAATTTCTCATCACAGAAAAAGGATTTGAGATTTAGGAGATGAGTAGGCACTGCTGGTACCACAGTGTGTCACATGAATGCCGTGATAAGCAGAAAGTGCTTCAGCATTCAAAGGGCTACCTTTGTAGCTGTCTGAGAGGAGCTAGCACAAACCCACCCAGACTTGCTGCAGGCTCATCTTAGTGCATTGTTATTACCCTCTGGGGCCTTGCTATCTGTCTTTCATTCATGGGCAACCCATTTGGATCAGTAAGTCTACAGCTGGTAGTACCACATTGGAGGTTAGTGAGGCTGCCTGCCAGTCTACATGTCCATGTCTTACCCACATCACCAACACTGACTATGTTGTGGGACCTTCTGCTCAAGGGAGTCTTTCTAGCTTCATGTGATAGGATTCACATGCTGATTTGACGTTCTTTGCTAGGCTTCTGTCAGCCACCACTTGGACTCTCCTTTTGCATGCTCTTAAGGGACATGGTGGTTGGCTGTAATGGTTATAGCATCTGAGATTCTCCATTCCCCAGGATTGACCCTAGTGGGGCATCCTCTGAAGATCTGTGGTACCAAGTGTGGCAAATAGTGCTTACCCCCTAGCATCCTATGCCACGCAGCCTTCCCTGGCAAAACTATGGGCTATGCACTGTCCTTAATCAGCATCCTCAAGGCCAGGAGTTTCTCAATCAAATCTGTATTTGGATGGTTGACTGCACAGTGATGAATTGGACTGACAGGCTGGATGCCACAGTCATCAATCAGCTGTATGCACAATCACTACCTGATTCACAGCCTGGGCTGAGAACACTGGCAAACCATTTCATTAGCACCGGACGCAGCAGACTCCTTTATGTCCACCCTGGCCTCACTCCCATGACCTGGTAATAGAGAAGGGAGAGACATGCATGCATCCATCTGTGACCATTGGGCTCAGAAAGTGTTCTGCCTCAGCCTTCATAAACAATAATGCTGCTCTAAATATCTTGTCATTTTTATATGATTGTGCAAAATTCTTTCACTAGACTTTAACATTTATCTTGGTAAAGTGTTGTATGCCCTGTATACAGGTTGTGTAGTAAAAGCTTTAGCATGAAAAAATGAGTTTATATTCATAGAAGTATGCTGTTGATTGGATTACTTTGGGTTAGAGTTAAATTAATGCGATATACCAAAAATATGCAACATTCTCTTAACCTAGGTCTCATTTGATTTCTACATTGTACTGAGTTCCATTCCATTTTTATATAATTATTTTCTGTAATTTCATTTATAATTAATATTAGTTTTGCATATTTCTCTAATTTCTTAGGTAAGAAAAGTAAGATAATTAGGTTATAATGCCCTATCATAAATAAAGCAATCAACACATTCACATAACATGGGTGTTTTAATACATTTTAATCAGTTGAATGCTGTGACTTTTGAAAGTGTGTATGTATGACTTACTGTACTCACATATATCATGTGTTGTACATCCACACTATGTGTGATAAGATGTATCACCCTAAAAATGACGGTGTCTTGGTCTATGGGTCTACTTCCTATACTGTGAAGGCTGTAGCCCAGAAAAACTTTTTTACCAGGGAAGGCTAATCATAATGGTAGGTCTATGGCTTCAGTTGTGAATCTGGATCACAAGAACTAATACAAAGCATTCTCAAGAACACTGCTTCTTAGGAACAGGTAAGATAGCTGCATTTATCTCATACAATAGGGAAACATTAGTCCCATATCGCTTACAAAGTAAGAAATAGCATAGTTCTGAAATCAGGTAAAGAGTGGAAATTGTGGGTAACCTGAGACATAGCTGGTGCAGACTCCTGAAAGAAACTTCTGGAAACATCTGAAAAGTCATCTACCTTTTCAACAATTAGGGATTTATTACAGTTCTTTTTTTCTTTTGGTAATTGTTTTTTCAATTACACTTAGAAATGTTAGCGCTTCATATCACTGAAATTCAGAAAAGATTCAACAAAATTCTGAAGACACATTGTTTGAAGAAACTTTCCAATTATAGAAAACTTTGCCAGTTTAAAGATGGATGAAGTTAAAAATGACTAATGCCCTCCAAAGATGCATGAGAAACAATGTACTAGCTATTCTGGTCAGTATGAATGGGCAAAGTACTCTGGTTTACCAATCGAAAAAAAAAAAATTGTTGATGGATAGCAGCCAGACTAAAATTAGATAACTTGTAGTTATTACTATTTAAAACATATTATTATTATACACATAACCTCTAGTCAGAGATAATTGTGTCATCTTCGGTACTTTATCTAACCACATAATAAATGACAATTAGCCGTTCCTCACTGACAATTATTTTAATCTACCTTTTGGCCAATAGCAAACCTCCATCATTGATTTCTAGCACATTTTGCAGTACATCATAAAAAAACCCTCAACCTATTTGTCCCTGGAAATTACTATACCCATTTTGAAAGAAGTTTATATTGTAGCTTCTCTACTTCAGTGCCTGAGTCAAAGACATTACTTTTTTCTTTCCCTCATCTAGAGAAGTGAGTTAGAGAAATTAATTCCCTGTACTGTTGATCTAGTTCTAATTATTTACCAAGATGCAATTCACTTACAAGTTGTAGCCTGGACTGAAAGCAATCCAGAAAAGATACAGGACAAATTATCCAAAATTTAATTCCAAACTGCAATTGCAATCAATGTTTTATTTATTTTGCTTAAAGAGATGAAAAGAAATGGGATGGTACATCCTTAAATCCCATTCCTGATTGTATATTAAACAACTGAAAACAGGTGAAGGAAAGTTGAAGGAAAAATAGTAAGCTTTTAGAGCAAGTTTGGGGAGAAAGATGAACTCAGAGAAGATGAATTAATGAAAATCAGAAATTGCTGCAAAACTTATTAATGCAATGAGCCAGGAAAGCGTCATTTATATTAAAAATTCTTGTTTCAATTAAGTGAATCAGGGCACTAAAAGGTAATATTTCCCTGAGAATCAGTTTGTAAAGAAATAAATATCATAACAGTTTTGAATGAAATTACTGCATTCTTCCTCCACTGAGGTTATGAGTTTACAGTTTATGTCTGTTAAATATCAACTCTAAAACACTGTTACCAAATATCCACATTACTAACAGTACAGGTTTTAAAAACCTTAAGCAAATGCAAAAAGAAAAAAAAGTTTAGCAAATGGAAAGGACTCAATGTAATTATTAAGAAAATCTAAATAATATAGGCCCATTTTGCTGAACTGGGGGAGCAGGGAGTCTTGTAATACTTGATCCAGCAGTTTGGTACTACCCTTGGTATTTGTTAACTGGAAAGAAGTCACCTTCCACCCTGTAGGTTATTCTGCACAAGAGAGAGAACTACAGTTACTCTGCAAGAAGAAAAGAGGAAGTAGGATTTTTCTCTCCTTTTTATTGCTAGCTACCTTATATTGCCAGGGTAAGCATATGAAATTCAGATTTTGGGAAATGAATAAGAATCCTCACTGGGATATGCAGTAGGATAGAGGACTGCTAACCTGGAATGAGTGAAATGATGCTCTGAGAGGTTAACGAAGCCAGTTACATGGAGATCACACAGGTGCCGGAAGAGATAGACATCAAAGGCCAGAGAAGAGAGGGAACTGGTAGTGCAGAACAGATTGCAAAACAGATGTAAAGCAGGAAGAATGGATGACGATGTCTGTGATCTTGGCAAAAATGTCAGGACTACCACCTGAAATGGGGAACCTGTAGCTTTTAAAACAGTTTGTGAGTAAGTGGATCCATAGCTTTGGGGAGATATTTTGTCCCCTGCAATACAGAGGAAATACAATGTCAGGATATCTATGTTCAGCTTCAAAGATAAAAAGATACATTTGAAACTACTTAGCAAGACTTATGGGAGTAAAGCATTTTCCTTGTGTTATGGGCATAGCTCTGGATTTTCATGTTTTCCACAGGAATAGACCCTCATTCTTTAAGTAAGTTTGATGACTCCCTGAATGATGGCAGAGATTTTATGAGCATAAACTCATATTCTGAAATATCTTGTAATTATATCCAGGGTTTCCACAGCCAAGTGCAACATAATGAATCATAAGGCACAGAATAACCTCTGCAGTCGTCTTTGTTTAATCATGCTTCAAAAAGAACAAACATACAAAATCAGCTCTGAGTTTTTTAAATGCTACATGTAGCAAAATGATGAATTCAGTATTAAGATTCAGCTTTTTTAGTACTCAGCTGTATGAAATGCTGATGCCCTAGATGTCACTTCAGCTCTGCTTTATTGTGTCAGTCTTTTTGTGTGTGAGTACTGATAATTCATCAGATCCAATGTTTTATAATAAAATGGTATTCTTTGTAGAATAAAGTATCAAACTCTCTGAATTAAATATATAGGGAGGAAGAACTTTTCTGATTTCCAAGCTTACAGTTCCTCTTTGGAGTACCACTTACATGAAGAGGTTTTGGCTTGTGTTTTGTTGCTGTTGTTTTACTTCGGTATTCTAGCTACATGATTATTCAGAAATCAGATGTGCAACATAAAAACTAACCTGTATGAAAAGAAAATAAATGCCTAGAAGACACAAAATATCGTTTTTGATAAGAAATGTAAACCAGAGCATGAGATGAGCAGATTTAACTTATTTCCGCAGTGGCTGAAAGTGACCAAGCAGGTAATCAAAGCAAAAGAACAACCTTCATATTTGTAAGATATCCTATATGCAAAAATAGATGGGTTTTCATATACCTATCCTGTAGAGTGGGGACACATACTTTTTCTTTCTCAGACAACTTAATTGGAAGTGAAAACTTTCTCAGTATCTTAATATGAAAGGGAAAAGGCATGTATATTGTATTTCTGAGCAAATTGTATTTCTTCTGTACGTTCTCCTGCTCTTTGCAAAAGAAGAGGCTTCCAAGTTATCCTGATGATACTTAGAAAGATAATTAGTAGCTCATAAATTTGACAACTCAGCTTCTTTAGAGTCACATGACATATTGTGCATTTTCAGTTAGTGGTTGCCCATTACAAATGTAATATCAGAACAGTTTAGGGCTTTTCTAACTGTTGCGGATGGGAGTGATAGAATGCACTTCACTCATAAGAGAGAAGCAACAATGTGTTTTATTGATATAAAATAGTGAGTTAAAAAAGTTTGATAGTAAATGCAACAGTGGTTTAACAAGATTTGATGGCAAGGTACACTTGATTTTTTACTGCATAGAGGACAGGGTCAGACAAAATAGTCAGGGAGACCCTCCTGTTGAGTCATGAGATTTAGAAAGGACCCCTCTTGTGTTCTAAACTCCTTCTCAGAGAGGAGTCCAGGTGCGGCTATATCCAGACTTAGTCCCAGACTTGGTCAACAGTTTATGTCTAAAGGATTCTATATGCTCAATCAATCCTTTATATCATTTAGTTAAGGTTTCAAAGTTTCAGCATGCTATTAGTCACCTATTGAGACTCTGTTGAAGCAAGGAATCTCTCAACCTCAAGTAGTAACCTTCAGAGGCGTCCCTACTCAAGGGGAGATCCTGGTGTGCAGCCTGCTGCTGTGCAGGAGAGGTCAAATGTCTCTTGGGCTGCTCACTGTTTATGGGGGTGAGATGATTGACTCATAGTCACATTTACATACTGAACACAGATTTTAGTTTCTTCCAAGTTTGGCTTGAATTAAACATTGACCAGCACTGTGGTTAGGTGGATGCATTGCCATAGATTAGCACTTGGCTATTTCATGGTTTTCTGTCTCCCCTGAATCCACTTTGAGCTGGATATAACCATCACCACCAGACCCATCCATTACGACCACCACTGGTGGTTATCACTTGAGCAGGGTTACAGGAGATAAAAGTCAGGCTGGGGCAGGGAGCACACCGTGACACTTATATTACTTATATAACTTATATATACTTATATAACTTATATTACTTCCACAACTTACATTACAGCTCCAGTGAGTACTTACTGCAACCTCGAGAAGCTTATTGGTCTCTTCCTGAAATGCTTCCTCTGCCAGTAGGGGCAGGAAATTCAACAGAGAGAAGGAATTTGGTCTTCTTTTATTTCTTTTATGAAGCAAACCAGCAAAGTCATCAAGATTTGAACATGAGGAAGAACATTAAGCATTAGGGAGTCCTCAGCACCATGCTATAGTGCTTGTAAGGGCTCAAAGTTCATCACAAAATGAATATGGAGTATTCTGTAATACAGTGGTATCCTTAAGAAAAGAATATAAACTTAAAGGGAGCTCTCCCTTCAGACTATTTTCATCATGCTTAAGACACAGTTATCATAAGAACAAGAATTTTCTCCTCACATCTTCTAAAAATAGTAGAATAACATCCCAAGAGAAATGCTTGATTAGCCAGCTTAAGAGGAACTTCGCTGGATGCAGAGACCTTGGAAATATATATTGGAAAGAGAAAATGAAGACAGAAAGGGAAAGGTTTATCTTGCACTGTCTAGGCTTCTGTTGTCTTTCTATGCCTAATGATGATGGTTATTTATGGGTGAGACCCAAGCTTTCCCAGTACCCACAAATGCACCCATACCATAGACTAAGGGTGAGGTAAGGAAATAAGTGTTGATTTCTGTGACTGATTCCTGTTCCTGTAAGATGCAGGATAAATGTAGGCAGCTTCTTAGGAGGGGACATTCATTCCTGGGTCTGTCTTTCAGCTCTCCTTTAAATCAGGCATAATGGATCATCACAAGGAATTCAATGGATCACCGTGCTAAGTTTTGGAAGAAACCTTCCCCAGAAGACATTATTGCAGTATGCTGGGTGGCCTTTTTATGTCTTGTTCTTGACATGCTCAGGGCTTATCTAGGAGATTTATGTTCCAATGTTACAATTCTGGCAGATGATATTAGTGATTTAGGAAGGACCTGTTGGGGACCTCAAAACTCTTCACTCTTATACTGAAAATTCGATACTGGCACAACTCTACTGGGGATTTCTGGGTGATTTATTCTTACTAATTAACAAAGTTGCAGCCTCTATTTCCAATTGTTTCCATGGCTGAGATTTCACCTAGTGTTTCTGCATATAAAGAAACAGCTAGTAGAAAAATAACTGAACGTGAGTGCTGCCTGCTTAACATGCAAGGGATATCAACAGCAAATGTGGAGAAATGGAACAGGCACACACACACAAAGAGGCAAACCCAAAACTAATTTAAAGATACATTTCAAGAAGACAAAATATTAATATTTAACACTACCCTAATTATTAACCGTGACTAATTGTTACTGTGTTCATATAGATAAACACTTCTTATAATCAATCAGCTTCACCCGATTTATAGGATATTAACTGGACACATCTTGTGAACAACCATAGACAAAATGTAAAAGAAATCATTATTTGTTGACATTAATGGCAACAAAATTCAAATCATTTAGAGAACAGTCACGCTGCTTAGTACTTACTGATTCAATTTACTGAAAATTGCATTCAAAATAATATGTATTTCCAAAATTGTGTTGGAAAGCTATAGCGTAAAATCATACTGTGGTGTGGTTAGTTATTTTTTCCTCTCTAGTCTAGGGCCTGAACTCAAATAATTTTATTTCTTTATTTAATTAACACAGTACAATATGCACTTCCTGGAACAAACAAGTTCACATTGAAATACGTTAACAGATTAACTAAGATAGAAGCCTTGGAGTGCCTGTAATTTAATATTGAATTACATTTTTAAAGGACATCCCTATGTAATTTTATTTTAAATGTCAATCTCTTTAACAAATGAACAGAATTTTTCATGGTTGCCTGAGAGAGAGCAATGGTATCTTCCATTCTATGTTGAACACTGACTTAAAATAGTAGTCAGAAAAATAAGTAAATAATTGTGATGTAAGTTATAGTTATAAATGCACAAGAAACTATGTGCTGCAGGGAAAAACTGCTAAATTCATATGGTTTAAATCAAACAACTGGAGTTAACGATATTAGACATACTTACAAGTTCACAGGCCCTGATGGGATGCACCCGCAAGTTCTGAAGGAGCTTCGTAATGTCATTGTGAGGCCACTCTCAATAACCTTTGAAGGATCATGGCTATGGGGAGAGATGCCTGAGGACTGGAGGAAGGCAAATGTCACTCCTATCTTCAAGAAGGGCAACAAGGAGGACCCAGGGAACTACAGGCCAGTTAGCCTAACCTTGAACACTGGGTATGTGATGGAGCAGCTAATCCTGGAATACATTTCCAGGCATATGAAGGACTGTCGCATTAAAAGGAATGTAGTTTCAAAATTTATCTGTCAGAGTCCCAAGACTTTCACTGATTCGTTTATCAGAGCCCCAGCAAAAGGACTTGCAAGGAGCAGATTAACAAAAATTGAAATCAGTTATTTTATTGAGAGCAACAGAAACACATTAGAGATTGCCTTTGATAAATTCACGAACACTGACAAGTCCACCACTAAACCATGTCCCTAAGAGCCACGTCTACACGTCTTATAAATACCTTGAGGGATGGTGACTCCACCACCTCCCTGGGCAGCCTCTTCCAATGCTTGATAACCCTTTACATGAAAAAATTTTTCCAAATATCCAATCTAGACCTCCCCTGGTGCACCTTGAGGCCATTTCCTCTTCTCCTATCACTTGTCACTTGGGAAAAGAGACCAACACCCACCTCTCTGCAACTCTCTTTCAGGTAATTGTAGAGAGCGATAAGGTCTCCCCTCAGCCTCCTCTTCTCCAGGCTGAACAACCCCAGTTCCATCATCTGCTCCTCACAAGACTTGTGCTCTAGATCCTTCACCATCTTCCAGCTTCATTGCTCTTCTTTGGACACACTCCAACACCTCAATGTCTTTCTTGTAGTGAGGAGCCCAAAACTGAACACAGTATTCGAGGTGTGGCCCCAACACTGCTGAGTACAGAGGGACAATCACTTCATTAGTCCTGCTGGCCACATTTTTTCTGATACAAACCAGGATGCCGTTGGCCTTCTTGGCCACCTGGGCACACTGCTGGCTCATATTCAGCCGGCTGTTGACCAACACCCCCTGGTCCTTTTCTGCCAGGCAGCTTTCCAGGCTCTCTTCCCCAAGCCTATAACATTGCATGGGGTGTTATGACCCAAGTGTAGGACCTGACACTTAGCCTTGTTGAATCTCAGATAACCTCGATAATCTTCTATGAAAAAAATGGCTGGCCTGGTAGATGAAGGGAGAGCCATGGATGCTGTTTACTTGGGCTTCAGTAAGGACTTTGACACTGTCTCTGATAAGATCCTCATAGAGAAGCTGATTAAGTACGGGCTGGATGAGCAAACAGTGAGGTTGATGATTGAAAACTGTCTGAACAGCCAGGCCCAGAGTGTGGTGATCAGTGACACAAAGTCTAGTTGGAGGTCAGTAAATAATGGTGTATTCCAGAGGTCAGTACTGGGTCTAATCCTGTTCAACATCTTCATTAATGATCTGGATGATGGTGCTGAGATTACCCTCAGCAAGTCTGCAGATTACACAAAATTGGAAGATGACATGATACACATGAGGGTCATGCTGCTGTCCAGAGGGACCTCAACAGGCTGGAGAAATGGGCTGACAGGAACTTCATGCAGTTGAACAAAGGGAAGTATCAAGTCCTGCACCTGGGGAGGAATAACCCCCGAAGAAGACAGAGCCAGGCTCTTTACAGTGGTGCCCAGTGACAGGACCAGAGGCAATGGTCTTGAGCCAGAAACACAGGAGGCTGCGTCTAAGCATCAGAAAACACGTTTTCACTGCGATGGCGACTGAGCACTGGCACAGGTTGCCCATAGATGTTGTGGAGTCTCCATCTTTAGAGATGTTCAAAAGCCATCTGGACATGGTCCTGGGCAACCTGCACTAGGTGGCCGCACTTGAGCAGGGGGTTCAACCAGGTGACCTCCAGAGGTTCCTTCCAACCTCGACCATTATGTAATCCTGTGATGCTGTAAAAGCAGTTTCTTGAATTATTAGCACATAATTAACAAGCAATCAGTGCACAATACTTTCAAGATCTGTATCTGCAATATAACAGATAAACCGCACTACAGAACACTTACAAACCATTAGTAACCCCTTACAAATTTCTGAACATCTGCTGTAGCTAGTCCCCAAAAACTCTAATCCCATAGGCACACTCAGAGCTGTGCTCATCCCACACATACTCACACCCACAGCAGCTGTAGGTCCAGGCCTCTCCAATTTGTAACTGTTTAATCCTGCTGATGGCTGTCTTCCTTTTCAACATTGTCAGTTTTGAGGCATACATTCCCATATATCAGACAGTTTTGGTGCTCCAGTCACATGCAGGGGTTACACTCCTGTTCCTGTCATACCATCTGTGGTATCAAGGCCATGTGGGTAAGGTGGGCACCCCACAACTACTCACAATGTTCATCCCTTATTGCAGCTCTGCTGTACCCTGCCATAGTTTACATATCCCTGGTGAGGTATCTTTTCATACAGGTGTATATTCCTCAAACATATAATGTGATTGCTTTACACTTTTCTACCAAAAATGAGCATTTTAACAGAACATTACAAAAAAACACTTTAAAGTGCTAAACATGACAACTACCGCAATGAGCAAACAGCAGCAGGAGCAGTAAAGGCAGCAGCTGGTTAGATGAGGTTTCAGCTGCCCGAGACTCATGTTGGTGAGGTCCAGGATAATAAGGTTCCACTGTATTTTCTGAACTGCCTGGGAACGGAAAGAAAACAAACTCTCAAGGTCAAGGCAGAATCAGCTTTGATCATCTGTCTCCCTAATGAGTGTTTTAATGAAATACCCTCTGAAAAAAATATGCCTGAAAAAAAAAAAACCCATCCTTACTTGTATTTCAAGAACAAGCTCCTTGTTTGCTTGTTGCCATTGGCTGCCTTGTATCAAAGCGTTGGAAAACAACAGTTGAACCTCGTTGTGTACCCTTGATCAGTAAGCTCAAAAAGAATCCGAAAGCAGTGAATAGTGTCGGCATGTAATTTTTAACCCACTGGAACTCATCAAGGCCAAGAGCCTGTAGTTTGGGATTCAATCTAGTAGGACTGCTAGAGGGACAAGTTATTTTTCCATGCTGAAAGCATTAACCATACAGTGCCACAATCCTTAACTATTGCATTGCTGCCCCCTGCCCCAGGAGCCCAGAGCTTTGTGCAATGTGCCTGGGCACACTGTGTCCGGGGAAACTAATGACCTCTAAAAGGGATCCAGAGATCCAGCATGTTGGGCAGGGGATAAAGCAAGTATTCAGCACTGAGGACTGCTTAGTACTTGGAATCTTTCTGTTCTCGAGTACTTGAACCTGCCTGGACTGAAAACGCAGCAGGCAAAACTTTCCGAGGAGTTCTATTTCTGATCCTCACAGAAGGGCTCTAGAAGAGACAATTTTTGTTTTTTATTTTTTTTTTTTAAAGCGATTACTTAAAACATGAAGACAATCTGTCTGGGGGGTTTTTTTGGGGTTTTTTTTTTTCCTTACAGTGACTGAGGCAGTTATATTCACTCACTCAGGATATGAGGCAGCCAGATGTAATTACTCCTTGAAGGTCCATTAATGCCTGCAAATCTCCCAAGGCAGAAATAGATAGAGATAGCAGTAAAATGTTACAGGACAGACATGGATATAAGAGGGGCAATGCAAGCTGTTGACTTCAGGGCCACTCCGGAACTCTCTGGTCTCTGCTGCTATCAACATCATAGGGAAAATTAAGCATTCAGCAGAAGTAACTGCTGCCTCCTCCCAAGCTTTTCTTTCCCCATCCAAGGCTTCAGATAATACCGCTGGATGAGGAAATCCATGACTGCACAGCTGGGGGCTCCCATGTCACCCCTTGCTCACCATATCTGCCCTCTGATGCTTCAAAGGTAGCTACAAAGGAAGGAGAGGCTGAGAAGTGACCCTGGGCTCTGAAACTGCTTGTTGCATCTCCAAATTCTCTTTTAAACTGCAGGGGTTTTTAAGCAAATTTAGCCCTGAACCACTTTGGCCTGGTCATAAAGCTTCTGGGAGCAAAGACAGACTCAGAAGACGTGCCAGTGAGGGGCATACTCTTATCTGGAGCATTCAAGGTTTTGCAACATAACTGTGCTTCTCAACCATACGTATTCTGGAGAAAATAAATTTGTACGGCAAATATGCTTAAACATCTCTAAAGCCTGAATGCAAAATAGCAATCCATTCAGGTTGTGACTTCCTCCCCACCAGGTATCAGATATATTAAAAAAGCCTGACAAAATATATGTAGGTATTAGGTTATTTCTGGATGTCTCCAAAAGACCTCATAATTAGGCTTATCTTTCAGAGTTTACATCACTTCAAATACTATTTTATTGTATAATGCCAAAATGGAATTACGTAATCACGGATATGAGTTTCGTTTTAAAAGCTAAATGAAAGGTTGTATTGCAGTAGCCTGCAATTCTGAAAACAATACATGCCACTAGTAGAAAGATAATAGTGTTTGGTGAGAAGCATTAGGCTATTCTGACTAAACTTAACTTTATTGGTTTTAGGAAATAACATAAATCATTTAATCCTTCTTGGTAAAATAATAGTGATTAACCAAACACTCTTTGTTGACGGCTGTCTAATCTATAATTCACAGAAGCAAGTCAATAAAGAAGTAATTTATTTTTTTTAAAGGTCTCTGACTGAAAATTTATTTAAAAAAATACCTGGGAATGTAATCAGCTGAATTCTGGCAAATATTAGGCTAAACTAGATACTTTCCTCACAGTTTAGATAAATATTTGCCACTTCATGACACTTCTGGCTGACAGTGGTACTGCACTGTAAAAATGATGGATGGTAACTATCTATTTATCTATCCACTGGGAAATATAGACTTACCAAATTGCAGTACTGGGACAGGAAAAGGAAGAAAAATGAAAACTCAACAACTTTCCCAAATGTCAAAATTAAATTATAAATCGTAAAGCCTGGTTTTTTTTACAACTCCATATTGGCATGGGACAAATAGAAATTGTATGAACAAACTCAAAACACATATAGTTTAATAGTATCTGTTTTTGTAGTGGATCAATCTATCAGTTAAAGTTTCCCCTTACAGAAAGCATGCTGAGCACAACAAGCTGTGGGAGGTGGCATGGCATCGCGAGAGCTTCATGTAACATTAAAACTTGGAGTACAAAATCATAAAAAAATAAATCTTCCCCCCAGCCTTGCCCAAAACCCTTTCAGGATGTTACAAGAGATAAACAGTCAACATCAACAAGCACAGGAGACAAGACAATGCTGCTGTCATGCATATTGCTCAGAAGCACATGAAATAGGAACAAAAAGTTGAGAAAACTCTGGACAGCCTATACGTCACTCGGGTATGTTGAACAATTTATATACAATAAATCACAAATCTTGGGTACTTTGCATGAGGAGTTATATTCCCAAAATTCTTGCATGCTAATTGCAGATGTTTTTAATTAGTACCAATTCTTATATTTTCATTAAAATTAGCAAGTAAGCAAAATGAGGGCTTTTTAATATTCCCAGTGTAAACCTGTTAATCATGTTGTATGATGATGACTAAAAATTATAGCAGTACATACAACAAATATGGAGAGAAACATGGGGGTTTGATACACTGTTTAATGTCTAGAGTTTTCTCTTTTTCCTAACAGGGCTTTATAAATTTTCCCTAAATTCATTGTTTATTGTATAAATTAATAAATCTGTACCCAAACAAATAATTTTTGCTTCAGCTTTGAGTCCACAGGTTTTTGGTAAGCATCACTACAAAGGGTACATAAAGTTTGGGGGTTCTGGACTATTCTAACTCCACTGAAAACCTGATTTATAATTTCCTCTCCTAAAACTACTTTTGGTCTTATAATTGACTGTTCTTTTTCTAATTAATGCCAGGCAATCTCCTTGAGTCCTTTGTTTTAATGTGTAAATTATTCTTCAGAGGTTTCTTTTCCATTTATGCAGGGTTTAACAAAAAATCCCTGCTATGCATAATGAACCTTTTTAATCTGCTGTCAGCTTAATTGAGAAATGGTCATTTTTAACATTAAGTGTGCTTTAAGGGAAGTTGTTCTGAAGTACCATTCTTGAAAAGAATATGTTTTAGCCTTGTGTCATCTTTTGATTTATCATGGTAATTTAAGTCTTGCATTAATTGTATTGACTTAAAATTAGAAAAAATATTTTAATGTTTCCATAACTAGAGAGTATATCAGTTATTGCACTGCCACTATGCATACATCACAGTTGTTCTACATCTTTTTAACATCTGAACTCAAGAGAGGAAAGCATACATGAGTTATTTTAACTAAAATTACTTTCATCATTACATATTACAAAAGGAGAAAAAAACCCAAGGAACCAATTCCTTGAAAAGAACAAAATAAAAAAATAAATAAATTCTAAGCCCTGTTTATTATATTTTGTGGCATGTAACTATGCTTGTTGGGTAAAAATGTGTTTTCATAAACAACTAGCACATTTGTAAAAGATCTGTCACTGGAGTAACTACACATAGAAAAAAGAAAGAACCAGTTTAATAGTATTTTTTAATTTCTTTTTGAGAAGAACAACACTTAGAATAAAAATTGTACCTTTCCATCTGGTAACTAACTTTAAAATGTTATTTGTTTGTTTATGCTTTCCATGATCCGCTGGTGTCTGGCTGCAGTTTTAAGATTATAATTGTAACAATGGCAGAAAAATTAGAAGGTCTCTATCTACCCAATAAACAGTATTTTGTAAAATTCAAATAATTTTGCTAACTTCCTACCATCTGGCTCTAGCTTCCCTTTGTTCTGTTATTGGGTTTTGCTCAAAAATTCAGAAGAAAAATCTGCTACCACTAAAGAGGTGAGCAAGAGGGAGAAATCAAATGCTCTTCATTGTGCTTGAGATCCATGTTCCTAGAAATGCCAAGCAAAGCAGACTTGTTGGCAGAGAGCTGAGTAAGGGAAATATTCACATTGCCAGTTTAGGCACCTAAAAGTTGCATAGGTACCTGACATAGTGGAGAAAAACAGGTAGATTAGCTAAAGCAGCTCCTAAATTTGAAGCCTGGACTTGAGCAGTGTGAATGTGACCTCTTTGTCGGACAGGCAACCGACAGTACTGTTGTATGGCTGGGGAGAGCCAGGCATGAGTGGCGTAAGGTATATGCATAAGACGAGGAGGCACAGGCACATCCCTATATATACATGTAGTCCTATGGCGAAGCAGAACAGAAGGACTTCTGGCACAAGACTGCCCTGAAATCCACCACCTGCAGCCAGGGCCAAATGCTTTACTGGAGCACTAAATTAAATAACGGTGTTACTATATCCCAACTAACAAACGTCATATTTACCAAAGTTACAGCAACTCCCTGATGTGTTCAGCCATAGTACATGACTATGCTTGGAGATGCACACAGAAACTAGGTCTTGTTTACTTCTTTATTGAGACAATGGTTCAATCAGCATTTTGAATGGAAAAAGTTTTTTTACATATCAATATATAACATATATATACATAGGCTTTTACTTGCACATTAATTTAACTCCACCGTCTAAAAACAGAAAGTCTAGAATCCTTCTAAATATATTCACCTAGAAAACCATAGAGACTTATGAGACACACAAAATAAAGAGAAAGAAAAAGGGAAAGAATCTCCAGGTGTTGATGTAAACATACTAGAAATGTGTTTCTTGACATGTCCATGTATAAATCACTTGTCTCAAAGAATTGGTTCAGGATAAAACTATTTTTTACTGTTTTGTTACAAAAGAAACCAAGACTAATAGATTTACTCTTTCCCATTACAGCTTTAACTACAATCATGTGTATGTCTGAGTTGCTTTTTTCTGGTTTTATGTCCCCTTCTATCTGCTAAATTCTTTGATGGGTGAGTTCTGTACCATTAAAAACACTGTGAACGTGTTTGCAGACAGAAACATTCTGTCTGGCTATACTCCTTTCTCCCTTTTTACTTCAGCTTTTTTACTTTGTAAGCTCTTTAAAGAAGAACAACACATTTCTGAATTGAAACAAACCTGTTTGAATTGGCCATTAATTACCAACATAATAAAATAACACCACCATAATATTCATCATGCCATTACTGTTAAGAGGACCAAATAAAACAGGTTTTTTTCTTTGTAGCAAAGTTAGTTTAAAAGGGGGAAGGAATATTTTTGGGGGAAAAAAGATCCCACCAAGAGAGATTTTTCAGCTGTGCTGAGGATTTTTGTGTGAATTCACTAGTTTCTGTTGTTAAAACTCAAAGTTCTGTCCTCAGACATTGTATAAGAAAAACACTTACAACCATGTTAAAAGACATCAAAATACTAGTTAATTTTTCAGTGAAATTTTACCCACACAATCTGTAACAAACGTAATGTAATAACAGTAATTTTCCCCTAAGCTCCCTAGTACACAAACCCTAGCAAGAGCAATCATGCCCAAAAACATGTTACAATTTATTCTTTGTGCAAAAGTTTCTTTGTTTTGAGTTTATCAGAAGATCATTTAAGAGGCAGTAAACTGATACAGTGAGCCTCAGATCTGAAATTAAGGCTGTAGATAGACCCCCTGTGAGGACTGTAAATGACTTCCAGATAGCTTGACATAATAGCTCTGTTACCAGTGGGGTCTCAGAAGTTAGAATAAAATTTACTGTTCCTTTTGCATTGTTCAGTAAGGAAACATGAAATAAGTTTTACTTGATATCATATGGGTTTTTTTTCTACGATAACTTACTGGAGTGCGGAAAAAATTACAACTTCAAATATAAACCTGATTCTTCCAATTTTGTACTGACAATAGGTTCTTGACCACACAAAGTGTTCACCCTATAGAATCTGGCTCTATAATGTAGCACTGTTTTCTAGTACAGTAGCTTTAATATCAAAGACAGAAATCAATGAGATGTCAAAAAATCTCAGAGAAAGGGAAAAAGTGTTTCTCTGGCACATATTAGAGAAAAATAACTAGAACATAAGGACAAACCAAAGTGGAAAATAATGTGAAATTATTACTTTTTAGTAGGAGATGTCCAAACACTTCTAATCAACAATTGAGGTCACTAAAGCCTGTAATACAGGTAGCTACTTGCTGTTGCTTCAGTGCTGGTAACCACTTCGTAGCTCTTTTTGTGGCCCATTATATGTCCCAGCCTGTGCATTGCAGGGTGTGACAATAGGCGTTTCACTGAGAAAATTCAGAAGAAATGAAGGAACTGCGGGGGGGGGGGGGGGGGGGGGGGCGGGGAGGGGGGGCGGAGAAGATTTGTTTTTATGCTGCAAATAAAAGCCAAAATCCAATGACCAAAATTTTCATGAATGTCTAGTAACTTAAATATCTCCATTTTCCAAATTCCTATTAATAATGCCTTGAAGTAACCTGAATTAACCTGATATTTTCTGGATGCTAACCCGTTCATGGTCTTAACAGGGACCACAATGTTATCTATAACGCTTCCATTATAAATATCATGACTCTTCTGTTTCCATGCTATTATTTGCAAAATATTATAAAACATTTCTGTTTTTTAAAAATGAATCTGTTGAAGTAAAAAAATATATTTTTTACCATTCTAGACAAGGCACTATAATTAAGACCCAGCCTTATAGTGTTCTAAAATTGTTTTCTTCTGCACAGAATTTAAAACTGGATTCGTTAAAAATTAATGCCCTGATTGCGTGTGAGGTTTTTTAATGAATTTAACTCAGTAGAAAAAAATATATATCCCCAAAAAAATGAAAACATAACTTTTTTCATGGTTTATATAAATACTTTTAACACACAACAAAAAATTATTTGCTTTACCTCAGATTTCCCCAGAGTGATATCAAGGTCTATGTAAACAGAGCTGGTTTAATGCCAGAACATATACCTAGTCAAAGCAGAAACTATTTAGAAATAATGTGTTTCTGATTCTTCTTCTGTAATCAGTTCCAACCATAAAAGGTCATCAAATATGATATAACAAAAACGAAATTATAACAATCTCAGTTCTGTAATCCTTTTGGAGTTCTGTTTGGGGTTTGGGTTTTTTGGGGCAGGTGGATTTTTTCCTTCCAGGTTAGCCTCTCCTCATTACCTTTTCCAGTATATTTCCTCAGCCACCTGTTTAGTCTTTCTGTCCCGCATATGTATTTTAGTAACAGAGAGCCAGTTGCTGCTGCAGAGGTGTTAATCAGGTTTATTAAGACAACACCTCTCTTGTGGTAGTCAATGTAAACACTAGCATAATGGACAAATGTTATGTCACAGAGTTTGCTATCAAAGTAGACAGGAGGAAGACAGGAGTATACAGGGAAGAGATGCTGCCTTTTGGGGAGCAAACTTTTGGTGATGGGAGAAGAGTTTAAGAGATGGGAGAAGAGTTTAATTACAGTGTGTCACTGAGAAGGAAGCAAAGGAGTGGGAGCAGTAGAGAGACAGATATTGTAGGGAAGGAGATGAAAAGGACAGGAGAGAGATGAGTATAATGGTAAGGAAGAAAGTATAAAGGGAGCAGAGAAGAAACAGGAGAGGTCTGGAGAGAACAGAAGCCAGCCCAAAGCAAAAAACTACAGTTAAAGCTGATGAAGTTTCCCTACAGTTCTAGCATCTTTGTTTTAGTTACTTCTGCCACTGAGTGGGGTCTCTAATCATCTTTTCCTTATCATATCCTGCACTGCTCAGTCTAGAAGACGAAGGGATGGCTGAGGACCGTAGAGCAGGGTATAGCTACCTAAGTCACAGCAGTGTTGGCCAGGCATGCTACTATCAGCATTGCAGCTGTGTGTTGGCCTAATTTTGTATAATCTGCTTTTCATGCATTAACAAGCTGATTATTTAAAATAACTTTTGAGAATTTTTTTTAAAGAATTTTTGCACTTAAATCCTTCAGTATTCCTAAAGATCCCTTGCTATGCTATAACATGTATCTGATTTTCTTTTAACTCATTGGTTTCATCACAAGAATAGCCTGTATAACTTCTGGTAGGTTAGTGTTAGCAGTATTTTATCAGCATACCTTTTCCATTTGCATAAAATCGAAGGAATATTTGTGGCTCCCCATCTCATGTTCAAAAAAAGTTAAAAATATGAAAAGAGGAACTTCGAAAGCAATACAACATAGGTAAAACAGTAGAAAAAGAAGGAAGACGTTCAAATGACTAAATGGAGGCATAAATTAGCATAATAAAAGGCTTTATTATGTGCAAGAACACACATACTGGCTTCCAAGCATTAGGGACATAAAACAGTTATTAGGGATATCTTCTATCATCAATAATTTTTATAGATTTCCAGGCTGATTTTTCTAGATATTTTTTGTCAAGTGTCAGTACTTTAGCATATTTTCACACTTTGAAATCAGACAGAGGGAAGAGAGCTAGAAAGAGAAGCAAAGAAGTAATGATGAAAGCAAAACTGCATGACAATTCTTTTTCTCTTTATGATCTCGTTGATATATATTACAGTAGAAATTCTAAAAGCCTTGATACACTTAGGGATGCTCACAGTGGAAATAGGCTTTGCTCTTCTCTTGATACCAAACATCTTCACAAAATGTAATTAAAAGACTAATAAACATATTGTCCTAGTATCTTCCAGCCTCAGATCTCATGTATAATGAAGAGATGAAGCATCAAGAGCGTGGGTACTGTTGGAAATAAATTTACAGATTACCTCTATTTCACAATACCAAGAAAATCAGACCACCACAATTTTCAGTAATTTGATAGATATTACAGCTGCAGTATGCATGTTGCTCAAGGCTGGGATGTGGTGGTGCTTTCATTATAAAGCACATTTTTCAAGCATTTAATAACTCAGATATCATAAAACTTTAAGATGCAGTTTGATGATTTTTTACAAGACGAGTTCAGAAATACTCAAAGTTAATAAAGCTAGGAAAGTATTTGCAATTTTGCAACTCAGGAATAGAATTTAAGCTAAATTAATTTTGAAAAGTTCTTTATATTAATTTTCTTGTTGGTTTTGGTCAGATCTTCCTTCCACCTGCTACCCCATCACACTGGCTAAGGACTTCTGTGTTAAATGCAGTATACGTGCCAATCCCTTGAATGGAAAGGCAAAGTTTAAGATTATAAGTTTGTCATATGAGCATAAAGATGGTCTAGGTAGTATTCCAAACTGCAATGAACCAAGTCAAAGAGAGGGGATGAAACACTAGTTTACTTGAAGTTTACTTGAACTACATCAGTGGACAAGGGAAGGGCTATGGATGTCATCTATCTGGACTTCTGTAAGGCCTTTGACACTGTTCCCCACAATATCCTTCTCTCTAAATTGGAGTGATATGGATTTGATGGATGGACTGTTCAGTGGATAAGGAATTGGCTGGATGATTGCATGCAGAGAGTAGTGGTCAACGGCTCATGGTCTGGATGGAGATCCGTGACAACTAGTGTCCCTCAAGGGTCTGTATTGGGACCAGTACTGTTAAACATCTTCATCGATGACATAGACAGTGGGATCAAGCACATCCTCAGCAAGTTTGCAGACGACACCAAGCTGAGTGGTGCCGTTGACATGCCCGAGGGACAGGATGGCATCCAAATGGACCTGGACAAGCTCGAGAAGTGGGCCAATGTGAACTTCATGAGGTTCAACAAGGCCAAGTGCAAGCTCCTGCACCTGGGTGAGGGAAACCTCGGGTATCAATATAGGCTGGGGGATGAAGGGATTGAGAGCAGCCCTGAGGAGAAGGACTTGGGGTACTGTTGGATGAAAGACTGGACATGAGCTGGCAATGTGCGCTCGCAGCCCAGAAAGCCAACCCTATCCTGGGCTGCATCAAAAGAAGTGTGGCCAGCAGGTCGAGGAAGGTGATTCTCCCCGGCCACTCCACTCTGCTAAGACCCCACCTGGAGTACTGCATCCAGCTCTGGAGCCCTCAGAACAGGAAAGACATGGACCTGTTGGAGCAGGTCCAGAGGAGGGCCACAAAAATGATCAGAGGGATGGATCACCTCTTCTATGAACAAAGGCTGAGAGAGTTGGGGTTGTTCAGCCTGCAGAAGAGAAGGCTCTGGGGAGACCTTATTGCGGCCTTTCAATATTTAAAAGCAGCTTATAAGATGGGGACAGACTTTATAGTAGGGCCTGTTGCGATAGGATAAGGGGTAATGGTTTTAAACTAAAAGAGGGTAGATTCAGACTAGATATAAGGAAAAAATGTTTTACAATGAGAGTGGCGAAACACTGGAACAGGTTGCCCAGAGAGGTGGTCGATGCCCCATCCCTGGAAACATTCAAGGTCAGGATGGATGGGGCTCTGAGCAACCTGATCTAGTTGAAGATGTCCCTGTTCATTGCAGGGAGGGTTGGACTAGATGACCTTTAAAGGTCCCTTCCAACCCAAACTATGCTATGATTCTATGAAGTTAATGACAGAACTCATTCATTTCAGTGCAGCCATTCTTGCCTGCACTGTAGCTGTGCATTCTCCTTTTGAGATTTCAAAAAAAATCTCCATTTAAAACACACAGCAAGTGACGTCCTTATTTAATAAAGAAAAAGACATTATCAGCACAGCCTGATATGTCATTTGCTAGACCACCTCTTTGTTTGCAAAGATGGTACAATAGTTTTAGCATTACAATTGCAAGTGTTCCCCTTTATACTAATTATAGAAATGTTCACTGGAGAAAGGAAAGAAGTGCACGTCTCCTTTCTAATGGTGAATGCTTTAGCCTAAATTTCTCACTCTGGGCTTGCATGCCATGAGCATGCTGGAGAGTCTGACACTGACATAGTCACATTTACGCAGTCTGGGGAATGGGAACAACTTTGGTAGCAGGACTGAGACTTCCTGTTGTCATTTATCTGCTAAAGTGGGCCCTGTCATAAAAGGGGATTGTGGTCTCCGGTTTATCCAGTGTGGGCACACATTAAAGCAGCACATTGTGGCTCATACCCGCAACAGGCGTGTATTGTTTTCCTCCCATGGAGACTGGGGTGCAGGAAATACTCTACATGCCAGGCTTTTACCCCAAGAGAGTAATGCATACACTGAGCTCTGTAATCCAGATATAACATGAAAGGCTACAGAAAGCACAAAGAATATCCAATAACTCCATAGCGGTTTTGTTTTTTCCCTAAGGGATTCGGTAAAATATCCCTCTCTTTCTAGTGATAGTTTGTGACATAGCACAAACCTGGCTGAGATTGAGAATTGCTGCTGAAATTTCAAAGCAGACAAGGTATTTCCGTTCAATAGATTAGACACTGTCCCACTGCTCTTCATGGCGTTTTTACTGTTTATAGCCTCCTACCCCCTCCCAAATGATGGGGTTTTTTGATTTGACTTATAGACAGATGATTTTTCCCACTACAGGGAATTCAGCTGCATCATTCAAGGGAAAGGCCTTCATTAGGCTAACCTGGAGGTTAGCAAATGTGACACCCATCAACAAGAAGGGCCAAAAGGAGGATCCAGGGAACTACAGGCCTGTCAGCCTGACCTCGATGCTGGGGAAGATTATGGAGCAGATCATCTGGAGTGCCACTGCCTGGTATATACAGGACAACAGGGCAATCAGGCCCAGTCAGCATGGGTTTATGAAAGGCAGGTCCTGCCTGACAAACCTGATCTACTTCTATGACAAGGTGACCCGTTTAGTGGATGAGGGATAGGCTGTGGATATAGTCTACCCAGACTTTAGGAAAGCCTTTGACACCGTTTCCAACAGCATTCTCCTGGAAAAACTGACTGCTCATGGCTTGGACTGGTGCCCTATTCGCTGGCTAAAATACTGGCTGGGTGGCCAGGCCCAAAGAGTTGTGGTGAATGGAGTTAAATCCAGTTGGCAGCCGGTCACAAGTGGTGTTCCCAATGTTTCAGTATTGGGGCTGGTCTTGTTTAATATCTTTATCAATGATGAGGACAAGGGGATCGAGTGCACCCTCAGTAAGTTTGCAGACACCACCAAGTTGGGCAGGTGTATTGATCTGCTTGAAGGTAGGAAGGCTCTTTGGAGGGATTTGGACAGGCTGGATCAATGAACCGAGGCCAATTGTATGAGATTCGATGAGACCAAGTGCTGGGTCCTACCCTTGGGTCACAATAACCCCATGCAATGCTACAGGCTTGGGGACAAGTGGCTGGAAAGCTGCTTGGTGGAAATGGACCTGGGGGTGTTGATTAACAGCCGGCTGAATATGAGCTGGCAGTGTGCCCAAGAAGCCCAAGGGCATCCTGGCTTGTATCAGAAACAGTGTGGCCAGCAGGACTAGGGAAGTGATTGTACCTTTGTACTCGGCACTGGTGAGGCTGCACCTCAAATACTGTGTTCAGTTTTGGGCCCCTCCCTACAAGAAAGACATTGAGGTGCTGGAGTGTTTCCAAAGAAGGGCAACAAAGCTCGTGAAGGGTCTAGAGAACAAGTCTTATGAGGAGCAGCAGGTGTTGATCACTTCTCCCAAGTGACTAGTGACAGGTCAAGAGGAAATGGCCTCAAGCTGCGCCAGGAGAGGGTTAGGTTGGACATTAGGAAAAATTTCTTCACAGAAAGTGTTGTCAGGCATTGGAACAGGCTGCCCAGGGAGGTGGTTGAGTCACCATCCTGGAAATATTTAAAAGACTTGTGGATGAGGCGCTTAGGGACATGGTTTAGTGGTGGACTTGGCAGTGTTAGGTTAACGGTTGGACTTGATGATCTGAAAGGTCTTTTCCAACCTAAATAATTCTATGATCCTGTGGTGAGGGAGCAAGGGTTTTGCCAGTCAGGTGATGCACACTGGGCACTGACAAGTCTAAAAGCATGCTCTGGTTATAGCACAATGTTCTTAAAATAGTTCCTAACACTGACTTAGTGCGTAATAAGGATATGGGTAAGACTCATAATATAACAAAGCATGTTCTGTATGCACGCTATATTTGCATACAATTCATGGGGAACAACTGGTTTAGGACGGTGACTCAGCTCAGTGAAAGATGAATTTTTCAAGCATATATTTTTATTTAACTATTCATATGACCACTTAAAAATGTCGTTGTATAGTATTCCAGCAAAAAGTAGTTCATAAGAAGTCTGAAACACTATTAGACCTTCATTACCTACATGAAGCTCAGCTTGGTTGTGGATTAACCATGTTAATTCTTGTAATGACATGATGTGTAAGAGGTTGCAGCTTTGCATGTCTACAGAAGGAATGGACACTTTGTGGGACTCCGTAGTCAAGCCTTGCTTGCAAATTTTGTTATACCTGTGTGCTTAGCTAATTTACCTGTGACCTCCTTAGTAATTTTGATAATCCAATACTTAATTTATTCTTTAATAGACATATGTGCATTTTCACTTAGCACATTTCTTTATTACTTCTAATTAGAAACAAGAGAAATCCAGGATTTCTCTTACCAGCAGTGCTAAGGATTTCCGTGTGACCCTGAAAAAGGGATCTTTGTTTCAGCTCACTCACTTGTGTAGGAATTGTAATAAGTATTACACACAGGCAATTCAGGAGAATTGAATTGCAAAAAAAGATTCTATTTTCATTTATAACTTGAAAAAAGTTTTGAATTGCCACTCTTCTCTTTTTCTTCCCATGAACGTTCAACTGCCATTGATCTACTCAAGAGTAGCAACCAGCATGAACAAATATAGCTTCTATGATAATTTCACCATTTATGTTGCATTGTAAAATTAGCAGTCTGACCCATCCCAAAGATTAGGTAGCTTTGCATCTCCTTCTGGATTATATTTCTTCTACATTAGCCAATCAAGATTGTGAACTGGGAATATTGCAATAAAATGCAATACACATTTTTTATAACATATGTAATACAAATTTAAGCAGTCTTAATGGCACACACAGTAGTATTGACTGCAATTTGTTTTGAATATTTTCTGCCATAAAAAATATTTTGTGAAGTACTCAGTGAATAATGTATATTATTGAGCATATTTTAAAGTTTTGCATTTATCTCCAGAACTGTACAAAATTCAGAAAGTCAATTGTTTCTTGTAAATTATTTGTTCATCTTACTTTCAGGCTTTCTAAAGATTGATATCCTGATACTTTGCAAGAAAATGTCTTCTTTCAGTAGTTTTCTGTCTTATAGTTTTACAGGGCATGGAAGGACTTCAATCATATTACTTTTAATTCTTGCTTTAAATAAGAATGTGGAGAGAGAAATACAAATGGAAAAGAGAATTCTGAACAGACAACAATCCCAAATCATGTCTATTGAGTGACAACCTCTCTGTCAGTCTCTAGAATAAACCTTGCCTAGCAATAAGTGGATACATAGGTGAGAAGACACCTGCTAACCTTATGAATTAATTTGAAATTACCCTCTCAAGGGATGTGTGACTAAGACATGTCTAATGCTGTATTTCTTTCCTAATATTAGATTAGAAAATGTGTTCTGAAAAACGTAATGATACGGAAGCATCCTGGGACTTTCAACTCATAAACAAAGTTCTTTATAAGCAGTTTAGAGGAAGCACTCACCATCCTTGGAGTGAAAATGGACTTTGATTGTCACAGTTGATCTACTATACGATGCCATTTTAAAAGATGCCATAGTCTGAGAGAGAGGAGAGAAAGCCTCTGGAGAAAGCTCCTCTACAAATCACATCCACAGCTCAAGGATCTGATAATTCCACTGCACCTCCAGGACTAGACCCCTATTCAAAGACAGAAAAAATACACATCTAACAGTGTTAAAGTCAGAGACACATTTTGGTCTACCATATAGATTTAAAGTGCAATTTATTATTGTTAATAGCTACAAAAGACAAAAGAACTGCAAAAGTTTCTTGAAGCTAAAAGAAAATGAACTAGAAGGGAAAAATAAACAGACTGACCAGAGAGAGACCGTGCGTGAAAGCACAGTAGTATTAGGAGAAAATGGTTTTCCCTCTTCTATTCAGTATGATGATGGTGTAACTGTTTTAACTTGCTTATTTACCATTTATTAAGTAATACTGTATATTGCCCTGTGGCTTTGTCTACATTAGAAAGCAGTGAAAATATGTAGAGCAAAGCAGTCAGCATGGAGGACCCCACACCACACACAGCTGCGGGGTTCCTTCTGATGGTCCTATAGGACCAGTGCCGAGGAGCGTCTGCAGACCAGTAAGGGGACTCCAAGACACCCTGTCCCAGCTCAGCTTCATATGACATGCAGTTGTCACAGCCAGCACACTTTGTGTCAGGCAGAAGTTGTAGGGGAGAAAATGCCCTTCCTTGTGAAGTTGTACTGAGCGTGTACCACTGGAGGAACTTCAGGCTGGCAGAAAGATGCTTTGCAAGCATCATGCAACTGCTAGAAAACTTCTGGAAAGAACGGGAGGCTTTTCTAATTGAAGGACATCTGCAAACAAGCCTTAGAGGTCATGCTGAGGATTAAGCTCTGCTTGGGGGCCATTTAAACCAAGAAGAGATTGAGAATGACTGTACTAGAGAGCACGGCAGAAGAAATTACTCCTATCCTTGCATGTGTATAGTAAGCAGGGAGCAGGGGTTTTAAGTCTTTGCTTTGCTCTGTTTTGCCTAGAAGAAACAAAGTTTTCTCTGGTGAAGAAATGGTTTGTTCTCCTATCTGTTTGTCATCTAATAAAACAGACCTTTCGAGACTGGGAGCCTTTTGATGGTCTTTAGGTTTGCTTGTTTCATGGACAAAAGGTGGGGAAGATCCATCTCAAGACTGGCCAAATACTAGTCTCCTTGTATTCATTAATATTAAACAAGGGTCTGTCTATTTCTTCCCTAGCTGAAAACACATCAGCTTCAAAGGACTGGGTATGTTACAGCTATTTTTAACCTCAACTGCACAGCATGTAAAACTCAAAAATCCAGGTGAGTGTATATGTGGGATATACATTCATCCAAGGAATTACGGAATTGGCTGAATTATTCTGTGTGCAATTCTACAGTATTAGCCAGAAGGGGGCAGATGCAAACAGAGGCTTCCCAGAAGGTCTTGTAACAAATACAAAAGACTTTGAGCTCTATGTGTGAATATATTCATATGACTGTGAGATGCTATTGTATGTCTACAAATGAACTGAACATTTGACTGTGAAATCATAAGTATACTTGCTACATTAAGAAGAACAAGTGACAAGAACTGATGACATATATGAACAGAATAAAAAAAAATCTGGATAAATGAATGAAGGGTCAAAGACTACAAGGATACCAATGAACAAGACACATTTTTTGTGCAGATTTAAGGCAACAGAACTAAAAGCAAATCATAAAAAAGAGGAAAGCCTGTTTAAAAATTCTCTAGTCCCTTGAGGAAACAAAAAATCCAAATGGAATTTGTTAGATGGAAGAAAAATTATCCTAGATGAAATATAGAAACAGACATAATAGAATTTTTTTTACTTATATAAAAGTGAGCTGCACTACTCAAACAAGACTATATTGTAGTTTCTATAAAACAAATTGACAGTAGCATAAGAAAATAACCCAGACAGATCCTTTTATCTCTTTTTTTTCTTATTCTAAGTCTGAAACAACAGATGAAAACTTGAACTCTTCTTTGAAAGACTTTAATTACAGACTCTATTGACCATATTTCAAAGAAACAGCACGGAAAACAGTTAGTATAATAATCTGCCAGGCATAATTGTCATTGTGCAATTCATAATGAATTCTCGTGCCTATATTTATTTATTTTATAAAGTTTGCTTTTCAACAAGAGTCAACAAACATTTAAGAAATAAAAACTTGAAATGTTCATGTATTACCTTACTAGCATGATTAGCGGTAAGCCAGAAACAAACTCCTGAAAACATGAAAAAAACTTGTATAAATGTGAAGTATATCTCAGCTCTTTTGCTGTCACTGGATGTATTTAGCATGGGATACACTAATAATGCATCTTTATGCTGAAATGTGAGCTTTCTGGGGTATTTCAGTTTGCTTGACTTTTTAAATTTTTATTAAAAATAGTTAAGTGAAAACATTTTAGTTATAGTTTCCAATTATATTTTATTTCTCATACAGAATTATCCAGGACACTAATGGTGTGTGTTTGTGTATATACAGGTATCTGTGTATGAAATCATCATAAAAAGGTGAGATAAAGTATTAGTAGGTTTTCTGCCACATACATAGGCATGGACTCTAAGTGGCCAGGTATCACTCAAAATCATACTATATACATAACTGAAAAGTATTTTGAATTTTTGTAAATCAGTTTAATGATGGATATTGAAGCACATCTGCAGCCTTTTAAATTTTCTGCAGTTATGCTGAGGTCCCTAAGTAAATATCCTTTGTATATTCCTTTTCAGTGATTAAATGGACTTTCCACTGGACTCTCAGAACAGCAAGAAAGTAAAGAAGCAGTTTCTGAAAAGAATTTAGAGATTCTTTGTGATTTTCATTCCAAAGCCTGGAACAACCAGACAACATCTAAATTGCACTGCATGTGCAGCTGCAGCATGTCACTGGTCCCCAGCTCTGATCACTGAGAACTGAGTCCCTTTCAGAGCTTCAGAACAACATTTCTTTCCTGAAGAAAACAGTTTGTAGAAGGATGGTGCATAACTGTTTGTTACCTTGACATGGTGTGGAATAATTGCTGGAGGTAATTTAGGAATTAAATTTATATTAAAGGTACAGCATTGAAGAAATCTTCAGGGTGAGTGTGGCGAATATGCAAGGAATCCATCCCACAGAAGTTCCCTAGGCAACCTTAGATGTTGGCAACACCAGGGGAGCTTGGTGCGCTGACTCTAAGAGAAACTACACGGAGGGTGGAGCGGAGTGAAGACACTGCGGCCAGGCTCTGTGATAAGACGGCAACTGGAAGGTACTATGTAACTGACAAGCTGCATATTTACTACCCTGAGCTGCATATTTACCACCCTGAACCAACAGTCTGTCATTTTTTTGACAAAATACTATCCTTTGGGTGAACTTTGCTCATTATAATCTCATTATAATACCAGAAAACACACCTCCATCCCAAAGCTACCCACCTCCAAGGTGCGACCACCCCTCACTGAGCTTGCGCTCTGAATTTTTCTTAGTCTATACCTTTAAAAGTAAACAAGAAACTTGTACACCAATTACAATAGAGGTATGTATGACTAGAGTCACTCAAGCTCCACCTGTAAGGACAAATAATATAAAAATGGCTTAAGAAAGGAAGGATGCCAGGGAAGATACCATCGCAGACCACCTTTGACACCTGGGATCAGTTGATGGGCTGAGCCTCTCTTCCCCCCCACAGGGACGCCTTTGGGTAAGATTCGAACACTTGGTTATACCAAGTGCTTCCCCAGGAAACTTAGAAATCTCTATAGAGTTGCTTTATAACATAACGCGTTTGTAGCCAGGCTATATTACTCATATTCTTGGTATTTGCACATGCTTTGCAAGCAGTAATTTTATCACCGGCAATCCAAAAGAACTTGTGTATCTGTTGCTTCAATAAACTGACACATGGAGTGGAGGTGAGGTTGATGTGAGCATCCGGCCTGGGGAGGGAGGATAAGGGCTTTTATGCCCTAAAGAACCTGCAGAAGTTGAGAAACAGAGGACAAAGTCTACATGTGGAAGAACAAGAAGAAACAATGGGGAACAGTGAAGTATAAGGATGGCCATTGCCACCAGTGGTGAAACACTGGAATAAGCTGCCCAGGGCAGTGGTGGAGTCACCATCCCTGGAGGTGTTCAAGGAACATGTGGACAAGGCATTGTGGGACATGGTTTAATGGGCATGGTGGTGTTGGGTTGATGGTTGGACTTGATGATCTTACAGATCTTTTCCAACCTTAGTGATTCTGTGATTCTGTGATCAGGATTCATAATACATTTGCTATGCGTAGCATAAGATACGTTATGTGTAATATATACCTTTGTTTCATTATCTAGACGATATCTGTATATTTGTAACATATTAGCCAGTAGATGGAAACAGCAAACACCCTGCTGCTTTGACACTGTGCACAGACTATTTGACTTTTTTTTTCATTTTATTTCATCATCATTTCTTTACTTTGTATGTGTGAAGCTTTTTTCAATTAAAGGCAGAGCACTCCCAAGAACAGAACAGACAATCATACATACTGGCTTATTTAAATAAAATCAGCTGATAAAAAAAAGAAATTAAAAAATCCCGTATTAAAAAAGACAGAGATTGTCAGCCTGAGTTTTTTTTCTTTTTGGGGGGGTGACATTACTAGGTAGAAAGATACTTTTGTAAAACTGTATGATAAGGTACATCATAGAGACAGAATTAACCCAGCATTGTAACAAATGTAGACAGTTTCTGTATCTTTCTTTTGTTGTTACTGTTATCTAAAATTTCAAAGTAATTGTAAAGCAAGGCTGTGAAAATTCTTTACAGCTATAGCTTCCATCTGCCTGCATTATCTAGGATGAAACTGCCAAATCAGAGTATGCGCCCTTTGTAAACTGTCTGTGTTTACTTCATGACAGTGCACAATATTCAGGTTTTAAAGTTTCATAACTTACAAAGTAATTTTAATTAATGTTGCTGTAAGTTAGGGTAGTCATGCAGTATTGGCAATGAGATTATAATTATTATTTTTTTATTTATTTGCCACTGACATGCTGATAGCATGTATCTCTTACCAAACGCACGTGGCAAGCATTTACCTGTTCCAAAAGACAGATTGTCAGAGGCTGAGCTCCTACCAACTTTACTCACGTTTAATAGTATATTTACTCAAAAGGAGTCACAGTATTATCAAGGGATGTCTCATTGTAAGGATGCAGATGATAGTGAAAACCTGTGGCAGGTGAGAAGCCTGCTTGGTGAATGAAAAATTAAACAGTCCTGCCTCATGTTTTTCCCGCTATTGTTTTTCCTCTGCTTTGGGAGCGAGCAGTTTCCTTCTCCCTCCAAATGAGCCACTCCCTGCCCTTTACCACCATCTTTCTGTAATGGCCACAATTCCCCAATGGCTGTGAAAGCATCCCGGGAGCCCTGTGTGGCAGCGGGCATTGCCTATGCCACCTCCGCTGAGCGGCAGGGACTGGGGAACAGCAGCCGGAATGGCAGGAAAGGGAGGGCAGCCCCTCTGCCTGGCTGCAGCCCCCAAAGCTCTCACCTATGGGGGTGTTTGCTCCAAAGCTGATAATACTCTGCAGAAGTTATCAATGATGAAGATATATTAAGATGACCATCAGCTGATGGCAGTGTGGGGCAGCATGAGGGACTTCCACCCCATGGTGACTGGGGACATGGGGGTTTTCTCACCAGCACCTGCGTTGATAGGGTCTAGGGAGCAGCAGGAGCACACACCGGGCTGGAGAGCCCATGTTGGTCTTGGAAGTGGGGTAAATGAGGCGACCTGCCCCCTCCAGAGAAGGGATGGGGGCCTGTGACCCACATCTGCTGTGAGGCTGTGTGTGAGCGGAGGGAATGCACAACTCTGAGTGTGTCTGTGGGATTAGAGCCTGGGGGGATTCGTCCTAGAAGGGTACTTAGAAAGCTGGGTTTACTAACATTTTGTAAGTGTCCTGTGGTGTGGCTTATCTGTTGTATTGCACATATTGATCTTGAAAGTATTGTTCACTGATTGCTTGTAAATTATGTGCTATTCATAAATCAATAAATCAAATTTTGATGTTGAATGGATTTAAAGTGCGTGGACTGAACAGTTTTTCCCTGAGATTCGTGGCATGTTTGTGAATAACTTGTCATTTCTGTGACCCCTTTCTTTCTTTTCTTCATGAAATCTTGCTTGTTTCATTGAAGTCATGCTAAAAGTCTCTTCAGCTATCTTTCTCTGTTTAAAACAATATGAGTTTCCTTCTAGTGTAAATGCCATCAAAGGTGCCTTTTGTGCAACTTGCAAATACAAGTCCCTTCTGAGAAAACATACACAGCTACACAAGTGGATCTCTATTTCCACGGCTTTTAGAGGCAGCTAAGATATCCTGTCTAAGAAGATGGTAGCTGAATCTCCTACCAGACATCCTGTTCCTCCAAACGTTGTTTTTCTACTTTCAAAATGCAGTCCCATCAGTCCCTGAGCTGATGGAAATGAGAGAAACATGGAGAAATGAGTATATGAGCTGAAGTTTGGTAATACCTTTTAGCAGCATCTTGAGTATCATGCTCTTGCATGACCTGGTCACATAGTCACAGAAATATCTTATTATCAGAGACCTGAATTCCTCCAGCTTAAAAAGAATAAAAAGTAAATAATTTCTTCTTGTGTGTGAGACCAGTACATGGCCACATCAGCAATTTTATATGCAACTTGATAAAACTAGTCTGAAAGTAAACTTTGCCATGTAGTTCTGCAAAACATGACATCCACACTTGTTCCAAATACATATCTAACATCTAAAAAGAAATTCTTTTTACATTCAGTGAGCTCAAAATTTCTCACTAGCTGTCTTTTCAATTGTACTCCTAGGCTAACGTTGCTTCTAAGCCAGTCATTTTCACTTAAAGCACAGTCAAAGGTTATTATCATATGTATGCATAGACCACAGTTCTCAGATCCCCAGACCTTGATAAAAACATTTTCTTCCTAAAACAAGACTTATTCAGTGAGGTTTATGCCTGTGACAAATTTCATCTGCCAGACCATGACAGTTCCAGGAAATCATGCATAGCTTTAAATATTGGGTTATTTCTCTTATTTATCCGTTTTTATTACAAATCATGTGTGTTGAAATTCCCACAGAAAAAAGTGTAGGAAATTTTAGCCCCATTAAACGAAGTCCTCCACAAGGTTAAAAATATCTGAGGCGAGGTTTTAATGACAAACTCTGCCAACACTGCTATGTTAGTTAAGAAAAACCCATGGTATATACACAAGTAGCACATAATCCTTGTGCTTTCTCTGGGATAATTTACCTTGATTTCTGGGAACAGTCTACATTAGCAAAAGCGAGTTTTGTTAACGTCATCTACAACTGATAATATTACATGACATTTTATTACCAATGATGTATTAACTGGAGACTATAACCTGAATAAATGAACACAGGAGCATAACACCACTACCACATCGTAATCTCTGGAAAGGCGTTTACTTGTTTCTCTGCAAGGATTCATCTCTATGCAATGGCTAGGCCCACATTTTATTTAACATTGCTCTCACAGTTGCCCTTGTTCACAGCTTGCTTGGTTTTAAGACTAAGTGACGTTACTTAGTCCACTCAAATGTTTCCTTTAGATTCTCCTTCCAAGTGGCAATATGGATGATTACACCTCCTAGGAAGACAGGTACTCATTGTAAGAACAATGTCTGTTGTCACAGAAGCATGAAAAGTGGCTTATCAATAGAGGTGGGTTCATAAAGATTTTAAATGTAGTGTAGTTCTTTAACTTTCATGTTAAAGAGTTTTGTCATTGCCTAAGATCTGAGATAAATCACAGAATCACAGAATCACAGAAACAATAAGGTTGGAAAAGACCTGTAAGATCATCAAGTCCAACCATCAACTAACACCACCATGCCCATTAAACCAAGTCCCACAATGCCTTGTCCACACGTTCCTTGAGCACCTCCAATGATGGTGACTCCACCACTTCCCTGGGCAGCTTATTCCAGTGTCTCACCACTCTCTCAGTAAAGAAATTTTTCCTAATATCCAGCCTGAACCTCCCCTGGTGCAACTTGAGGCCATTTCCTCTTGTCCTGTCACTTGTCACTTGGGAGAAGAGACCAACACCCACCTCTCTGCAACCTCCTTTCAGGTAGTTGTAGAGAGCGATAAGGTCTCCCCTCAGCCTCCTCTTCTCCAGACAGAACAACCCCAGTTCCTTCATCCGCTCCTCACAAGACTTGTGCTCCAGACCCCTCACCAGCTTCGTCGCCCTTCTCTGGACACACTCCAGCACCTCAATGTCCTTCTTGTAGGGAGGGGCCCGAAACTGAACACAGGATTCGAGGTGCGGCCTCACCAGCACCGCATACAGGGGCACGGTCACTTCCCTACTCCTGCTGGCCATGATCCAGGCCAGGATGCCATTGGTCTTCTTGGCCACCTGGGCACACTGCTGGCTCATATTCAGCCGGCTGTCGTCTTAATGTCAATAATTAATTTTGAATTAATTTCAATAAACTCACTGTCAAATTAATTTCAATAAACTCCCTGATACACTGGATAAGCTTAGAGTCAAATCTCATTTGCCTCTTTGCTTGTTTGGATGTCTGATGGTTGGGGTTTTTTTGTTATGTTTTCCTTTTCCAGCTCCTTTACACTTTTTCGGGGTATTCTCATCTCAGAAAACCATCTTTCATTGGTAAAGCTCATCTAGCATTTTTTTTCTAGTTGTCTGCTCTTCCTCTCCCTTCTTTTATAGAAGGCTTTGGATCTTTTCACCATAAGGGAGTTCAGTGGTGAAAAGTCTCTAGATCCCAGTGATGATACGGCTGTTTTGTTATTTTAGACAAAATTTGCTCTCCTGCTCAATTACCATGTTCCAAACACCTCACCCTAAGCAAATTACTACCTATGAATAGCAATAATAAGTTTTTTCTTAGCCAGATGTACTTCATGAAGGGAAGTAATTTGTCACAAAAAACATTAGTACTCCAGCTTCACCCCAAGGGCCTACATGGCTTAGGCTATGTGAGAAAAAAAAATGTTTCCTAATAATAGTGAAATATGGGATGCTTGATTCTTTTTTGTTTCTAGAGGTTTTAAACATTATTTTAGTGGCTTTGAACACATTGGGCTTCCCTCTTCCCTTTTGCATTGGGCAGGTCATTCTGGATTGCTAGAAAGATAGATCATGGCAAGATGTCATAACAATATCTTTCCTGGTTTTTTTTTTTTTTTTTTAATGCTGAATTGCAGAAACTTCTTATGTTCTTTCCTATGAAAGTAGAGTAGTTACCATTATGTATTATTTAAAAAGTGGAAGCCTAACAGTAGAAGGCTGTTGGAAGCCAGTGCAGATATATCAGAGATCACAACATCGAAAGACTGCTGCCAGGTATGCACTTTTGTGTCTTTGTCAAATATATGAGAAAAGAAACAATAGCAATCAGGTAGGATAAAGCATGTTTTAGTCTAGGTGACAGATAATGATGTTTTGCACTGTGTTTTCCATGGCATGTTATTCCTTCTAGAGGCTGTGGTCTAGCCTGGAGGATTGATGTGTTATTATAATTACAGCCCATGAGAAATGGTTTCAAGCTTGCAATCTAGTTTGCTTTGTGTTTGTTATTTTGCAGCTTTAATTTTCAGGGGCTGTGTGTTTCCAGTGACTGTTACACTTAACATAAATTACATAGGTGGAAAGGAGACACACTGTCAGTGCTCGGTGAAGAGTAATTTGCCTGGTATGGGCTCACAATGCATTATCTTACAATGCTATAATTAATCAAGCATCTTTTGGCAAGTTAGTGTCAGCTGCGGAGTAAAAGACTTCTGTCAAATCATGACTTGCTAGTCTTCATTAGCTGTATAGAAACCTTTAAAATTGCCGGGGCAGACTGACATTGCTTAAACAACATAGCTTTTACCCCTGTGTTTACCGATTCAGTTGAGAAGACCTATTCACTTCCAGAAATAAGTACTTCGCAGCATTAGCAAAAGTTTCATAATCTGGTCCCTTAACTCTTAGCTTTTTGTTCTGAAATGCATGGCTGCTCATAAATTGCAAATTTTACTCCTCTTGTTTCAGAATATCTGATTATTGATGCAGAACTGTAAATTACTGACAGATGTAATTATAAGAAATATACCTCTTATTTACAAGAAAAAATGGTTGCATGAATCATCCACAATTAAAATTACTGCACAGTGTACAGTAATATTTACTGAAGCCTGACTTCAGCTTAGTACACTACAGATTAGATCTGGCCTGGTGTACAATCCTCCACAGAAAACCAGGGAGGGGTATTGTCAGCAGATACGTAGCTGTGAAATTCACTCAACACCAGATCATGAATTCCCCTGAAATGAAGGCAACAGGATTGTGAGTGTAAACAGATTCTACATCTGCGATAGCCAACACATCTGAAAGAAATGCTCAGAAAGAAAAAAAAATGTATTAGAAAAATGACTGCCACTGCATCCTTCTTTACTTGGGCAGACAGAAGCAGCAATCACACTGCAACTCTGAGAGTCACAGCTTAGTCTTTGCTCTCTCTTTGATTTTGGATGCTTTCATTTTCTCATGCACAGATAAAAGCACCTTGAGGGGATCCAATAGCCATATTAAGGCCTCTTTATGAGAAGAAGTGTTCAAGATTCTAAAAACATGCTCTTTTGAGGAATATTAAATTGGATCACAAGAACAGAGATGTATGAAATCAGAAGATATTTTCAAAAAATTTATTAGTAATTTTGCCTGGTTATCAGTTACTCACTAGAAGAATATCTCATTCTTGCATTCCAAATGTGCTCTAATAGGACGAAGAAAAAAAATGAACAGCAGTGTACTGTGTGAAGAGGAAAATAAGAGAATTAAACCACAGTGAGGTGAATGTGTCTATTGCTCGTGTTTTCTAATTCTCCTACATGCATCCATGACAGCTCTCTCATTTTAATGACCTTCATATTGTCTGTCAGATCACATATATAGAGTCATCGACAGGATTTTTCCTGTTCAGTCTATGGGTCACTTGCAAGAAGTATAAAGAATGGCACTGAAGTCACCTGTGGGGTAGGATCTGGGAATGACCAGGACAGAAGGAAGTCTCCAGTACTTTGCCTAAGGAAAGACAGGTTGTAACCTAGAACTGCCTTTCCACACCTGCTTCAGACTGACCCTAGTGCTGCGTGGGTGAATATGTGTGAAAGTGCCTCGAAGCTTCTCTCACTGTCTTTGGGAATGTGTTGTTGCAGCTATATGACACCAGGACAGCTATAGAAGCTCTGGCTGTGTTGAAAATGACTGGGCATTTTTTAATGGGATTTCCACATAAATATTTCAGTGAAACAGTTCAACTCACCTATTCTAACAACAACAACATCAGAAGGATTTACACAAAAAAGAGCTGAACATTAAAATGCAATTCATAAATACTGTACACAGCCATTTTCTGAAGTATTACTTTCTGTCATTAAAAAAGTATCCAAGGTCTATCCTGAAAAACACCAGAGGTCAACTAAAAGGAACCCAGATCTAATTCATTTATTACGTGCTTTTAAGACAGTTGTCTAAATCATGGTTTTCAATGTCTGCAGTGGCAATTGTGCAGTTTTATGAACTCTCAACACCAACACTTGGTGAAGAGGTAAAGGAAGAAATGAGTGAAAGAAAAAATAGGGTTGAGGGAGGAAACAGAGTTAGTATTCCTAAAGCATCACAGTCATCTAGTCAAGAGAGAGCCCTGCAGAGATCATGACCCTGGTATATTTATTTTCTGCAAGTTTATATGTTGCAAATTGAAGTAGAACAGAAATAAGTACTAGGGCAAGACAGGTTAGCAAAAAGGGCATAGGCCTTCACTGACAGAAAATATCTAGAACATTTTCAACCACTCTTCCTCTTCCCCTGTTTCTGAGAAGAGAATGTATTTGAATTTCTATGTTCAATTTACAGTCTGGAGAGCATATTAATGGGCATTTTTTTCTCTTATTGCTCTTGCAATATTGAACAATTTTCTGAGAGGTTTTTTGCATCAGACAACAACAATGGTGTGTATCTATACAGGGTAGTTAAGCAATTGATGCAGACATTTTCATGACATAACATCTGCGCTCTTCTTTGGTTTACTAACAATTTTCTTGTCTCTCTTTTGTTCTTTTTTTTAAACTAGTCCTGACAACACATGGTGTCTCACTTTCTTTGTACTTTTTGTTGGATGACTAAATCCAGATAGAGGGCTGTGACATAAAGTCAGTGTAAATTCCAGAGTATATTTAGAAAATAGATTGTTCACATTTTTCATGGAGAAAAATCCACAGGAGGAAAGAGAAGGGAATTACAAACTATCAGGAGACGAACTGTGTTTGCGTACAAATTATAGAGGTGTGATTTCATATGTAAGAGTTAAAAACTTAAAAAAACCCCACAAACAATTAATGAACTAATGGAAGGAAGGTGCACTATGGCCTATAAACAAGCTGATTCAATTTAACCAGTGATGTAAAGATATCTGTGAATTGTGGCGGTTTTTAATTTTTTTCTGTGTATAGAGGGTTTGTTCTGTATACAAAGCACATCACAAATAACTTGTAGTATCTGGATGTATGCAGTAGTTTTTCATTTCTGATGTCAAAACTAAAAACTGTGGCAATCACGGGAATTTTGTCCATGATCCTGTGATTCTGTGATCAAGTCTTTTGGAAGTCTTCATCCTCTTGCAGATACATATTTAACTTTTCTAACTGTGAGGAGGTTTTTTTACATCCATAAGATAGAGGTAATGAGTATACGCTCCTCTCGCAGCTGTTGTAGATTAATTGATGTATACTCAACTTGGAAAGTATGACGTATTTAGTATTACGTTCACCTCACAACCCGAGGCTGAGAGAATCACATTTTTTCAAAATGTATCATAGGTAATTACTGCCCACTTTATGGTACACTAAAACTATGTGACACATGACATCATTGCTGAAACATTTTTAATTCTGCCCTGAAGTTTTCCAGTATGTTGATGACTTCTAAGTTCTTTCACTGTAGGTATTAGTAAAAAGACCCCAACAATTCTGTCTCAGTAGAAGAAAACTCAACACAAAAGTGATATAATTTATGGACCTCTTCTCAATTAGATAATTTGTGGCATTCTTCAAGAACTTTGTAGCACTGATTTAGACAGGAAATAAAACTGAAATCTCATGTCACTGTACACTAGATTAAGACCATACAGATTACTCTCAGGATCAGCCTTACTTTTCCATATACTCTGATGAAACAGTCTGCACCATCCCTCTTCTAAGTGTAGACTAACTTTGTATTTGATCAAGCTGAGCTGTAATGGTCAGTATCTTGTAACACAATGTCTGCTGTTTTCTTTTCATTCAGTTCACCCACAGAGGGTTGCTAGGAAGGACTTGCCTGTGTGGGATACCAAAGATCACTTACAGTCCCTTACCTTTCTGAAGAGATTTTAATTTCACCCTTGTCCTTTCCTTGCTGTTGCTTCCATTCCTACTACATCAGAAAAATAAGTGATCTTTTCTTTTTTTACTTTCCTGCTTTGTTTTTACTCCATAAATACTGACCTTGGAAGTAGACTTTTCAGAGGCTAATGCTACCGGATTTCCTTCTGTGTAGAGTGAGACTAATATTAATTTTATTCATAACAGAGCACGCATTGCAGAAAGCTGGAAGTTTTAATTGAGATTGGGTCAACTCAAAGGCTGGGAAGTGTCATCCAGTTACACAAGAATAATTTTTTCAGCATTGAATGCCTTGGCTTTGGGCTGAATATCCTTTGCTCTTTGCAACTGTAGATCTACTGTCTTCAGTTTATGTAAGATCCTTCAGAAAGTCGAAAGCCCTTTACTGATTCTCATTCATAACTACATACAGTACTCACACTGAGAGACTCCCATAAAAACATACTTACTGCATGCTCTAACAAGCTGCACTCATGTCAAAAGGAGGTGAGTTTAATAGCACCGCAGATATGTGTGGATTTAGAAGAACATCTAAAAATATCTTCATGTTGCAGAAGCAGCTTTCTGGTATTTGGATGATAACAGAATTAAACATGCCATCTTTTCAATGTCTTTGTAACTGTAGATTTCTAGGGAGAGGATATATTTAGCTAAGTTGTCCAGCAAGGTAGAAAGAAGCAGATGTGCCTTTGAACACACAATCCCTACACCAATGCCACACACAAAGTCTAGTTTCATATTTATGTGATTAAACCATTCCTGTGGCTTCTACTTACACTTTATATAGCATGCTCTGTCTTAAATAATCTTCAGCCCTTTCTCACAACTACTGTGGATGAAATAAAACAACTTCATAGTAAATTTGAGTCAACTAGATATAGTTACAGGTACAAGGAAGACAGTATAGAGCTAAAGAAAAGGAGGACAGAAAATCCTCTTAGGTTTAAGTACAATCATGTCAGAACTCAGCTTGGATAGTGAATATCCAACCTACCACTGTTGGTCAAGGTAATTTTCTTCACACGTTAAATATATATTATTAAAGAGATCTTTTAAAAATTAAGTGTGTTGCTTACTGAAATAGTAAAAATGAAGAGAAAATTCCAGCAGCTCAGGAAGTGGAAAATGAAATAGTTTTTTGAGAACTGGAAATATTTTATATTCTAAGTACATAAAAGAAAAGAGGACAGCGAGAATGCCACACAAGGAACAAAACACTCCATAGGTTAGCAATCTGATACCAGTTTTCATCTGATATAATTTAGCCATTCTCTTGTAAAGCTGAGAACTAAAGTAAAGCAAAATAAATTACTATATTTAAATATCCTCTGCTGACATTATCTACAAATCAATATCTTGGCACTGCAAAGTAATGAACACCTCAAATTCCCTTAATTCCACCACAACCAGAAATTAGCCCCCACTCACATCATTGGTTGCCGGTCCACTAAATGTTTTTATGCCGAGCTCCTGGACCTAGCCAAACCTGTGGCTGAGCTCTGCACCAGGGTGAAATTTTCTCCATCAGATTGTCTAAACAGGGAGCTGTGCAGTCTGTCTCTTGTGAGACTTTAAAGCTCTGGAGAATGTGCTTACATATCCAAGACAGATTTGTGTGTTTTCATATAAATTTGATTTATCCAAAAAAGCAGCTTTCAAGAGCTACACCAGATCAAAGAAAGAATGACTGCTTTGAGAGCTCCTAATTGTTTCTGTCAGCTCTATGGCATTTATAGGCCTGGATGCTGTTGCATCTGAAGGAGTGGCAGTAGATTGAAATAATATTTTACCTATTTCTGATCCTGGCTTGCTATGGGGCCATATGTGATGGAAAGCTTTTGGTTTCAGCACTGAAACTAGGAGTGGTACTGCTATCTTGTAACTGTCATTAGAAAGCTAGGAGGATTAATGCAGATATTCAAATGATATTATGAGCATCACATAAGCTTTGAATGTTAATATAGATGGGGAGACAGAGACTCATGGGCAACAGAAGAAGCTCCATCTGGTTTGCTTCAAAATGGAGATTCTCAGTCATGGAGAGAATTGCATTTTAATGGTGGAAAGATATTTCCTCCAAACAAATTAGGGAGAGTGGATGACATATTGGTTATGAAAAGTAACTCTTCTGGAAAGTATAGGATGTCATATGAGTAATAAAAAATCCCAATGTCATCTGCTCTGTCATTAGACATACTATTATCATCATAAAATGTAGATACACTTAGTGTGGTGGAAACTACAGGAAAGTTTAATCTCTACAAGAAGGTTTATGCGAGTTTCTCTAGCAAATTCATATCACGCATAATTTCCTGGAGGAGAATAAATAAAAATGTAATTCTTTTGCTAAATCCTTTTCCAGCATTCTACCTCATTTTTGGTATTTCTGACTTTCAGTTTAATAACAAGGTACTATTTAACAATTAACAGAAGAAATACAAAACATTTTTTCAGGTAAATAGAAAGCAAAATGTATTTCTTTTGCTAAAGTTTACTTGAACTAGCCAGCTTTGGTCAATACCTGCTTTTGTTCAGTAACTGTAAACAGTCAAAACCAAAATAAAATATAATCTATGTTCAGTTGCCATCACCTATCTTAAGTACAATATTTCTTCAGTGACTTGTGGGATATTGGCACAATGGCTGTTGCAACACTATTTCATATTGACTATGCTTGAGTGAATAATTTACAAGGAATACAGTATTCCTAAGAGTTAGTTTTTTGCACGTCTGTAACATGTCCAGATCCCTGTCTCTCAGATGTATTTTTTATCTGAATACATTTAAATATATACATACACAATTGAGCACGTTCACTTTGAATTAGTCAGTGAAAGTTGACCTGCAGATATTCCTAAAGTCTTTAAGAGACCAGGCATAAAGCTCCAATGTGTTCATTACAGGGTCAGAGCATTTACCTGCTCACTGATCAATACTTTTGTCTCATATTTTTCACTAAGCTAACTCTGTAGAGCACAGGTTTCTAATTAAATGTAGAATAGCATTTTCCCACTTAATTCTTTGTGTTTATTTATTATGCATTTGATGTGCTAAGCATTTGTAAAGCACCTAAAGGATCAAACTCGACTTTGTCTCATAGATCCATAGACCTACCTGCCTTTTCATCAGTCAGTCCAAACCCAGTAGATGTCTGATATGTGTATAGTCCATAAAATATGTGCCCAGATTAAAAATATACAAATTTAGCCATTGAACTAAGGGAAGAACATATCTGTTTTTCCTGTTTCTCATGATGGAGCTTAAACTATTGTCGCTCAGAAGCATCTGGTTTTTCCCACCAAATCTAACACAGCTCTAGATCTCCACCCTATGCACTTAACAAGTTAAAATGGTGTGGTAAGCCAGGACAACAGTGCAAATTGGACATTGCTTAACAGCTGGAAACTTGGAAGTGAGTATCAGAAAGAGAAGGTGATAGAAAAATCAGTGTTCAGAGTGATACTAGTCCTCTATTCTCACCAGCAATCTTAATCTTTCTAGTTTGAATCATCAAGGTAAAAGACAGGGGCATTTAATGAAAAAGCATTCCTCACTTGCATGGTGTGTTTTAGCCTGAAGCAAAACCTCATGACAATGTCAAGCCAGCATTCACTGTTGGTGCAAAATTGCTCATCTCACTCATCTCTGCCTTTAGAACTGGATAGATTTGCAGCCATCTATGGGGGAAGGGAATGCTTTCCACAAAATTCCTCTTTTCATAGGTTTGATGAGTAGTCCATAACAGAGGCGAAGCTACCAGAGTTCAAGCAAAGCATTCTGTGAAGAGCTACTGCTTTTGATTTTCTACAGTATGTTTCCATAGTGCTTAACAGAAAATTGTCTTGGCTTATGATGTTTTATTATATCTGTAAGTCCTTCCTTTGAGTAGTAAGACACTACAACCATATTCTTCACAGACACAAAAATATTTACACTGCTCAAATCTTTAAAAAAATATTCCAGTACTAAACATATCTCTTTTAATAGTATTATCCTTTGACTCCATTAGCCTTCAATTTGCATTTCCTTCCCAAGTTTCACTTGGTGTTTAACAAAAGCTACAAGCTGCCTTCATGTTAATACCTTTTGACTGAGAGTGTGTGAGCAAGACACCATAAATCCTTGCCACAATTCCCTGGTGAGGCAATAGGTTTATTTTCTGCCAGGTGATCATCTTCTTGATGTATGAACAAAATGGAATAATACCTTAAAGAAATACATATTTATAGCAAAAAAATAAATTTAAAGAAATAATTTGCTTACCAGCTGTAGACTGACACTTTCTCGAGGCTTGTCTAGATAAGAAGTTAGCCTCAATTACTGTGAAAAGGACAAGTCCCAGTTATACTTGTTTCTAAGAGACTTCCCTTGTCAGAGTGAGCCCAGAGACAGAGAATCTCCCTTCATTACAGAGGCATTTGTCTCAAAGGTCTCAGTGTCATCCCTCCCCATTTTGACCATTCAAAACTGTAATATCTTTTGGCAATATCTTCCACTTGAGCCAAGTCTCCAAATGGGAAGGTCAATATTTCCAAGCCTGGCAAAACAGCGCATTACAAGGCGGGCTTTGGTTGCCTCCTCAGCACATCACCTGGATATCTATTTTCTTGAGTTTGGTGGGATGTTTTTGGAAAGCATGGAGGAAGACAGATCTTCCATCCAGTCAAAACTCAGTCTAAAACATATTCCTATTAGTTATGAAATTGCTATTGATCACCACGGCCTTCTATCTCATTTTTTAAAATGGTAGGAAAAGCCTTCAAGCCTTATATTACATTAATCACAGTAAACAAATTCTACAAATAAAAAAGAAACAATACATAACTTTCACAAATGGCAGCTTTGTTGCCCTGCATCACATGTTAACCTACTGTGTTTTGTTTCCCGCAGTTTTAGCATTCTGTTTTATCTCACTTACTTTTATATTAAATAACACTCATATATTTTCTTATATTTATTTAGTAATATCAAGAGGACTTCCGTTTTGAACCAGACTTGAATCTTTTTTACTTCCACTGAAAATGCTAATTTTTATACTATGTTTTTATGTATAAAGATTCATTTCAATTATACCACCCTGAGATATGAAAAGAATTGTGGGATTTGGTGCATACAGTTTCACTAAAGGCAAAAATCCTTTCTGTTATCTTCTGTCTCAAATACAAGATGCAAAAAGTATTGCAGTGCCTATCTGAAGGAGTGAAATGTGCAGTATAATCAGTTCAACTCCTTCACTATAAATAAATGGTTGATTTTCAACATTTTTTCAATTCTGATAAATGTTTGCAGCTTTTCTCTTCATTAAACTTACAAATATAGGTAAATAATGGGTAAGTCTGGACATAATCAATGAATTTATAGTTATTGAAAACTAGCATACACTGTGTATGGTTTAGGACACTATTTGATATTTATGAAGTCCCGGTTTTCTATGAATATAGAAATTCAGTAATAATTACTGTCACTATTTGCTATTTCTATGCAATTCACTTTAACTTACAGGAATATGAGGTTTTTGGTTGCATTTAGAAAGTGAGAGACGCTTACCAGCTAGTCCTCTGGGTTTATGCTATTGTATATTTTGTTAAAAATCAGTGAGAATCTATAATTTTCCTATATTTCAAACCTTTTTGAAAATGCCTGATTAAACTGATGGTATATTCTTATAAATTTCCCCAGCCCACTTATATTATATTTATATTATATTATATTGCATTATATTATGCTATATTTCTTCTTATTTTTAATTCTTTCTTAAGAAAGAACACTGTCCACAATCACTAGTGAGACAACTTGCTATTTCGCTTTCTAACTATAATGGTCTTTCAAATATTTAAGGGGGATGTATTCTTCATTTAAAACTTTTAAAAGTGAACCTAAATTTGGAGGCCTGGGTACAAACTCAAGACTGGTCTTGACACACAAAGTGTGATAAGTTTTGAAACTCTAGGAATGCCTGGGGATAACTATATTAATATGATCCATTTGCTAATAGTCTCTGAATTAGGATGGAGCAAGAAAAGCAATGGAAAGGGGTAAGCCAAGGTGGCCTGAAACAGTGCTTATGGGACAAATGCAGTCTTTTGTTTTTCCATATAGGTTCTGTTACCAGATATATCTGATGCACAGCAGTTGTGCAATGTCTCCTCCTTTACACTCGCATGCCATGCCATTTAGTCATTCAATCCTATGGAGAGAGATTTCCTTGCCACAGCATTTTTTCAGGCAAGAACTCTTAATTCTCCCTGTAAAAATGCTCCAAATTTACTTTTGACCCATGCGTTTGGGAAAAAAAAGACCACTCAGAAAAGTAACTTAATTAAAGGGGCCTTCTTTTCTTTTTTCTCTTATCTTCCTATGTCCCACTGCCTGCATGCCTTGCATCATGTCAGGAGTAAGTTACTACCATTTATAGTTCCACTGTAACACTGTGATGTTGAAACTTGTCCTTGATAAACAAATTTTCCAAGGTTTCTTGGAAGCAATGATACTGATATTCTATACTAGCAGAAAATATCAGCATGCACAAATTGGATTGGTTCAAACAAATTAAGGACACACTACCTCCTTTTTTGTAACTGGTAAGTTTAATGTGTTGGTAAGCCTTGTAACAGAAGAAACAGAAGGAATTTTAAAGTCCTTTGAATATCCTTATCTTGCCTGGATATTTACAGGGAGTGGACCTACTCCTGCTGTCTTCCCAGCCTTGACTGTGGAATCTAGGAGGGATTCTCAGCTCTTGGGTTTGCAACCACAGCATCCTGTCCCCACAGGAGGATGAGGTCTGGACTCACCTTCCGAAGCTAGGCCTGCACACTATACTTGACAGGACAAATACATCCCCAAGGCCCATTCTGGACTGAGCTTCAGTGTCTCTTTTTCAGATGATGAATGATTGTCAGGTTTCTTCCCAGTTTTCCTTCTTAATAAGGAAAGTTACCATGATTTTTAAAATGAGATATACGTTACCTCTCAGAAGGCTGTTGAAAAGGTATGAATCATTTGCTTTTGGAGAAATACTTGTTAGAAAGACAAGCACCTTCATGACATTGCAGGAAGGAAAAATCTAAATTCTTACTTTGAGGCTTATACATGAAGGGCAATTAGATGTTCTCTCAATTAATGAGGCGTGCTTCATTGATGGCTTTGATATAAGAAGGCTTATAAAACTGTCAGAAATGATTCAAAGAGTATTTTTTGCAACAAGACCATGACTTTAACCACCCATCATGTGTTAGGTTTACTAGGTATTCTACACCTCAGTGATCAAAGGAACTAAATATAAACCTAGCATAAAGAGCTCTTCCTGTGTAAGATAGCTGACTTGACTTCAAAATAAATCCATGAAAGGGCAGATATAAAAAATTTGGAATATAATCTTACAATGGAGAAATGAAATATTGAGCTGATTCACTGACAAGACACCTACATCTTCATGAAGATGCTTACTGCTGTTTTATACTTAGAGATGTAAAAAATAATGTGTGGCAATAAACTAATAATTAAATCATGCTGAAGTTCTAGCTAATTAACTAAGAAACTAATAGGAATAATACAAATCAAGACGATAACAATTTCTTAATATTTTTCTCAGACTACTTGAAAATTTGGGTAAATAAATGAGGGCAGAAGATAGATTGTTGTGTCAGCTCTAGTTTCTGTCCTGACATTCTGACATCTTACGCAGTCTTGAGTAGTTCTTTGAGGATGAAATTACAAACAAGATCAATAAAGCCACCTCTGCCAACAGCCATGAATCAAGTCAGCCAAATATTCAGGTAAGCGGTGCAACTGATCTACTCCTCCTTCAGTAGTTTGTGAACATGAATTAAGAAATAGGATAGACATTGGCATGCTGCAATAATACAGAAATCAATTATGTTTCCAGAAACATTATTTGATCTAATATTCAGGGACATCTTAGAAAACATATTTACTTTACTACTGGCATATTTATGTATCTATAAACATATGAGGTAGCAATTATAATTTAAAAAGGAATAGATTCCTTTTTTATGCCCCAAATTGAGTACTTTACTTATTTTTTTTTTGTCTCAAAGAATAGCCTATTAAGACTATTTTAAAAATGAATTGGTTCATCATTAAATTTATATATCTAAAATAGTGTCAGCCCTTGATTTCAGGCCATTAGATGATTTCTGATCCTAAAAAAAGATACAGCTTCTAGACATCAGCAAGTAATATAAAAGAAGCATTAGAAAGCAGTTATTGCAATCTGAAACCATTGCATGCTGTAGATATTTTAAAATTGGAATAAATAAACATTCATGTTACTTTTCCACAAAACTTGTTAAGAGGATCAGAAAGAGTATGTTTAAAAATAACTAAAAATCAATTATCTATCAATATATGAAAGTCTCAAATATATGTAAAGGTTGAAAAAGGAAGAAAAAGAGTTTCTGATCTGTGTTACTGTTACTAATGGCCCTGCCTGTATGCAAATATGTGCTTTTTTTATGGGGAAGGTAAATGTGAAAAATAAATATATGGTTATTATTTCCATCATGCTACATAGAGGAAACAGTCAAAATTAGATTTTCTTTTCCACATTCCACATATAAATTTGTATTTCTGCACTTGTGAGTGTCTACCCACAGGAGACATATAAAGAACTCAGCTGTATAGAGATTTGATAATAAGTTATTATGCAAAGAATTATTACCATGAAAATCTAACTTTTGAGAAGAAGGATATATATAATGAATTTGACCAAAACAAAATGAAAATTCATAGTGAACCCCTTGAAAATGGTCCTGTTTTTAAACATTTCCACAGCTCACAGGTATGGAGACCTGAATCTATTTTACCTTTTTCATGCAATTCATCTCTTCGCTGTGTGGCTCATAACTTTTCTAAATATGTATATACAAACAAGAGACTTATTTCATTATCTCTTCTGAGTCAGTTTTGGCCTTGTTGTTTTTGGACTGGAACATGTGTTGGATATTAAAAAGAATTTTAAAAAAGGAGAAAAAGCTTAGAAAAGGGATTTGCTTGGAACCTCTTTAACACTGACTGTTCTCATACACAGACTTAAAACCATGCTTGCTGAGTGCTGTGAAGTACTTACCTACCGAAATCGATCAAAATTTTGCCATGAACTTCAGTGAGACTGGAATTACACTGTTGACTTCATTCACTGAGCCAGGTTTAGCAATGCCATCACACCCATCTACAAGAAGGGCTTAAAGGAGGATCCAGGAAATTATACGCCCATCAGTGTTACTTCAGTCCCTGGGAAAATTATGGAATGAATCATCCTGGGGGCTACCACAAGTCAAATGAAGCACGTGATTGGGAAAAGCCATCACGGATTCACTAAGGGCAAATAGTGCTTGACAAACCTGATTGTATGCTATGACAAAGTAACCCATTCAGTTGATGTGGGGTGAGTGGTGGACATTGTCTACCTGGATTTCTCCAAGGTTTTCAATATGGTTTCCCACAGCCTCCTCTTAGAGAAACTGATGTGTTATGGTCTAGACAAGTGGTCTGTGCGGTGGGTGGGGAACGGGCTGACAGGCCCCACCCAGAGGGAGGTGGTAAATAGCTCCTTTTCAAACTGGCAACCTGTCACAAGTGGGGTCCCCCAGGGATCGATATTGGTCCCAACACTGTTTAATACCTTCATAAGTGATCTGGATGATGGGATCAAGTGTATCCTGATTAAATTTGCTGATGATACCAAACTGAGTGGGGAAGTGGACACTTCGGAAGGGAGAGCCACCCTGCAGGAAGACCTGGATAGGCTGGAAGAGTGGGCTAACAAGAACCTTATCAAGTTCAACAAAGACAAATGTAAGGTCTTGCACCTGGGAAAACATAATCCAGGTGTTCAGCACAGGCTGGAATCTACCTGGCTGGGGAACAGCTCTGTGGAAAGGGACCTGGGGGTCCTGGTGGACATCAAGCTCAATATGAGCAAACAGTGTGCTGCTGCAGCAAAGAAAGCCAACAGGATGCTGGATTGCATCAACAAGGGCATCACCAGCAAAGATAATGAAGTCACTATCCTACTCTGCTCAGTGCTTCTCAAGCCACACCTGGAATACTGCATTCAGTTTTGGTCCCCGCTACACAAAAAAGATGTGGACAGGGTCCAGAGAAGGGCCACAAAGATGATCAAAGGACTGGGAAGCCTGCCATATGAAGAAAGGCTGAGAGAACTGGGTTTGTTCAGCCTTGAGAAAAGAAGGCTTAGGGGAGACCTTATCACCATGTTCCAGTATTTAAAGGGTGGCTACAAAGAAGAAGGAGACTCCCTTTTCACAAGGAGTCACATGGAAAAGACGAGGGGTAATGAGTATAAGTTACTCTTGGGGAGATTCCCGTTGGACACAAGAAGAAATTTTTTTCACAATGAGAACAATCAGACATTGGAATAATGTCCCCAGGGAAATGGTGGATTCCTCAACATTGGACACTTTAAATATTTGACTGGACAGGGTGCTGGGGCATCTTGTCTAAACCATGCTTTTTGCCAAGAAAAGTTGGTCCAGATGATCCTTGAGGTCCCTTCCAAACTGGTATTCTATTATTCTATGATTCTATGAATGCTGGAAAAGGCAAGGTTGACTTCAGAGGGAAGCTAGGTGGATCACCCTATTCTGGCTCAGTCTGTTGCATGTAAAAGGTGTATCCTCTGAATCAAAAGTAAACATTTCCAGGGGTATAGTTTTCATCTAAGTACTATTTACTTACCTACTTACTATTTCTGCTGAGCATCATTTTCTTCTTTCTGTAACCGTAGCTTTAAGACCATGTGAATAATAGAAAAGCAAATTAATAAATTTCTCAGTTTTATGACCCTAGTTTATGAGGAGTACACAGATATGGGTGTATGAAGAAGGGTAGAAACCCAGAAATCTAGTTTATACTGGCAGCCACTGTTGATACTGATTTTTGTAATGGGAGAGCTCGAGTTCAAGCACTGGGAATCAGCTCAGACAATTAACGGTTTGAGTTTTTAATTTTGGTATAGCGGAATTTTCAAAATCTGTTGGAACCTCTGCACAGATAACTGACTTTGGAAAATGGAGCACATACTATAAAAACCCTCAGTCATTTTGAACTTCTTTCTTTTCCTTTGAATTCTTGGAAATCGGATAGTTCACAGTTCTGATGGGTCAAGAATATGCCAAGAACAGCATTTCAAAATCTATTTTGATATTTCTGTTTCAGTTCTTTCGGGGACAACAAATTTTGAAAAGTTTTGCTTTAAGTTTGTTATGATTTTCTGGCACGGATTTAGTCAGGTCTCATGTTTTCTCCCATCTATTGCAGTAATTTACAGACAATCAATATTCTTATGAGGCCCTGGTCTGGCAAAACAGTCAAATGTGTGCTTAAATGTCACTGGTCCCATTGAAATCATTATTACTTTACAAAGGAATAAGTCATATGCTTAAAAGAAATATGCATTGTAACCTAGCTAGGCAGTCATCTAAGAAGAGATTTTTACTTCAGGAAGACTTTACTCCTTTTGATAAAATCAGATAAAGCTGTTCCAAAAAATGCAACTTTTTCAATTAATTTCATCTTTCTCCCCACAAAACCAGAAATTGAATGATTTCATGCATATTTACTCTTGACAGAGCAAAACAGAGTCCATCAGAGGGCAATGTTGTTCATTATTTACCTATTTTGGACAAATTCTCAAAGCATTGCTGAACACAATTTGAGAGAAAGTGATTCATCTTTATTTTTAATGCCCCACTTTCCCAGGCAGTTCCAGTTTAAAAAAGGTCTCATCTAGGCAGAGGAGGGAGGGAAATGGAAATGGAGGAAGGAAAAGAGGAAGAATGTTTCCATCTGTCACTTAGAGTTTTCTTCTAACAGCTGCTGATTTGACTAATGACAGTTGCATAATTGCCATTTCACACGTGTTTGATAATGTTCTTTGTTTGGACTGCCAGTTGTCTTGATGGAGTACACTCAATGGTGCTATTCAAGACTGGAAACCTGCTTATTTAAAATCCATGCCTAGAGATATTTGAAGAGAATGAGCTCCCTATGTGAAAAATTCATGCCCTCATTGCAAACATTTTCTGTAGGTTTTTAATTTTCCCTCTGAAAATTCCACTGCTGGAAACCATAAATACGCCAATACTATAGAGCTTTTCTTGAGTGCACAAATGCCTTTTTGCACATATCAGTACAAGTGTTAAAGAAAGCATAATTGTTAGACTGACATCCAAATTATTTTACCAGTGCTTTTTAAAAGAAGAGATAATAAGAACCAGCATACTTCACCATGGCTGTGATCCAAAGCTCATTGAATAGATATAATTATGCCTTGATCTATCAACAAAAATACTATCTGTACTGATAAGGCTCTCTTCAGCCAATGAAGATTTGTTTCTGAATCCAACTTTTTTATATTAAATCATAAATGCGATCTTAGTAATGACTGAATAAATTCTTCAAGTCATTTGATAATGTTTCCACTGTCCTATGAGGGGGAAGTTTCCAATATCTAACCTGCTAGGAAGTTAAGAAGTTGCTTCATTTAAATTCTTCACTCACTGTCCCATCAATGAATACTTTTACCCAATTATTAGAGTACCTTAGAAATATAGTGTTAACAAAGAGCTATCTAATTAGAGTTCCTCAGGAAGCATTTTGACAGTGTAACAAAAAACTCTAACATGCTTTCACCTTTCTGTGTTCCAACCTACATTAGCTGGTTAGAAAAAATTAGTTAAAACATTCCCCAGGAAATAGAAGAGCACCTTTGTCATGAAAATGTTCTTCAAAACTAATTCTGTTTGTTGGTTTGTTGGACTAATACAGCATTAGCAAACTAGAATCAAATTAGAAAAAAAATATCATAAAGTAAAAGGTCATTTGAAAGCTGGTTTATTCCGTATCCAAAAAGTAATACAAGATATAGACATATAATTGGGGGGAGCGGTATTTTTCAGCAGCTCTGAAGTACAGATCAGTTTATTAAAGGTGTATATTGTTACTAACGATTAAGGATCTTAATTTAAGTTCAGATACTGAACAAATCAGACAAGTTCTGAACACTTTGTCTAATGAACATCAATTTAAAAATTAAAAAAAAAATATTAGATGTAAATTTGGGAAAATATTTGTCAATTATAGATTGAAAACATTCCTGTCAATATTAACATTTATTCAGAAGGGATGTGTAGGCATATTCAGAGGTTACTTTTTGCTCATAATTTTCTCCTCTGTGTAGATTCTCAAGGCACCCTCATGACTGTAATGTAATTGCTTCCAAGGAGAGCTATAAGCACTCTGTCTAACATCTGTCACGTGTAGTTCATGATCCCTCTCATCTTCTCCCTAGGGAGTGTATGTAGAGCAGTGTGTCATTTTGTTAGGGTTTGATTTGGGGGAGTTTATTTTTCACATATTGCTATTTCATTGCTTAGGAATGTAGATGGAGAGTCTGTCAGAGAGTCATTATCTATCTCATAAAACAATGTGCATTTAGTAGTTTACTACACTAACATGAAATACGCTTTATAAAAAGTATTCTTATCTATTTTGGGGTAGTTGAACTGTAGCTGTTACAAAAGTCAATTGGTCAGCTAATGTGCTCAACAACATAAGAAATGGCTGGAAGCGTATAAGGTGCTGTATGTCTCTTAGGACCTCTAGCATTTTTATAATGCAGAAGAGTGATTATAGTATAATTCCAGTCCTTTGACACTTTGTTCACTGTAGTTCAAGTTGATTAGCTTTTCTGGCTGGGCTACTGGGTTCCCTCCAACTTTTATGATATCACTTGTGATGCCGTCTGTCCCAGGTATTTTTCCTCTTAAAGGCTTCATGACTTTATCTTCTTTTTGAGTGCATAAGGCAGGATTTTTTTCTTCACGTCTCTTTTTATGTCATAGGAGGTAGTGAAACTTGTCATGTTTGTCTCCATGTATTCTTGTAGAGCTGCTGGTAAAGCTCATCTGCTCTCTGCAGGATGCTATCTCTCCCTCTGTAATTACTCTTTCATCACTGTCTGAGAGGGACATCTGGTGTCAATTATCTGTTTTCTTCTCATCTTGCTACAGCTGTTTCTTTTAAGAGTATTTTAAATCATTTCTATGTTGCACCATATATTCAGATCCTTTGTGATCTTCCATTTTCAAGGTCATGCAGAGCTTGTAGTTGCAAGCAATCATTCTTTTTCTCTTTTAATTCCATTTCTTTTATCATGAGTGTCCTAAATGCATTTGCACTACTAAACTGATCATGATAAAACACCATCCAGATATCCAAAGGTACAGCTATAATGAGATTTCTTTTTCAAAGAAACTCCTTAGCCTAGTGAAAACTTGATTGTAACTTTAGAGGACCAAGTTACATCAGGGCAAGCAGATCCTCATCAAGAGAATGTAAGTTATTTGTACTTGATGTATTAACTGTTCTTTCTCACAACTCATGTAACAGTATTAAAAAAAACTTCATGGCTAAGAATATGTAGAAAAAATGTTTTACGGCATATTTGAATCAGCCACTTTTTCTCCAATAGGGTATGATATTTAATTCCATGGTTTGCTTGATGCTTTTTTCTAGTCTCATTGATTTCGGTAGCAATACTCATTTAATGTAGGACCTAACAAGGTTGAAGGCTTGAGTCCGAAAACTTTAGGTAAAATACACTGGGGGTGTACAGGGACATTGGCTCTAGCAGATTCTCACTCAGACATCCAGGAGCAGAGTTCTTACCAGCAGACCAGATGACTGCCCTCTATAGCTGCTCATAACATCATATTCATGTTAAGGATAGGGAGCTAACAGTATACCAAATACTGCTGATGTATCTTATCCAGGTCCAGAATTCTCTTACACATAGTTGCTGAGGAACACAGACAAAGCTGATGAAAGAAAATCCCAAAGTGAAAGCATTTTTAAGATCTCACCAACAGCAGAGTTTTGGATCTTGAGTAAAAGTCTGCTTACCTGAAACAGATAAGAAATTTGCAAAAAACCAAGTAACAGACACTCAACTGTTTTCTTCCAGGCTACATGTGTGGTTGCAGGGCAATCATTACTTCAAGACAAAAAGCAATCCAAGTCTCTCCCTTAGACTGCTTATTATCTCCCTTTTGTCTTTTCTATTCAAGAGGAGGAAGCTTACTATTATTAATATTTTTTTTTTTCTTCTGACTCTTACACTGCCAAGGACACAGGCTGCTCACATGTCCTATATCTGGTTGAAGTGCTATATAATTGCACTGCTGAATATGCCAGGGCAAAGATGAAAGCCTTATTTATTTATTTATTTATTTAGGTAAGGACCATTTGTGAACTTTTGGGTGCCTAGAGGGGAATGATAAATAGCTAAGGCTATATGCATGATAAGAAGCAATGCCGTAGTGACCAGTGACAAACTTGAATCAACATACATATTTTGCCAAATTAGCCTTCTGCTGAGAGGACTAAGGAAGCTTAGATGTCTCAAAGCTATTTCTTTTTTGTGGTTTGCAGAGTATTGCTTTAGTTGAAGTTTGGTTCTTATTTTCAGGGTCCTATTTGCATTTTAATGCAGAAAACACAGACTTTCAGGATAAAATCATTAATTCTGAGAAAGATGAGTGTCCCTATGTGAGAACCTAGAACCTTCATCATGAGATGATTGTACCTTTTCTGTATAGAAACTGGAAAGAGCTGGCTTTCAACTGAGATTTTTATAAACGTACCATAATCATAATTACAGTTTTATTCTGTTAATGTGGAAATTAAGAGGATTATTCTGAAAAACTCATTTCTGAAACATTTAAAATTTAAGGAAGTGGATGTCTTTTGATTCAGGGGATGAAGAGATTCTTTTTCTGCCCTTTCAGAAATACTAAACCACTTGGCTAGGGTAAATTTTGAAATATGCTTCTCAACAAACACTGTAGCCTGAATTCCCTCCATCCATTATTGTTGTGTAGTCAATGCACTAAGAAGATAGGTTGAACTTGCTTTTGATTTCAGAGATTTACACTGATTTATGTTAATGTGACATATGACTCAGTGTAATCTGCTCTATCAGTTATACAGCAACATTAGTAGGTATTCAAAAATTTTTTTTGCCTCAGTTTTTACCGGCAATCACTCTTTCGACATCTCTCAAGTCCCTAAACCTTAAGGCAGGGACTGAAGGAATTAATTCCCTCCCATCATAGGAGAAGAGCAGGTTCAAGATGACCTGAGAAACCTGAACATACACAAGTCTGTGGGACCCAACACAATGCATTTCAGGGTCCCAAAGGAATTGGCAGATGTAGTCATTAAGCCACTTGCCATCACATTTGAAAAGTCATGGCAGTCAGGCAAAGTCCTCAGTGGCTGGACAAAAAAGAATATCACACCCATTTTTAAAAAGGGTAATAAGGAGGACCCTGGGAACTACTGACTAGTCAGCCTCACCTCTGTGCCTGGTAAGATCATGGAACAGATCCTCCTGGAAGTTATGGTGAAGCATACAGAACACAGGGACAGGTGATTAGAGAGAGCCAACATGGCTTCACCAAGGGTAAATCATGCCTAACTAATCTAATAGTGGCCTTCTACAATAGAGTGACTGCATCAGTGGGCAGGGGAAGAGCTACAGACGTCATCTACCTGGACTTCTGTAAGGCCTTTGATACATTCCCCCACAACATTCTTACCTCTAAATAGGAGAGGATAGATCTGATGGATGAACTATTAGATGGATAAGGAATTGGCTGAGTGGCCACATCCAAAGAGTTACAATTAATGGCTCAATGTCCAAATGGAAACCGCTAACAAGTGGTGTCCTTCAAGGGTCTGTACTGGAACCAATACTATTTAAAATCCTCATCAGTGGCATAGTAAAATTAAGCGCACCCTCAGCAAGTTTGCAGAGGACACCATGCATAGTGGTACAGTTAATCCACTAGAGGGAAGGGATGCCATCCAGAGGGACCTTGACAGGCTTGAGAAGTGGGCCCATGTGAACCTCATGAAGTTCAACAAGGCCAAGTGCAAGCTCCTGCACCTGAGTCAGGGCAATCCCCAACAACAGCACAGACTGGGGGATGAAACGATTGAGATGAAACGAGATTGAAACGATTGATGCCTGGCAGAGAAGGATTTGGGGATACTGGTGGATGAAAAAAATAGATAAGAGCTGGCAATATGCGCTTGCAGCTCAGAAAGCCAATAGTATCCTGGGCCACATAGAAAGCGTGGTCAGGAGGTCGAGGGAAGAGATTCTTCTCTCTCTACTCTACTCTTTTTAGACCCCACCTGGAGTACTGCATGCACTTCTAGGGTCTCCAGTACAAGAAAGATACGGACCTGTTAGAGTAGATCCAGACGAAAGCCATGAAAGTGATCAGAGGGCTGGAACCCTTCTCCTATGAAGAAAGGCTGAGAGAGTTGGGCTTGTTCAGCCTGGAGAAGAGAAGGCTCTGGGGAAACCTTACTGTGGCCTTTCAAGACTTAAAGGGGGCTTATAAGATGGAGAAAGGTTTTTTACCAGGCCCTGTAGTGAAAGGAAAAGGGACAGTGGTTTTAAACTAAAAGAAGCTATATTTAGATTGGATACAAGGAAGAAATTTTTTACGGTGAGGTTAATGAGACACTGGAACAGGTTCCCCACCAGTTGTGGATGCCCCATCATTGGAAGTGCTCAAAGTCAGGTTGGCTGGGCCTTAGAGCAACCTGATCTAGCGAAAGATGTCCCTGTTCATTGCAGGGGGGGTTGGACTAGATGACCTTTAAAGGCCCCTTCCGTCCCAAACCGTTCTATGATTTTTAAACTTTTTTTTCTCACATAACTCAGCTTGGCAACAAGGGGAGACACATACCTATTTCTATGAACAGATTACTGAAAATGCGTACTGTACAGTCTAAAATAGTGAATGTTATTTACTTTATCAACTTCAGAGTATTCTTACATTTATTAAGCATGCTACCTAATCACTGACACCAGTGCACACCTGGATGAGGAAGCTTTAACAAACATCATAAGCTTCTCATTGCTTAGTAACTACTCATTTTAGCACTCTGATATTTAGCATATCCATCATTTCCTCTTTACTCTTCCAGACGACCTGCCATGGCATGGTATTGGGAATCAGATTTTACAAGACCTTTACAAAATTGAAAAAGAAGAAATTAACAAAATATGTCTTAGCTGAAGGGTTTAACGTTTTTTGGTGTGATTTGGTCAGTGCACACCTGACCACTCTTTGTGTCCAGTTGGGTCTTTGAATCACAAGACAAAACATAAGAAAAAAAGTGGATCCCCTTAGGAGGAGAGATACCTTATGTTTGAGGTAGTCTTTTATCCAGGCCAAAGTTATATCCAATCAAATATGAAGACATGCTGACCTTAATAAACATACTTACCTTCTGTTGTCTCAGACTCTTCTACAATAGAGGTACGGAGTGACCATCTTCATTTCACAATTGTGGAATTAGGGCACACAAAGAGGTGGAGTTGATCGAGTTTGTCCAACAAACAAGCAACAGAGCTGGGAACCGAAGCTTAGTCTTATGAAACCTAAGTGGGTGTTTGCCAAGAGGCTGTTGCCAAAGTCCAAGGTTTTTTAAAAGACCCTTGCAGCTTCATGCCCATAATAATTCTGGTGATGAAAAATATAGCATATAAACCAAAGGTATGAAATTAAACCTTGAAAGGGAATTCAGTTCTTCCAGGAAACAAAGGAGAAATGAAATTTCCCTACTACATACTCTCAGGATGTGTTTCTTGTGAGTGTTATGGAAATGAAACAGGGAAACACACAGAAGAGATACAAAAATAATTTCCTTCCATCTTTTCTAAACAGTTTTCACTGTAACAGCCAGAAACTTTTTATAGCAAAAATAATCCAAAGCCTGGGAGTCTGCTCTAGTCTCCTGCTTAACTGTTGTGCACAGCAGCCTCAGGCAACTGGGTTACTCTAAAATTTAATTTTTATTTACAGAGCTAAATTGGAACCTACCATATCAACTCTCAGTTCAGCTGCTTTAGAAATAAGGGTATACTGTAAAAGTTGGTGCAGATCTGCAGCAAAACTCAAGCTCTGAAAAGAAAGATCTAAATTCCCTATTATGGAGTGAACTGTGGAAATAGGGGAAAAGAAACATACAAAGACCAAACATTTTTCACCCTTTTGGCAGGAGCTATTACCATTAGTAGTAATGGGTGGGTCACAGCCAGCAAATTAGGCCAATTATCTTCAGTTAGCAATTTTCCTATTCAAACCTTAACCAATTTATCAGATGAATGTTTTAAGAGGATTTTACCATATCACTTGCCATATAGAGGTGAGATTTTTGAAGGCAAAAACTTTGAAGTAATTTTATAGTATTTTAAAAATCTGAAAAATATATAATTGGGCTAACATTCATTGGATTCAAGAATTCTTTGTTTTGCAACATAAATGGTTTGTTCTGAGACTGTCCTTCCCACCCCAATCACCATTCCCAGCCTGGTCTGCCTGCCAGAGAATGGCACATGTGCACTTGAGGCATGTGGGAAGAAAATAAGAAAGGGCTGGGGGTGGGATGGCTGAAATAATGTCTTGTCTGCAGAAAGTGCAGAAGTGTGGAGTTGCCTGGGACTCTGCTTTTTCTTGAGATATTTTTGAGCTGCAAACTGAGAGCATGCAGAGCAACCCTTTTGATGGGTAGGCTAGTTTTGGTTTTTTAAAGCTTAATTGTTTTAGAGAAGCAAATGAAAGTGGGCAGGCAAAGTCAGAAAAAAGGGCTACATCCTTTTAGCACATTTGGACACAGTACTTGGAACATCTGCTTTGGAAAGGATGGGATTGATCCTGCTGTACAGGGAGTGAAGAGTTGAGAAGAGAATGGGGAATAAGGGAAAAGGGGAGGGAACAGAGAGAAAAGAGAGCTAAGAGACCCTAATCAATGTTTGACTTTTCTAAAACAGAAATAAAACAGCCTAGAACAAGGAAATAAACCAGGCAGTATATCTGTTTGCTGTTGCCAGGTGTAGTTGCCACTTGTGAGAGTGTGTTAACCAGGTGTTGGGACACTGACATTCCTCCCTGTCCTTGCCTACGCTTTGTCGTTGTCTGTTCAGGGACGGTGGGAGCAGAACCATATTTGAGGAGAAGAAAAGGGCTAGGTAGGAAAATAGGAAGTCACATATCTATTCAGCTTTCTTCTGTCACAAGACCTGTATAACTCCCATAAAACCTTCACAAATGCTTCTAGTATGTTAAAAGTTTTTTGGTTTTTTTTTTTTTTTGGGGAGGGCAGGTATGTAAGTTCAGTAATGTAAGTTAATTAACACTTTTTAATTCTTCTCATTTTGACTGAATAGTCAATAGAATTTTACAGTGGCAAATAGGCTCAAAGGCATTGAAAAGTGTGTTAGGCCAGCTCTTTAATGCTGTATTAATGCTCTATTAATTTTACTGATAGTACAAACCCTCATAACATAGATATGGCTTAGACTACCAGTATTTTAGGGATGTGACACAGAGTTAGGCAATTCTGTTAGATCAAAACTTAACTTTTCAAATCTGGTTATCTTCTTTGAGGAGACTTATTGAACGGACGCCAAGAATAGCTTGCTATGCCACATTACAAAACGTGCAGCTTTGGTAAGATTTTGTTTCCTTTGAATAAACTTTCAGCATTGTTTCTATGGAGACCTTATTTACAGATTGCCATGTCTCAACACTATAGGTCCTTTCCACATCTTAGAAGCATGAGAAATGTATATTATAGTACTAAATGGGGATTTTTTTCCCTGTCTAAATGCTTTCCATGTATTTCTTCTTTTTTTTTCTTTAGATCACAGTTATATGCAATTATGCTCCTTCTTAAAAAAAGCCTTTGTTAAATCCCATAATGAAGTGAGGTGATACCTCCTTTACAATGCTTCACCACCAGTGCTCACCAAGCAGCAGAAAGTCTCTGTGTATGTGAAGCTACTGCTTCATGCCACTCTGAATTAACTCACAGTGGGTGTTAGACATCTGCACATGAACAGAAACCTCCCAGAGGGGAATGTTTTCATTAGATCTCAACAGTGTCCCAGCCTCCATCAGTCTACAAAGCAAAATCCTTGTTTGATCTTGAACTCAGCTCTCTACAGGACAGGGCATATTGCAGCAGTATCACATAGTGGTTTAACTCTGTGCACTGTTGTCATGAGTAATTTGGTTTTGTGGATGGATTAGAGGAAATTTTTTATTTTTTTTGGCCTGCAGTGCAAAGAGCCATTCCTTACTTTTAATTAGCCATTACCTGTAAATAAATCCAATTTCAAGAAGTGAATGACATCTATTTGCAAAGGAGTCTTTCTGATCCAGTTTACAAAACTAATCCTTGATTTGAAATAAAATCTATTGAATAATTTTATAAATGCCTGTTTGTAGAGGTTCTTTTGATTCAATAAGCTCTTTGGAGTAAACAAGATGGTGTCCAAACACTTTTGAGTCTCTTGATTTAATTTTTCATGTGTCATTCTCTTTTTGTCATCCGCTTTTATATTCAGAGAAATTATTGGCCTGTGCTTTCCTAAACATCATATAAATGAGCATAGATTAAGCAAGATATTTGATCGCATTATTTAAAAAGTCTTTTAAAAAAGGCAGATCTGTAGGAATGAGAGAAAGGCAAAAAATAAAGTATTTAGAATAAATTGAAAGCTGGCTTCTTGGTGATTTCATATAAAAGCTTTTATAATCTGTTCCATTTCAAATTATCGCAGGTAGTAATGCAGCTGTTTGCAGTTTCCTGGAATTCCATTTCTGTATCATGAAACAAAATCTTTTTGATCACGTAGGGTGATAGTCATGTCCAAAACTCTTCCCCCACTCCCAATGCACATAGATTTTTGGCCAAAACTAGTAACTTAGACTCCTTTTGCAATCAGTAGGGTGATTAAGGAACCTCTGGATGTGATTCATCCCACCTTGCTTGGAAAACTGTCTTAAGGCAGGATGAATTCATTTCAGGAGGGTGCCCTTCTCCCTCAACCTAATTGATCTTTGACTTTAGTTGGCTAAAGGTAAATGGGACGAATCTTGCCTGTAGTCACTGAAAGTAAGGATGCTGGCAGTTTGCTATGTAACCCCTGGGTGTGACGCACAGCCCAGTTTTGTGTAGCACAGCTATGTGGCCTTCATTTAGCTTTTCTGAAGAGTAGTGTTGACCCGCAAGAGTTTTAAGTAAAAGCCATGCAAGATGAGAAATGTAAAAGCAAAGACTGAAGTGAAATAGTTGAGATGGTAATAGTGAGCAACTTGGGATCTGGAGAGAAAAACACTGACATGAAAATTCATTAAAAAATGAGGAAAAAAATAAATGGAATTGAAAGATTCAACTAGGTGAGATTAGGTCCAGCTCATGAGAAAGTGCAACGTGACTGATACCTCATTGCCTGACTGTGACTGCCTGCCTAACAGTCTCATCAGGTGTCTGCATCAGGAGCGTTGAGTATGCTGATGCTTAGCCCGTGAACTTTAGTTGTAGGCATCTATTGCATGTATTAGTGTATTAGCCAGGAAATGTTGTGTATTCATAAATCACATTTAGTCCCGCTTACAGAGTTCCTAATCCTGGTGAAGGGACCCTAATAAAAGTGCTGTCACTTTCTCCTAAAGGTAGAGGTAACCTACTAAAAAAGAAGAAAGTCAGATGACACCATCCTACTGAGATTGCCAAGCACAAAGAAACTATATTCTGCTAGAGACCCAACCTGTGTACTCATATGAGCCCAAATCTGTCTCAACTGACTTGAGCCAATAAACACTGGAGGAATGAGGCTGGCTTCCTATGTGAGTACGGATTTACAACATGGATTTGCAAACAGCTGTTTCCTGTAAGAAAATGGAAGTGTGGAATTCATATTAAAATATTGCCTTACTGAGCAGGACACTGCAGGGAGAGTAAGGAGGCTTGGGATCTTTTATCCGTCTCATTGCTCCTAAGAGAAGCATTAAGTTTCCTCTAGCATGGAAATGGCCAAACGAAACCGAAACAGTAGGAGAAGGACTTCTACACTCATGGAAAAAAATATGAAGAAGCATAGAAGAACTGTGAACTGCTGCCAGTTCCCATGGCTGCTGGAAGGCACCCACAGATTTGGTAGACCTTGCCCAGTTGGTCTGCTGAGAGATGTGAGCAGAAGAAGAAGCCAGAGCAGTCCCACAGTCTCAGGGATCCTCAAGAACATTTGGAATTTTGTTCAAAGCCTCTGCTGGAGTCCTGACTTGTGGGCAAATCACTTACCCTTTCTGTTCTTACACTTTACCTTTTCCTTGTCCACTTAGCCCAAGAGGTGCTTAGAGTTAAGGTTCATCTCCCACTGTGTTTTGGCAGTGCATGTCACAATGCTGCTGAAATACAAAAACTGAGTGATACTTTCATTTTTCATAGCATAAAGACCCATTTCTACACCTAAGTATAGTTCTGGTTAGCTTTGGAAAGTTCTGATACCAACAGAACTGTAAAAGGAAACTTCTGACAGTTTCCTAAGAGACATAAAGTAGCTACTCTGTGGATTTTAGCCATACAACAGTGATCTACCCACACTTTTCCTTATGAGATATATTTAAGACTAAATCTGATTATTTATTTCTACTTTTATCTTTGATGCTTAGTAGGTTTTTATGTTCCCTTTTTGGTGTAAGCTATCTAACATCTCTAAAGGCTTTAAGCAGCTTGACTACTGGAGCATTAACTCAGGAATGTCGGAATACAGTCAACAAGCAATGAATTTACTGTTGAGGTTTTATGTCTGAAAACAGACTGAATAGAGGGAGGATGAGAAGGTGCCAATGGGTTTTGACTAATCTTTGTAGCTAATTATGTGTGGGTTTGGTTTTTTTTCTTTTTTCATTTTTTTCTTTTTCTTTTTTTTTTTTTAATAATAGTCTCACTAAAATTCTCACAAGAAAATCCAAACGCATATTTGGTTTGCAGAGAGAGAATGAAATGCTACTGATTAAGTTTTTGCATCAGCTTTATGCTGGTAGAACCTAAAATTACTTAAACAGAGTTACTTAATGCATGCCATCACAGCAGAAAGCAGACTCGGGTCCAATATATATTCTATTACTTGAGTAGAGAATATCTTAGCTATGAAAATGATTTAAAAGGATTTCTGCACCATGCTATTACCCATACTGTTTACAGTCCATCTCCATCTATCTATCTTAAATGACCATTTTAAATCTTCTTCAAGTCTAACAGTAGCTATTTCCCACCCCACACAGTTTCAATAAAAATATTAAATGCTTTCTAAGCTGCAGCTTTTTTTTGCTGCACTATTGTGTTCAATCCAGGGCAGATTTTCCTTTGGCATTTTTTCTTTCCTGATGTAGAGTGTCACCAGATACAAATACGTGGCCTGATGCTGTTTCCCACACATTGATGCCTACTTTTTTTTTAAGATAACAAGGAGATCTGAGATATCCATGAGGAGCTGTGGGTATGACATTGTATTTTTGGGAGTCCTAACCACTGGTTGGATTCCAGGTGGCATACCCCCAGGAATCACAATAACATTAGATCGTGTCGTGTGGGCGACTAAAAACCCAAGGTGAATGAGATTCTTACTGATAATTTTATGGATCTAGGGACCCCTCAGTATAAACATTTCTGATTGCATCTAATTGGTATTGTCTGAACAAAAGCGCAACTGCAACTGACAGTCATCAGTCTGATCTCCAACCAAAACATATTCACCTTTTATTGCTATGGGTGAAGTACCACAGAACTGCATTAACTTAGGTGGAATTTCACTCATTTTATACCTGTGTAAGTATGAACAAAAGATGTTGCTGACATTATTGGGAATTTATTGTAACTCAGAATTAAACACAAGCTCAATTTGATTCACACATGAGAGAAGAATTTTTGACTGAGAAAAAACAGAGCTCATAGTAGAATTGCATGTCCTTTATGGATCCTTGAGCCAGGGAAAAAATACCCATAAACTCTATTTATTCTCTGCTTAAAATGGCACTCCAATTCTAAGCACAGAAAGCAAACTAGTATATTGGACACAGCATTTTTCTCCTCCTCCAGAATAAATCTGTAACAACTCAGGTTAAATCAAAGAAGTTACTCACACGCAGAAAACTATATAAACTAGAATGGAGCTGGACCCTTTCAAATATGTAATTGACATTAGGAAAGAAATAGAGCTAGACATGTCCCTTGAATGTGAATTCTTGTGATATGAGAGCAGTTCAGGAAAATTCAATTCCAATGGAAAATAAATACCTTAAAAATTGGCTCAAAATTATCTGATCTATGTAATGGTACTCCTTTGAAACTTGACCTCTGTAAAGGATTACAAAAGCACATAATGAGCAGATTTGCCATATAATGTTTAATTCCCTCAGAACTCTATACTGAATGTCTGTGATAACGGAACCTTGGAAAGCCCATGGAACTAAAATATGATCCAAATTAAGCCAATTTGGGATTTCCGAACCCATCATTGAAAAACTGTCATCCTCTCTTTTGACTGGATATCAGCATTCTTTCCACCTTCCTAGAAATTACAACCCAGCATGTGTACATAGGCCATATCCTTTGGTAGCCAATGCATTGAATACTAGTATTGTAGCACTTTGATTTGGCAAAGCACTCCCTACTTACCTTGATCTTGCCTGCCAAATAAGTATTTTATATTTTATATTGTCTATGGAAACAAAACAAACCATTTTGGAGAAGGTGACTTTCAACAGTATAACTTTTACTTCTTAAACAGTGTATTTTTGCCAGCAGATTCCAGATTTCACAAGGTTGAACAAAAAGTATAGGCTAGAAAGATTTTTATCATAGTCAATCAGTCATAAAATTCTTCTCATAAGCAGCATCAGGGCCACCTTAATGTTAATAAAGTCTTGCTTGCAGTAACACTACTGGAAAACTGTTCTGAACTCTCACTATTGCAGTGATTAGAAACTTTTTTCCTAATTTGCTGTGTAAACCTGTTTAGAGCCATTACATTTTTTTTTCCTGTGTCGAACTCACCTTTTGTTCTTCTTCCTTCCCATTTTGCAATGCAGACCTCTCTCTCTCAATATATTTTTTTTCCAAATACATTAAATTACTTCAGACTACATAGTCTTCGTACTCTCTCCACCATCCCGTAAATGTTGGGAGCTTTTTTACATGCATACATACTGGTATCATAATTCTTAAACATGGATAATCAGATCTTCTAAACTAACACTGACATTTTTTGGTTTTACTGAAAGTGCCCCTTTGGGCATTTGTTACTTGCCTTTTTCAGGGTCACGTTAGAGTATTAGTTACAGTGATCATAAGCTCAGCTATTATACAAAGTTCTCTTTCTTCTATTATTTCCAACTTCTGATCTTACAATTTATAGCAAAATAATATTGTTATTAGTCAGTCAATGCATGTCCTTCCACACAGAATCAAGTTGTGTGGGACAGTTTTCCAGCTTTCAAATCACCCAGTTCTTACTGAATATGCCTCTCTTTGTATTGATGATACCTTCCAACATCAGAGCAGGAACATTCCTATTTTCTGTCCAAGGCCATCAATGAAAACTTTAACTAGGATGAACTGCACCATGAGTAATATCACACTGATCTCCTGCAGCCAAACTTTTATCCATTTTGTAATTCTTGAAACAACTGTCATTTCTCTATTCTAAGTAATAATTTACTCAATGTAGTACAGCAAATGCTTTTCTGAAATCCACATTTCCTCTGTACAGGGAAAAACAAAAAAAAAAAAAAAAACACACTTTTGTTACTAAAATATGCCATAGGACTGACTTTGCATAAACCCGTGTTTTTAGACACAGAGCCTGCAGAACTTGAACAGTCATAGGTGTGGATATCAAAAGTCGCTGCTTTTTTTACCTCTCTTTTGTAACTCTCAAAGCATTTTCTTTGGTAACTGTATGTTGTAGAGATATAACTCCTAAATATAACACTGAGTCTCCTGAAGGTTGTATGACGTGTAAGAACACTGAAGGCTGAGCTCAGCTTATGGTGCTTTTTGTAAGGGGTGAAATAGGATGTTTTTAGAGGTCTTGCTTAAGGTATAGAGTATTTTTCTCCTCTGAGCTGCCACTTCTGGTATCTTTCAGAGGAGTAGATATGTTTTTTATATATATATATATATACACACACACACACACACACAAAAGGATGATTTTTGCTTACTAATGAGAAGCTATGTTGCCTTTAGCCAAAATGAGTTGTAAATGTTACACCAGCTCTTGCTAATGATTTTTCTTTTCACATTGTAGAGTGGAGTTTGAAGGGGATGTTCTGTGGCCTGGTACTTTCTCAACGCCAACTTTCTGTTAAGGTCAAATCATTCATCTTGAAATTCATGGAAAGATTTATGTCCTGAGACAAGCAATTTTTAGGCCCTTGAGCCCTGGTGGCTGAGTATAAAAAACCCAAATTACTTACCTATACTTCCTATACAACTAGAGGATAGAAAGAGAATGGAATGACAGGAAGAGGATTTAAGGAAAAGTTCTCTCTGGTTGCCAATAAGAAATACAGGCCAACTTCATTTCAGGCACCAGGTACCTTATAGCAGGGTGGTATCTTATTCCAAGGTGTAGTGAAGTGTCTTCCTCTTTTGAGGGTTGAGTCCTGAGTCCTTTGTGAAGTTAGTTATTGGATCTTGGAAAACAGAGGAGATATTTCTTTTGGATACTATTGTCATCGCACCCTTTAATCCAAAACACTAATGGCAAGATGCTCATGTAATAAATGGACAGCCTGGGCTGCAAATCCTTCCTCTACCTGAAGGATTTTAAAACACACACTCTGCATATCCTGAAAGCACCCTAGGTATCAGGTTAAAATCCATTCACAGGTGAAGGTCCCAAACTAATTCCAGTCTCCAAGACAGAATGAGCTGTCAGAGCATATTCCATGGGAGTCATGGCACAGTTCATGGAAGATGTGAAAGGAGTATTGTTCCAGGAAATTGCCATGAAGCTTATCAGTTTTTTGGCAATGTGTTCAAATCCCGATTCAGAACTTCAAGATACTCTTAGCCCATTTCTGGTGATTAAGGAACATTGTTGTTGGTTGGATATTCGGTATGGCATCTGGTATTATGCTATGATGTGTTTGAACTAACACTTTAAAATGAATTATTAAATGCTAGGATACAATATTTCCTCCTAAAACTTAGCACCCATAATGAAAAAGCCATTTTAAAGGTAATGAGGAAGTGGAGGAATCACATTTAAACACATATTATATGTAAGCCTTGAAACAAATGCGTGTTTAATCACTGATCTCACTTAATAACACTTGGATCCTTTTTGTTCCAGTTTAATGATGGTATTTATACCAAAATTTTGTAGATCAGTGCCTTTTAATTTCAAAAGATAAGATAATAAATAGCAAGATGCCTCACTAAAATAAACAAAATTTAAAAAATAAGTAGATGCAACATACTAGGTATTAATTTAAATTAAAACAGACCTGTCATACAGTACAAAGAAATATGTTTTTAATATATTCAGATAAAAGTCTGAAATACTGAACTCTTCCCACTTACCCTTTGTTATATATATCTTTCACAACTTATTGCCCAAGTGTCCTTGAGGGTTAATGGTGTTATAGGTGCAGTATATAAAACTAAAGAGGCTGGCAAACCCATGAGATACGCAGTGGAAAATCAGGGAATCTGCAAAATCAACTTTGTGCAGTATCACAGACGAGGAAAATCTGGTGCCTGATAGAAAAAGCTCTACAGGAGCCTATCTTAGAGTTTATTGTATTCCTACCAGAGATTTTGTAGGAGAAAACTTGGAGCACTCCCACTGTATTAAAAAACAGTAATTCCATAGCTGTTGGAAAATGAAAAGACAGACATCAATATTAAAAATTACCCTTTTGTGGTCCACAAAAAGTCTGAAAGAAACGTTCTTGGCTAATGGGCCTTTGGCTTCATCTTGACAAGTACGCAGAGTCCCTTTAGTGTAGTAATAGTATTTATTGCTATGGATAAGCCCCAAGATTTAAGAGCACATTACCTGAATAGGTTTTAGTTGCTGGCATACAGAAACAATGGGATGAGATGAAAGAAAAAGAGGCTTCAGCCAGAGGCAGCTTTCCTGTGGAAAGCTGCTCCCACTTCAGAAATGGAGGAAAGTTAGAGTAATGTCAGGACTGAAATGGAAACCCTGAAAGGCATTTGTTCCTCAACAAAGTCCTTTGAAATTATGCACCGGAGCATTGCAAATTAAGATGTTCACAGGGCCGAGGAAGTGGATATCCAGAATATGAAAGGTGTATCACCTGGGATGTTTAAAACTTACCAGATTGTGTCAAATCACATATAAGATAATAGAACAGATCAGATTTAATTCTTCACTATTGCTTTGAAATGAAAAGAAGATAAAGGTTCTGAGCTCTGTCAAAAGGCTTGAGTGGTTGAATCTCACTCATATGCCAGAACATGAAAGTTCAAAACTTTCCCAGAACTTGAGAAGCTTTTATAACTAAGGTGGAGGTGAGAGTCCTGTTACTGCCTTCTGAAGACAAAGCTTAAATACTTCTTGAATGATATATGAGACCTTCAGTAAGATTCTTTACATACCCACACTTAGGCATATACATCTAAACCATTTTTAAAGCCGTGTTAGCCCACAGCAATTGAACAAGCTTCAGAACTAGTAAGTTTCCCAAAAAGTACTTTGTCATGCACTAAATAATGCACATAAATCATGAACGGGAAACTCTCAACTAATAGCTTGAGCTAATGGTTCTAGTCACAATAGTGTTGAATTGACAACAACGCAAAGCAGGGCTGGTTTCTTGAAAGCTTGCCAACCTTGTTATAAGCTAAGCAGGACATATGAAGCAGATTAGATATTCTTGTAGAACACAAAATCAGATGCAAGATTTCCAGGATGAGAGAAGGGGCTCCATTTCAGCATCACAAACATGAGCATGTGGGGTTTTGTTTGAATGGGCCCTTATTTTAATCCCAATGGAATTATTTTTAGGAAAAACAGGCCTATAACAGGAGTGCCTTTTGTTTGGTTTGAAAATGGCATTAAAAATAATCAATACAAAAAGGCACTTTTGGCATATTTTTATGTCAAAGTAATCATGTTAAAGTCATGTACTTGTAAAAGTGATTCTTTTCTTAGGGAACCTATTAATTTGGTTTATTCCCTCACTTAAAATAAGGAAAATTGTTAGAACTGGTAACATTTAGAAAGACAGAATGGACATTTTATGCAAAGAGTTATTTTTGCTCATTTAATACTATGTGATAAAAGGGTGAAACCTTTCACATAACAGTCCATTAAATGTTCACTTTGGTTACCACCTCTCTCAGAGTTAGCAACTTAATGCTTTTTTTTTTTTTTTCTCATTTCCGAAGTGCTGTACCAAATGGTGAAATAAGTCTATGATCCTTACACAACTACTCTGAAACTTTAGAATAAATGTGTTCCCCCTTCCATACTTTGAAGAAGCTGTGTTTAGCGTCAGTTTTACTCTCAGTGCCTTCAACACTTTGTCAACATCTTGATCCCATGGCGGATTTGGAAGTAGCATGGCTAACATTTCCTCACTCTTAATCAATGAACTTCAGACTTTCACCAAACACAGCTTTTCATTCATCTCTCTCAGTGACATATGAGGTCTTGACTTTTCCCTGTGCAGCAGTCCTATCCCTATCAATATTTACTCTCTTGCAAGCCATTATTTTCTCAAAGCAAAGCCTTGGGTTTTTGCTTTAAAAAAGAACAAGATGTTTATACTGACAAAAAGATAAGCTCTTTGGAGTTGAGGCAACATCCAATATACAAGAAAGATAAGCAGATTTTATGGTTGAGACGAGAAAATAAAAAAAGAGATAAAAAAATACATTTTACATTAGCATCAACAAAACTTTAAGAAAGATTATCCATTTGTTCCAATGTTAAAAAGTTAGCTTCTACCTATACAATAATTATCACTTAAACCTGTCATCACAACAGGGAACAAGAAACTCCTCTTCAGATGATGACACAGGTACTTTCCTTTTAACCTGTTAGGTTTTGACTCTTCCCATTTTTCATCATTCTTACTGGTCAAAAGAAGTTATTTATAATATTCAAATTCTAATGTATTGTTGTACTTCAGAAGCAATTTCTTTAGATACAGTACTTTAGCAGAGGGTAAATTCCCACAAGGTTTACTGATTTCAGAAGACCTTTCTAAATACATCATTCATGTAAACTGCTGCTTTAAATTTCAGAAAAACATGCCTGGAAAATTTTGTTGTAATGGGAGCTATAGCAAATTTGGGACATGAACATGATCTTCCTTCTCAGATATATAAAACTGTGTCATGTGTTCCTGGAGTTAATGTGTGAAAATAAGGGACTATATAGAAGACTCAAATGTTGATAAAAAGTACTTGATATAGGTTCGGGACTTCATTTGTGGCAAAAAAATCTTAATATAATGTCATTAAAAAGAAAGGATTGCTCAGAATATTAAGTGTTGTGATGAGATGTGTTAGAAACACAGATAAACGTGTGTGTTTCAAACATGATAAAATATAAAGAAAATAAGTTCAAGAAAACACATTGCTTATTCACCCTTTTTTTCCCATATTTTGTAGTTCTTTTTATTATATTTATCTTTTTTTTTTAACCTGTCAGATAGCTGTGGTGCCTAATGCTGAAAAACTCATGTACAGATTTTTGAAAATGCATAGGCAATGGGGGACATAGGCCTACAGAATATGAGTGGAGCTTGTGCTCTTAAGACATTTATTTTTCCTTGAAATCCCAACTGTAGGTTTCAGGGAGCATATTTTAAAAATGCCTAAGGCCCCGGTGTTGATTGTTCTTGTGAGAATAAACTGGTACCTGAAAAATGCAAACATACTATCAATCAGGTAGTTCGAAATGTAACCTCACACTATTCAATTGAAGATGCAGGAGATGCATAATTTTTGGAGATGAAAATTACTACCTGCAAAAGTAACCTGTGCATCTGAACCTGCAGACAAGCTGATATGCCTGCAGCAGTAGTTCTATAACAATACACAGAAAGTGTCAATAGGTGATATGGAGGTAGTTAAACAAATGTTAGCTATTGTTTGGTTAGGATCAAGGAAGTTAGAATAGCCCACAGTGTAAAAGAACCATTTTCTAGCAGAACACACTTGTCTCTAGTAGTTTCTTAGCTCTTTAAATTTCATTTGCCCTGCTTTCTGCTGCTTTTGTGCCCTTACTTCTTTCCTCTTCTGGCCCATTCTTGGACAGGCAAATAATTTGCTGAGGAAAAATAATGCAGGATGAATAGGTTTTTGCTTAAGCTATGGAGCACGGATATTTCAGATATTTTGTACTTCAATTACTAGAAAATCGCCCTTCTATAGGGTGCAAATCCTCACGGGATTAAAGCTTTAGTAGGTTTAACGAAGGGGAAAAAATCCTTAAGAAATGTCCCTGTGAGCTACAGAATTACAAAATTATTTCCAGTGGGTCTATTTCAGAAGAGTAATTGGCAATGCAACTTGTGTTTCTATATCCTTCTGTATTAAGAAAAGAATATATATTGTCATTGTTTAAACAGTCTAAATGAAAATCAAAATAGTGAAACTGTAACTAAAGGAGTTTACAGATAACAGCACTGATGGATTTTAATGTTAATTTTGCAAAATGTTTGCCAGTTAAATTACTTGCTTTAACCTGCTTCATTGCTATTTTGCTTTCAGCATCACTAACACGTTCTCTTTTTGTATAAGAGTATAAACTCAAAGGATATATATTCAGCTGCTTCAAAAAATAGTGCATAGGAAGAGAAAGAAATCCTGGCCTTACTTCCAGGATCAGACCAGCCAGGATAACAAACTCTCATTATTTTCACTTGGGCCAGGAATGAGCAGTAGGTTACTGACTTCACAGATGTACAAGGAATTCAAAATCTCAGATGCCTCAAGGATAACTTGCTTTGGTGGGGAAAGAGGGCTTTCTATGTTTCCATAACTTGTTTTAACCAGAAAGGATGTTGTTCTATCTTCTTTTAAAGCAGTTTTTTTGAGAAGTATATCAAGGAATACACCAGTTAATTTCCTGAAGTAAATTTGATCATACCCTTATCTTACAGCTCAACCTATACTCCAATTTTGAATTTTCAGTGACTTATTTGAAACTTTAATGCTGAGTTAAAGCTGTGGTTTGATATTCTAGTAAGTACTAGTCTTATAAAGTTGTTTTTCCACCTTCATATATTACGGAATAATGTATTACTAAGTCATCCATAAGGCACACCATTCTAAAACCTTGCGAAAGTATAACATATCACATATATGTTTTAGGAAAAGTTTCAATAAAATTTCTTACAACTGCACCTACAAATGCATATTTGTACATGCAGCCAGAAACAGACAAGCTCTTCAAGTGTAATATCTGTCATAAATAAATAATTTCTGCTTTCATATTTCCAATGACTTTTTCCAGTTTTGTCACAGTATTTTGTTACATAAAACTCAGGTTTTGATCCTTGTTTAATCATACCCAATAAAAGGGGAGATTTTGATTTTCATGGAACATTCATGTGATACTCCAATTATATTCTTCAAGCACTGGTTGTTTTCTAACAACCTTACAAAGTCATTTTCTGTAGAGAAAAATACACAAATTTCCAGGCAACTGAGCAACGTGCAAAGTTTCTGCCGCTCTAATTTGTGGTGAGAGCTGGTGTATTATAAGAAATAGCTTCTAGCAATGACAGGAACACGAAAATTATTTCTGCACTAATGAGGAAGTGAAATTAGGGAAAGGGCAAGTTTACAGTTATTTATATGTTATTTCTGTATGCCACTATTCTAATCTATATTTCTACTTATATTATACAATTAATTATTATCAGATAAATCATTGGTATGGCACCTGGGAAAAGTGTTATTCAGGGTACATCTGTCAAGAGCTGGCTTTTCAGGTGGCGTATTACGTCAACAATATGCATGTGTAGTTGGCAACTTCTGTGTTTCATTATATTGCCTATAGCTGCACAACAAAAATTTGTAACATCTGCTGATTTTTCTTTCTATACCTGACAAAATTATCTACAGTGAAAGATGGTACAAATGAAGATAGAGGCAAAACTGTCATTGACTTTCATGGGGTACCCTGGCTTTTTTGAGCGTGGAAGTTTCATATTTTGGCCAAGACAAGAAATTTTTTCCAGGCTCAAAGCAGAGCAAAGGTATACCAAATGCCGAACGAATTAGTTTTATCAACACAATGCATCCAGGCACAAATTACAATTGCCCTTCAGAGTCCCCAAGCTTTTTGTTTCTCTCTAATTCACCTCCTTTTGGTGCTATGCTTCCTGGAAGGGACATTATTTGCCCACATGATAGCTCCAGGTCCCAACAGACTTAAATCATAAAGGACTTAGGACTTCATGCAGCTTTTTTTTAGAAACAATTCTCAATAACCTTTTGCAAACTCTGGAAGGACTCTTCCAGAGTAGATTCAATTACTCTTTGAAAAACATTTTTAGTCATCCATTTAGAAATGGTAATACTCTGCCACCTTCCTTTACGTGTTACTACTGAAGTGGTGTAAAGCTGTTCCTGAGGTATGTCTGAAATGGGTTAATATTTTCATACACTTTTTACTCTGATGTAATTTTTGAGCAAACTAAGAATAACAAAATGGCCACTTGAACTTTAATTCTAAATGGATTCATGTCTTGAGGCATTAATTTAGATTCTCATGTTCAAATTTTCACAGAAGTGCTGAGAAACCCATGCTCAAGGTAGTTGACTTTTGTATATAACTGTTGAATATGGGAAGTTTTTGCAAATAATTTGTTTGTCTGTGCTGGTGTTACGTTCAAACAAGTTCACTTACTCATTTAAATGACTAAGCTAAGCTTCTCTGTCCCCATACAAAAAATACCTACAGCAACAGGTATGCATTCATTCCTAACCTATTATAAATATTCAAACCCACCTAGCACGGGGTTCATAACATCTGTGACTTAAGAGAGAAAATATTCACTGTCTCTCAGTAGGTGACATTTACAGAGTTGGAGCATTGGGCACCCGTATCACTCAGTGTCAGCCATCTATTTATCTCCAGCTACAAGAATGTAAGGGTTTGTCACTTTAGTGTCATTTGTGTAGATGATGTTCTGAGGCCCTACCACCAGGGTGGTGGGTTCTGGAGCTGACCTGGCAGCCCCATCTCGTACCATGTAAGCCAAGGAATGACGAGCATTTGAATCTTTGAATCAAATATTTAAATGAATGTGAATTTCCATCACAGGATAATTTGTACAAAAAATTAAAGTTTTGCAGTTTTCCAATATGGCTCCAATGTGCCTTTATCATTTTAAGATATGTTCCCTTCCATAGCATCTTTTCCTATGGTTTGACTATGATATTTATATTCTTGTGTGTGTGTGCACAGGAGAGTGAGCGAGCAAGCAAGAAAGAGTGGGTTAAGGAGAGACAGCATGCATTTTTGGTGTCATTTTATGGTATAGTAAGAATACTTGCTTTCTTAATGTATTCAAACACCTACATACTCTTGCAGGCAATTAAAAAATGCTTTCTAACTGCCTTTGAGGCACAGTGCACTTGACAAGTTTGGCAGTTTCCTTGTCAGTTTGCTGAACTTGATACAAGAGCTGGTAGTCCCAAGCTGACACAGCTCTAGTTTTATAACTCCCAGAATCCCTTTTTACAGGCGAGATCTATGTGCATATCAATTCTAACAGTTTTAGGAGTTTGAACTGTTCCTTTTAAGTTATTCCCATCTCATGTCATTATTTATAAACACTCTAAAACACAGTGCATAAATCATTGTTGGTGTATCTGTGAAAGAGAAAAAAATATTTGCCCTAAATGCACCAATAGTGAATAGGTCCTTTAAGAACACTCTCTTCCACTCATCAATAGCTTGAATTGGAACAACAATACTTTCAAAATACTTGGGTTTATACAATAAAATAGTGATATATTTTGTATACAAGTTAAGATTAATTAAAATTCAGGGGTTGAAAATTATTATCTTTCTGTGAGTATTTCCTGCAAGACAGAAATATTTGTTGACCCAAGATTAGAACAGCAAACCCATTAAGTAAATTAATAACCCAAATAATTTAAGATTCCTATGATTTCTGGTGGGAGTTTTAAACAAACATCTATTACATCTGTTTGACATTCACGCTGCTGTTCTGGTTGTAGTTTCTTAGAAAAACGTGTACTCTTTCTGAGACCCAGCAAATAGCTGTTATCAATATGCTGAGAAGCAAAACGTAAATTGGATGGCTAGTACCCCAGCCTAGAAAGTGGTGCTATGGCAAGCTAACATGAGCACAAAAAGGAGTATTGTATTTTACCCACTTTCAGGGTACATTGACAGTAGCAGCACTAAGTCATAGCAAACGGAGGGCAGCGCTTGGACAGAATGATGGGAGTAGAATCGCTCCTGATTTATTTTTGGTTTTTTTTTTTTTTTCAGGAATTCTTTAGACTGAAATGGGCATCTGAAAGAAATCCTTTCCCAGTTACTTTCACGAAAGGATGGAAATCTGATTGCACTCTATGGGCAGAAAATGTGTGGCACTTTCCTAGCTATTGTACACAGCTACAGAGAGGCCTGTACTCTCTTATTTACCACCCTACACTTTTAAAAGACATAGCCTGAAGACCAGCAATGGCCAGAAAACAGGCCATGTGGACAGCTTTGGTCTCTAAATTGCCTTAGATCTGCATCTTGGGAAGCTCAACACCATCAGCCTCACAGGCCATTCAGTCCTGGAGGCAGCTTGGGGAGGAGAGACAGTGCAGAGCACTGAAGGTGAAACTCATGGAGCCTTATACTCGCTTTCTCAGCATAGGGAATGAGTTGATCCCAGGTAAGTAGCAGAGGCAGGTGAAAGGAAGGCAGTGTGACTTCATAGGGACAGCAAGGACCTGGGTCCAGTACATGTAGTCTATAGCTCAATGTGAATCATACAGCACAATCCAAATACACAGTTCAGAAGGGGGGCAGTATCTTAAAATCAATTCTGTAAGAGAACAAAATCAGTTCTATTCATCATATCCAGAGCACTTTCTTTGGACCCAGGACCTTGGAAGGCTTTGATTTCCTTTTTAATGTGCCTCTTCAATTAGTTATATTGAGCGTCAATAAATGAGGTTTGGCAGCCTACCTTAAACTAAGAAAATTTACTTTTGCCAGCAACAGCCACAGTGAAACCCTCCTCTACCCCTCGCCCCCTCTTCATTACTTATTACCACAATACAATGTTGTTATGGATTTTGTCAGTTAAAAACCTCATTCTGCAAGCTAAATAAAATCTATATTAAAAAACTCAGTTTTTTAATATAACATATGGTTTACTCTAGCAGAAATGTAACAAATTTTGAAAAATTTGGCAAGTAAAATATGGTTTTGTGCTGCATAAATAACTAAGTCTATAAGATTTTCAACATGAAATCTTACCAGAATGAAAATATCTAAAAGGCTTTTCCATATTCTGGGACCTTTTTAACACAGCTTCTCTCTCTCAAAATGGACATAATCCAACTAATACTATATGAGATACCCTTCCTTATGAATAGAAGGTTTCTACCAAGTCTTTTCCAGTTCTTTAGATCCTTTCCATGATACTTAAGAGGACTATTTATTTTCTTTTAAAAGAACACCAGAAGAACTATTCATTTTAGTCATCAGTTTCTCACTGGATTTCATATAACACTTTGCTTAAACTTTTACCCGTTTTCAAAACAAGAACTTACTTTTAAGGTATCTGGCCAATTCTCCCACCAATATTTACATATATAGCCTTTCAAGACCCCCAGTGCCCACATAACTGAACAGCAGGTAGAGCTTATGGATGAACTTGCTGAAGGAAAAAGTTGTAAAGTACTATGTGCATGATCCCAGTGTACCTCTCCAAGCTGAATTTTCAACACTTTCACAAGCTGTCAATATGTCTCTGAGAACCCACTGCTTTAAATCAAGAGGCAACGAAACCTCCAGACAGTAGCTACTGCACTTTGCAGGTTGGAGTCTACTACAGTAGAAATATAAATTCCAGATTTTCAAACTTCTTTTGATTCTGTCAGATATGGTAGTTGAATGTAGTCATAAAATTGCCTAGTGTTGTTTCTGCTGTTAATTGGGATATAGTCAATACATTCTGAAGCCTCATATATTTTGGTGAGTTTTCCCGAAGAATGTAAACTGAGATGCAGGTGATTCTAATGTCAATATTTAGGTATAAAAGCACATCACCATTTTTTTTTGAGCCATATTATAGCATTGTTGTGTTGTAGAGACCTTGTCACACCTGCAAGAAAGTATCTCAGAATAGAAATACTAAAGAAAAAAATAACATTACCATCAGTAAGACATGGCATATGATCCAGATGATTCCACATGAAACAGTCAACCTTGAATGTTATAACAAATACAATATAGTATATATAGTGTATTAAAACAAGCCTACTCAGTCACTCTTTTTGGAAGATTTTATAGCAGACAGTTCCTGATTTGGAAAACCACATGAAAGAGAAATTGACTTTCTTTCCCTCTTACGCTTCTTAGGTTAGGGTCAAATGATGACATTAAATAATTAATCAAATTTTGTGGGCTGATAATCAAATTTAGTTGAATATAACTTAAGAGCTTCATGGCAACAAGATAAAAGAAACTTAGCTTGCCAAGGGAAATAAACCAATTATTAATGAAGTCAGTGGGAACACATATGAAAATCCATTTTCTTTACTAACACACCATGTTATCCAAACCCAGAGCTCTATCTAGGAGATTTTCTGGGTCAAGGTCTCTGGTTTTCAGGAGCTGCTCTAGTCCAGTGCACAAGCAGGGTGTGAAGGTTCACCAATTCTACAACAATCAGACAAAGCATTGACCTAGCTAGCGTTGTCTCTAGCTTCCCTTACTTCCCTGTTCCTACTGCTAAGCTTAGGCTGCAGAGTTAAGTCCATCATGCGGATCATCTTTCTGGACTCCCTTGGGAACACTTCCCACTGTTATCCATACATGACATGAAAAACATCAATGAGATACCTAACTTCCAGTAACTTCCACTGCATTACACTGATTTTTACCTGCTACCCCAGCTTTCCCCAGTCTGAGTGTCACCACCGCTGGACGACAGTTCTGTGGGACAGAATAACAGCGTGTACCATTTATAGATGAGGATTCAGGAGACAATGACTGAAATCCTGGGACTTCCAAGTATTGCAAGGATAATTTGAGACCCACCCATTCCCCTTATCTCTCCTTCCAATGGTAAGAATTTCAGAGGGTATACATACATCTTGAACCAGAAGTGGAGTGCAAATAAAATACAGTACATGTGTTGGATAGGACTCCATGATTGTTTCAAAACACACAGAGACCAAGCCTGTTGAACAACAAAAATGTTCAGAAAATAAAACAATTTGCAATTTGTGTAAATGTTCTGTTACGAGATCTAGTTGAAAATATTAATTTTAAGATTATTATAACGTGCTACTGTGCACAGCTCCGTTTTTACTTGTGCAAATGGTACACAAAACAGTATCATTGGGTACCCATGCTCTTTCTGATTAGTAATGTCTCTTCAAGGAAAAGCAAGAGTACATTGATTTCCAGCCCAAAACACACAAATATGGATTTTTTTAAAAAGTACTCACCACAAAATTGTCCTTATTTTCTTTTTTTCATAAAAGGTTTACAGAAAATCTGTTCTTTAATTAAAATCAGGAAAAAGACCTTTACTTCATGCTTGTCTTCTGACAATCCTTACCCTATGTGCATGTCTCAAAAAATGTAGCTCTAAGTGTCTCAGGGCTACTGCCTGCTGTAAAGAATTTACATCTGAAATGCTTTTGAATATAAAAACTGCAGTGGTAATGTTCCATCACGTTTATTTTCTTTAACTGAGTTCTTTTTTTTAAGTTTTATTGAGAGGAAAATACTTGTTTCTATATATTTATTTCTCTTTCAGAAAGAGACACCTACAACCACATTAATGTAATAAGTATTAATTAAAATTTCATTAGTCTTTCCTACATTTACATCCACATTTTGAATTAATTTCAATAAACTTGGCTTTACATGTAACTTACAAAGGACCTCAACAACTCAGAAGTCTAGTAAGATTTTCTTATTAAAATTACAGGACTGTTTCTCTGCAAAAATACTTAAATTTATCTGATTTCTTTCATTTAGATTTCAAATTCTCTCCCTTTCTGTCCCCTTTTCTCATTCTTACACAGTTTCTTTTTCTAGTTGTTCCTTGGCTTGTGGCTGCATGTTAGATGAAGGAAATGACTGCAGGTCTTTTAAGACACCGTGCATGGCGATATGCAGGGTATCACACATTAGGGTTCTGAGATGAAGAAGGGAGCGTGGCATTCCTGTGGTGGCATCTAAGTGTCCTGGGAGAGCCTTTGGATGATCTGGGAGGTGAGCTTCGATTGGAGATCTACATTTAGGACTCCCTGCTACTTGCCACCTACTGCAAAGTGCATTTCTAATGCAGTGTGAAATCCCAGTACTGGGAAAATACTGTGCTGAACAACTGCTGTGGACTAATTATACAGACACAAAACAAAGTTACTAGGCTAGTTCTGCCAAAAGCTGAGAAGTTCAATACAGAACATTGCATCTTTAAAACATCAAGCTGTGAGCCCGGCCTTTGGGTCTGCATTGTGCTTCTCTGCATAACAGTGAGGAAGATTTGCAGGTGTAAAATGGGATCAATGAACTGAACAGGGAGCCAGTTAAATGCCTAGGGGAAAAGCTGAATTGTGGGATATGCAAAACATGTTCAAGAGCATTACAGCATTACTTTCGATTGCAAAAAAGCACTTACCTCAGATGAGGTTTCATGATTCTGCAGTCTTAGATCTCAATGCCTGCCCCCCTCCATCCTCCCTAGATACAGCAGGGGAATTAGATCATTTCCTAAGTAGCTTCATGGTTACCATGTTTACCTGGCAGTAACAGACCTGAAGTCAAGTCTTCCTCTTCTTAAAGATATTTGACCCTATTACATTTTAATTATAATTTCAAATTATTTTAAAGATAACATTTTAATCCATGAACATGGGACAGGACTAAGGGGACTCCCTAGGATTGCTTATAGACTGGCAGGGAGCATATTCCTCAGGAAGGTGGAAGAATAGCTAAAGTAGAGAGAAGTGAGTTGAATTTCCTCCTATTAGCGAGTTCTCAAACCGAAGAGCTGTTGGATAAAACAGCAGTATCATTTATCACAGAGGAAGCCAAGCTCAAGAGGGTCCAAGCTGTAAGAAGGCATACTGGTTTGGACCCTGTGGGTAACCTTACTGTGTGAATCTTAGTCATGCTTGAGGGAAAATTAATCATTTAGCTGCTAACAACGCTGCTTCTAGGCATGAGGAGGAACATACCTTTAGGTAAGTGAAAAAGATTCACAGCCTTTCACATGAAGCAGGAGGATGCCTATCTGCATAGAGGAAAAGGGAATAAATGCATCCATCAGCTCTCACAATAATCAGCTGCTTGTAAGGCTAGCAGGGAAATGTAGGGAATCCAGCTGTTTTTAAGGGATTACATAATGATATCCTGATCCCTTTGCTAGAAGCTACCTGAAGTGTGAACTCGGGCTTGGCTCATAGCACCTAGAACAGATACAAATAGAAAGAAGTCCTCTTCCCAGAGAAAGAGGAATTCTCCTGTCAGTGCATGACCAGTGCATGACAGGATGCACATGAAAAACCATCAGCAAAAGCTTTCGTGCCTCTAGATTTCAGATATGTCAATACATAAAGAATTGACAAATAGTCCTGAGGAACTTGTACACAGAACATTGCTGGAGTTGGAGCTGTAGAGATGAGGAAACAGATACTCTGTGGTTGGTCATGCATTCTGATATATATGACTTACAATGCAATATGGTGAGTAAAGTATATGGAAAAATCAGGCTCTCACAACACAGGCTTTTAAGTAGTTCTACATGTACATGGTGGTCCTTCTCCTGGAACACTGGAAAGGAAAAAGCTTTTGACAAGCAAACCCAAATGTATGTAGTTCCATCACAGGAGCTGTATAATTAGTAATCACAGCAGTTATGGATTTAAAAGAATCTTTTTCCAGGGCAAGCCCATTGCAGCCAAAAGATCTGACAAATACTATAGGATGGAAAATTCTGTGACTTATACTTCATGTAATTTCCATCTCCAATCAAAAAGGGTGAGTCATAGGATGACTAAATGAAAAATAATTGTAATTCAGAACACTCAGATTACAGCATGATAGTTCCTTAAAAAAATCAGACCGCACATATATTTCTAATTTAGCATATCTGCTCCCCATGGCTACTGAAATACCTATCTGATGACTTTTAGACTACCCCAAAGTTTGCATTTTTTCTCATTCTTGCTAGGTATGAGAATCCAAAACAACCAAAACAGTAGAGTTTGTCTTGCCTGCCTTCATCAACAAAATATTAATTAAAGAAATTTCAGTATTAATGGCACTTCTGCTGTTTGCCCTCAGTGTATTTTGTCCCATATGGTTTCTAAAACAATTGCTCTATATATTCCAAAAGGCAACAATTCAATATGGACCAAAGGTTCCCTTCACAATCAAGGGGAAGTACTAAACGTCCTTGCAGAGTGATATCCAGACCACATTCCCTTTTTTCATTAACTGTATGACCTGGATGCCTTCACAGGGCAATGTATTCCAAATCTCTTTCCCCAAGAATATTGTGAACAAGTGACAGATGTCAGGCATCTCCACTTCTTGGTTTCTCACCCACCTCGCTGTAGGACAAATTTGTGGTTTCTCTCGTAATAGTTCAGAGGCCAGATAATCTTCACCTCTCCTGCTGAACACATGGTGCAGCTTTGGACTAAGTGCACTTAGTTGGGAATCAAGTGGCATGGAGTTTCCAGCCATCTCTCTTGGGTGTGTAGGCATACTGGAAAACCATTTAACAAAAACATAAACGCTTCCAGAGCAAAGCCAGAAACCTAAGGCTTCATCACTCCCTTCTACTTGAATGTCTTCCCTGCTAGACTTGAATCAGACTCATTTTTCCCTGCTCTTTCTGGTTCCAGGGCTCTTCCACTCTTAGTTCATAGTAGCTGAACCTCAAAAGAACAGAGAGAATGGTTTCCTCACCATAACTCTGTGTGTAGGTAGGTGCTCACTGCAGAAATAGAGTCACGCTTCCCGCAGGTAAAGAAGTTCTGCAGCCGAGGTTGCCTGGGCTGTTGCATAACAGGGTGGGCACCAGCACTGACCACTTCTGGGTTTAGTCTGGGTTCACACCATGAACTTGAAGCTGGAGGCAAGAACTATCTCTGGGTGTGTGTATGGGCACACCTCAACAACATCTTCAGCCATAAAACAGGCTCCCATGTAGTCCTGAACACTGGTGAACTGACTCATCACTTGGAAAGAGGGACTGTTTTCAGCGTTTTTAGAGTTTTTAGAGTTTAGAGTTTTCAGTTTTTAGACAGGATGTAGGAAGATTGAATCATAAACACAGGATCAAAGCACAGTCCTATTGGACTCATGTACTCTATTTACTGTAACTGAGGTCAGTATTGCCAGAATATGTCATTACCCTGCCTCTAAATCATAAAGATGGCACTTTCTAATACTTAATAGTGTGATCCAAACAATACTGAAGTCAGTGGAGGTTTCTCCAACTCTTCAGTGGGCTTTGGATGCAGCTGCAACATGCATTATTGAGCTCAAGGGTAAAAAAATCTTCAGATTCTTGACCAATGAGAAGAGAAAAACAAGTTTTATTTCTGTCATGTTGATGATCCCACATCTGCTTTCCAAGAATAATCAAGTGCATGTATGGCTAGTGTATGTTACTGTTCCAGGGAGTCACAAAGTTTTTTCAGGTTATGTTTCAAATTAATTGGCTGTTAATTACTCAGAATTTTTGCCCAGTTAGTGTGATGTTATTTATTATTTTGCTTCTGCTCATTTAATTGATGATCTGAACAGCTATGCTATGTACAACATGGTGACTTATGTATTAACAATGAATAACCTGGTTAAAGCAAATACCTACGTTATAAGAACTAATAATACGAACTTAAATAATATCAACCACAAACCATGAATTGTTTACTAAAGATGTTTGTAAACGTTAACTAAAAAAATATGTCTTGGAAAATTTCCCAGTCTCTTCTGATACAATTTGCGAAAAGGAAAAAAAAGGCTAAATTCATCAAATAAATTATTAATTGAGAAGTATTTGTTAAGGTCTGTTAATTAAGCAGTAGGTTAATTACAGAACAGAATTCTGTGTGAGGGGACAGCTAGGGATTCCCGCTTATAAATTAAGCATCCTGGGTCTGAACTGAAGAAGTGTCTTCTCTTTCTCTTGCCAGCTGAGGGATGCTGTTAATCATTCTATGTATGGTGCAGTTTAAGAGTTCAAAACCAATAAAATGCTAAGGAAAAGTTTCTTCCAAAAGATTAATTTCTTTTTCAGTTAGCAATAGACTGGGAACCCATGCAGTACATAATCATTATTTTTATTAGTTATCTTTAGTTTCTTTTAAGAAGTAATTTTTTCCCCTAAATCAATTAACAGTCATGACATGCCATCCTTCCATCCAGAGGTACCTGTAGGTCATTCTAGATAAATGGGGCAACTGCTTAAAATACTGGATCAATGTTCACTTTTAAAATGCTTATCAAATTTCAATACACTGTGCACCTTTCAAACTGTCAAGGCCAGAGCTTTAGACAAGATCCCTGAAGGGATGCAGACAATTACCGTTCAAGAAGCTTAAAATGTTCTATAACCTCACTCACAATTCTGCTTATCTGCGGAAAGAAAAGTGAGCAGGTGAATGTAATGGATGAAGGTATATATATCCTTCAGATAGGGGATGCACCTCATAAAAGAAGATTGTTAAGCTGTTAATGCTTGATATTGTTAACAGAGTTTTTCAACAGAATCCTGACTTAGGGCTTCGTTTTCTGACTGTGGCCTCCTCTATCACATAAGCAGCTTTCTCTGCTTCCACAGACACTACCCACTGTGTGCACAAGTTTTATAGGATTAGAGGACTTACAATTTATAGGAATGTGGGACTGGAAGAGACCTCCAGGGTCACTGAATCCAAGCCCTTGCTTTCACATGGAGCCCTGCCATTTAATCCTCCTTTTCATAAATGGCTCAGCTTCTATCTTACAAGTCGTTAAGTGGTTTTGCCACTACTTCGTCTGTTGTAAAGGTATACCAGACGTCATTCTTCTGACAGTTAGGAACATTCTGCTGAACACTTAGGACAGCTGTAACATTTTCCACCTCCATTTTTTTGCCTTATATGTGTGTATGTAGAATCATTGTTGTTGAGCAGTGTTCTTTCCATCATCTTTTTTCCAGACAAAAAGCATTTTTCCATTTTGACTCTTTAATCCTGATATACTGTTAAATAAGAATAGTTAGGTTTTGTTTTACTAGGCTGGCTAAGTCCAGTAAGTGGACTACAGGCATAACTTACTGACAGGTTCTTCAGTCTTTTCTGTAAGCTATCATGAATTTGTTTAATTTTGAATTCTTTCCATAGGAATTCTGAGAATTGCATAGAGTACTTAAGATATAAAAATGCCAGTAGTTTATACAATAGCACAATCGTTTCCCTAATTTATTTTCTTATTAGAAAAGTCGCTATTGGTGTTTTACAGGATTATATCTTTCTGTTGGTGGATTACAGTGGGAATCAAGGTCATCCTCTGATCAGCTAATACATACGAATTTTTCATTGCTGCTACTCCTAGTTGCAAGTCCCCCAATTGCACTAGAAATTATTTTTATTAGCCTTCAACCTTATGATATTGAACTTCAACCTGACAAAGTTTATCCTGTTTCTGCTATTACAACCATCACAGTCATCTAGTTAATCTGTATAAGTATCCTGAGTTTTCACTCTATGAATGATGTTTCTGAAATCTTTTAATCTCAAAAATGTAATCAGTGCTCTTATCTTTTTGTACATCTCTCTTTGAAGAAAATATTAAATCAGATTATTTTCAGGACTGAGCCTTGAGGCATTCCATGACTAAACTACCCTCTGATGCCATACTTCACTGTAAAGACATGCAAAATCACATTTGCCTGAGTAATCTCACGCTATTTTTCTGCAAAGGGTTGATTCAGAAGGGTTGATATACTTCTTACTAAGGTGCTCTCCTCTACATAAATTCTGAATTTGAATGCAGGGCTAAGATAACTCCAAATGCTACAGCAGGATTTCTATTAACATCTACATAAATGAGGCACTCTTACTGTTACACTTCCTGTTCACAGCCTATAGTAAGAAATAATCTTTTTTCACCTGGAGTTCCCACTAACTAGTATCTACTGAATGAATACCTCAGAAGATTGTTTGGTTCAGCAACAGATGCAATCAGAAAGCATGTCCTTCCACCCCTGCATGGTACAGGGCTACTCTGAGCTTTCACCTGAAACAGAATGAAGTATTATCAAATAATTGTTTATGAGCAGTGCTGCTATGAATGAGTGAATGTAATGACAACCGTAATGAAAACAGATGCTGATATTTACATGTATTGAAAGTAAATTTCATTGATCATAAAAGATGATCTATGGTAGTCTTTAATCTTAATTTAGAGATAACTACAGGATAGTGCAATCCCAGATAACAGCCACATGACCTTCACCAACTAATCTTGTCAGTAGCCCTAACGCAGATTAAGTGATCAACTTTCTCTTTGACTTCATTTTGTCTCAGCTCAATGGTAGCTTAGACTTGGCATTGCACAAGATGCCAACACTATACAAAAACCTGCTGTAAGGTTTAAGATGGTTCTTTTTTCTTTTTTGGCTGAAAATTATTATTCTGGTCTGCTGGAAAATGAAATTAAACCATTGCTCATTTCACAGATGCAATGAGCTTCAGTAACTCCTGCTCAGGACTGATACAGGTGGATTTGAACCATTCAGCTCAAAGCAAGAAGTTCTCCATTCCCTTTGTCTTCTCAGCTGCTCAGCCTACTCAAGTATCACTTTGTTTCTCCACAAATTTCTAGATGTTAGAGCTCCTCTTTAAATGTGCCTCAAAGCAGAAGAAAATCTATAAGCTGCTTTGTCTACTGCCAAATATTAAAAAAATGTTTTCCTTTTTTAACACTTCACATCTGTTTCCTGATACAACATTTTATTTCAAGAAATGAGGGAATAGGAGAGAAAGAGAGGCTGCATATTTCAGTAACTTAGCTTTTCAGAAGAGTCCACTAAAGACCTCTAACTGAGAAAGAGGGATATGAACTATATGATACATGCCTTTTATTCATGAACTCTATTTACTGTTTCTGTTACCACTTGAGCTTACACAGTGGTCAGCTAGATGAGGTTTTAATCTAATGAAGTGGTGAAATCAGTAGCTATGTCTTCAGCAGAAGTGTAAAAAGTGTGAATAAAAGTGTAGAAAGAGGTTCCTGGGTCAACCACAGGATCATATTTGTCTCCCTTTCATAGTACTCATCTGCAAGGCCTGGCCTGCGTATGAAGGAAGTTAAGCAAATACATTGGTAGTTCAGAACCAGAGCTCTTGGCCTCTTCTGGTCAGGATTTGCATGGAAGTCCTCTGATTCCAAATAAGTGTGGCAGAATCTGCTCATAGTTTTTGATGTGCAGTGCTGGAATGTGTTAACCAAAAGGTTAAGCAATTCTTGTTTCAGTATTGCCTCAATCCTATTTCTGCTGTAAACATGTTTTGTATTATCACTTAGAAACTCAAAGGGATTCCTTTTTCTGGTGAACATCCTTGGCTGAAAAGTGAGTTACTCAGCAGATATAATTCCATTCATGTGATACTGATTGAAACTACATTGGAAAAAAGTTAAATACAGGGTCTGACACATTTTCTAGGACCTCCACTAGTTCATAGACTATAGCAGCTGTACATTCTAGCATTACTTGCCTTCCAAAATCTTATTATCAGCTAGATTGGTTTGTAAGATCATTCAAGAGTGATGAGAAAATCAAGCAGTACTGGCAGCTGTAGTCATGCCTTGGTTGAATCTGTCTGTTACCCATTACTCACCATTCAATGCAGTTTGGATGAGCTGCTTGTTTTCTAGTGTTCATATATTCTTTATATCTAGGACTCCTTTGAGTCTGCATATCCAGAGTCTTACCAACTGTTTCTGATCTTCTGACATGGGGGTTTGGTTTTGTTGCTCCTACTCTTTTTATCCCACATTCCACCTTATTGGGAAGGCAATGGAAGAGGACAAATTACTATGCAGTTATTTAGATAGGAATCAATTTTTAATTAAAAAAAGAAAATTTGATTGAAAATATATGGGTACTTTGCTGGTCACAGATTTTTTCTCAGAGTCTCACAATTCTTTGATGGTCCTGTGAGCTGCTAAAATAATTTGTCATGAGTAGATGAATTTTGCTTCTTATACTGTTTGCCAATGATTTTGGAGAAGCCTTCATATGTTATTCAAATTTAAGCATCAATTCACATTTCTGTTGATTCCTTACCTTTTTCCAGAATCATGCCATTGCAAGGAAGCCTCAGTTGAAACAAAAAAAAAAAAAAAGAAAATTATAGGTTTTGTACTGCAAGTTCCTGGTTTTATATTTTAAACTTTTTTCTCATCTAAATCTCCCAATCAGCTCTGTGAATTAGAAATTTCAGTCTTGAAAATTTTGATACCAAAAAGAATATGTGCATTTATACAACACAAAACAAAAGAGAAAATGTTAGCTTTCATCCAGGTTGTTGATGTCAATGCAGTACATATTGAAAATTGTTGGGTTTACTGTTTGTGAGTATTGAGTTTAAGTTTACTGCCCTCCTTTCTATCCATGCCCCTCACTGATTCAGAGGAAAGCAGAACTGTGAAAGCAGAACTGTGAAGTCCTTGCACTTTCCAAGTCTATGGTGAGAACAGGGCTGTTGTACAAGAGCAAGTTTTGTGTTCTGGTTGCAGCTAACTGTTCCAAAAACTAGACTCACAGGTGCATATCAGTTGTATCCCAAATTTTTTTTAGTGTGATAATACATGCATGTTTTTATATAAATACATAAATACACATGCATATATACATATAAATGTTTGTAAGTGTGTGTGTGTGTGTGTCCAGGTGTATGTGTCTCTGTGTGTGAATATATGTATTTACTACTATTCCTAGTAGCATATAGCCAGTCCAGCTCTGGGAAACTGACTGGATTCCCTTCTGACACATGCATCACTGACAGAATTCTCAATTATTTCCAGTGCAGAGTCTTAATTGCTAGTGTGTGAGCTGGAAAGAACTCAGGTTTATTAGCAGATACCAGGTTCAGTTTGCATGTAATTTGCTAACAAAGAAGGTACATCACTCTAGCCCAGACTGTCATTCTGAAAGCTCCATAGTTCTTTCTTCTGTTCTGATCTGTATTAATTGTGTTTTATTGAGAAATGTTGACCATGATGCAGAACAATTTTCAATCCTTCTGTTACAGAGTTTTTCCGATCAAGCCATGAGGAGACTATTAACACCTCTCTGCTGGAAGCACATAAAATAATCATGGGAGCTGTTTATGTTAATTCAGACTAAATCAGACCTCTTTTTTGTTTCAGAATAATTACTGTTTCAAAATATCAGCATGTGTTAAGAGATCAGGATTAATTAGTAAGAGCTGAATGACAACATTTCCAATGGCTTATTAAACACTAATTAGATTTAAAATGGTGTGACTCTACATACACTTGTGTGCATCAAGAAGTTTAAACATCTGTTTTATAAGTAATGTGGGTTGTAAGGTTACAAAGTTTAACACCACTAGGGGATATCTTATCATATTAGATAACAAGTGATACATTCAATTCTATGTTTTTCAGAACCAACATAAAAGATTTAGTTCTTTTTTCCAGTGTGTTATGTGCTAATTAAACAGTTGGCTTAAGTAATATGGGGCTCTACTCACCTGACTGCAGTTTAAACAGTATCTCCTTAAATGTCTGCTTGGAAACTAAGACAAGATATAGTTCCCCAGTAAAGTAAGTGCAAAACAAGGAAGCATAGTGCAAGAGAAAAATAATTATTTTAATATTACAAATGTAGGAATCAGAATTTGTCATTTATTCCTGCGTCAGTAGTGCAAGTCATCAAAAATAATTGGAGAAAGGACAAACAGAGCAACAAAAATCCCTTACTAAAATCTGCTTCAATGCACAGCATTAAACAAAAGTAATAAGCTTAAATAATGCCAACTACAAATCTCAGTGTGTAGTACCTGAAAAAGTTGTCTGTTAGCTTAGCAACTATAGCATACACTATATTACAAAACCCGAGTTCGAGTCAAAGATAACACTGAAGACATTACACAGTGAAATATGTTCTGAACTGACAGTGCAAGGCAACCATGGTTAACTGCAGATGCAATGAAAAGTCAAGCAAACAAGAAGCTTCTGAAAGTATATATATTTGCTTAACTCTTTTACAAGGTTGTTCAAAGCCAAAAATATTCCATCTCCCTAACAGCAAACATATGCTCATGACCAGAACACTGGCCCTTCCTTCACAGTTCATGTGAATTTAGCAGATCTGGTGCAAGGTTCAGGTTCTATTTGTGTCTCATTCCCTCAGGATATTTTTAAAGAGAGAACTATATTCTGTCTCTGCTTTGTTGATAGAGATTGATGTGAAAACTTCACCTTTTTAAAAATAATGATTTTTTTTGCCACAATTGCTGCAGGACCAGGACTTACACCAATCTGATCAAAGCTACCTCTCCCATATCACAGGCCTTGTTCAATGTTTAATCTACCTATTTACCTTGGCAGTATGCACTAAATTATTAGGCAGTATGCACCTGTTTCTCAGCTGATTTTTTTCACATGTTAAATGGGAAACATGTCAGCCACTCCCTGCAGGAGAAAGCATTGTCTGCTCTAGCTACATGATGATGAGAGACGTGCTCAGCACCTCTCTTCCAAATAGAAATCTCATATGAGAGGCAGATAGACATTAATTTGCAGTGTTATGTTCTTATAAAACAAAAGTGTACTGTCTAGACTGTTCTAAGTACACCTTTCCTCCCACACCTGGATAGAGAACTACTGGTTACAAGAGAGGTGAAAGTATGCTATTATGAAAATTGTGTGCGCTATTCTAGGGAAAAAAGAACATTGAAATGCCTTTATGACTGATCTGCTATATAAATGTCTGTTATTTAATTGAAAGTTTGCATTTTGTTTTTTTTTTCTAATAGCCTTCACTTGCCTATATTCTCCAATAATAACACATCTGCCCAAGTCCGGATTTGATTTGACAGTCACTGATGTATCATCCAGCATTTTCTGCTTGAACTTTTAGGATTAAATCTTAGATTTGTTGATGTTTATGGAAGTTTTGCCATTACATTTCTTAAGTCAAGATTTTATCCTTAAAGGATTTCAGCTATGCAGAAAGCTAAGGGGTAAATTATGGGACAGTATGGGTGAAATCTTGGTTCTGCTGAAGTCTGTTGGCATTTTGCCTATGACCTCAAGAGAGACAGCACTGTGTATTTTATAAACTGAAATGGCCTGCTGTTCTACATTTAAGTTTGGCATGACAAATAAGGTGTAGAATTTAAATATCTTTAAGTAAAATTTTTTATTTCATTCAGAATTCAGCAGTTTTATCTCAAATTCAGCTGCATCCACAAAAAAAAAATCCTATCATGACTTAAGTGGCATATTAGGCTTGAAGTGTCCCATCAAGGTATATGATAAGGGTTATCTTCTAACATTACACTGGATATAAGTCTCTTGAGTTATATAGCCTGTATGTTTTAGCTCACTTACTCTGCTGTCATATCATCTTATGTCTTTCCCATATTATCTTGGAGGTAGCTGTCTTCACTGGAGCTAGACTAGCTTAGCTAGGGTCACTGGAGCATGTTACCACATTCTAATTGTTTCTCTCTGATTCCACAATTGTTCATGTCAGATCTGTGGGCTACAAGACCCTGCTAAAGCATACACTAAACTTGGAACAGATATGGGTCAACATGACATATCTGCCAGGTTAGCCAGAACATATACAATTCAGTGTGTTTACATGCCTGCAGGGTGGCAAGTAATATCTGATCGCTTACTGAGTCAGACAGACATGTAGAGATGGTAAGGGACAAGGTTACCCTCTCAAAAAGTTTTGACTGAATCCGACGCTGTAAAAAGAGTTTGGATGGACTCAATCCTCTGTGTCATGTGACTGTTGAACTTTTTTTATATGCCACCAAGTACCCTAATTACAGATTTATCACCTTGTCAAGCCATAGTCACAGACTGTCTTGGGTAGGTAGTGTTGTTTTCCATCAAATCTGTATAGGCAAGGACTGCTGTGTGCTTGGGACTGCCTTAAATGTTTGGATCTCATTTGGGGATTACAATATATTTGGTTCCATTTTCCATCCATTAATACTACAGAGTGTTGTGACTGCCAAATTATTCCTTTCCACTAAACACTTCCTCTAAATACTTAATTACAAGTATTCGATGTGTGGTTTTGTGGGATTTTTGGTTTAAAGAAATCATTTTTGTGCAATTTAAGAACAGTTTTCAAAGAAAAAATAGATTAATTGCCAATCATTGCTAATAAAGTATGTGTGCATCACTGTCAGTAAAATGGATCTGAGAAAAACAAAGAATGATCAGTACATAAATAGATACAGAATAAGAATTTTCTTCTTTATTCCTGAGAGTAAAGTATAATTTCAGAAGGTTTCAAAGCATGTTATAATATAACTTGCTACCTTTTCTATTATGTTAAGTACCCTAAATGTCTGTTAAATAATTTATAAAATTATATGCAAACTCTATAAATATTAAAAAAAACCCTAATATTATATGCATAGAATTCCTTGATGTTAGCATATATTCAGTCATCGAAACTAGTAATTAACAAGAAGTGACATTCAGTGGCTTATTGAAAGTAGTATTTTTCAAATAACCAAAGAGGATGGAATAAATCGTTGGACACAGGGCTGCAGTTCTGAATATAATCTTACAGGAATGTAATGAAAGTATCAGTTAATGCCTCATTCAGTAATGATGTGGATTGTAGTTTTTAGGAGAAAACTCATCAATATATTTTATGATCTAATGTACAGCTTTATATCTTTCAAGAGATCGAAAAGAAATGGATGGAACAATGTTTTATTCACAATATAAAACAGAATAGAAGGAGGATTTATGTTTCATAAGAGGAGATTTTCAGTTAATTAATTATGAATTTCTACAATGCTAAAATTAGTTGTCACTGCATAATTCTAATTAAATTCATGGCCAACTCAAGTAATTCTAACTAAAGAATCACGTGATCAAAGTCCACAGCCAAACTCACAGTTTTCCATACATTTTCTGTCTAAGCTTCAACTTTAGGCATAAGCATAAAATGTGTTTGTATTCTCATGAATCTGTCATGAGAATTTTCTTTCCATATATGAGATGTATTTTGACACATGCAGGACTGTATTAAAAAGGCAAAAGGAATTCAGTAAGCTTGCAATAGGGATTAAACTGCATGTTTGTGTGGCATGGAAGATCACTTTAAATAACTCATGTTTTTAGTGATTTCTACATTTCCTGGTAATTCTGGGCTTTCTGATAATCAGCATTACCAATATACAATTGAATAAGTGTGTAATAGCTCATTATCCTATCGATATCCCAGCCAATCCTCATTCTTGGAACTGGCAAGTGAACAAGCAAGTGGTAAGAATGATGGCAATTTCAGTACACCAGACTATGATTTACATTGGCTTTATTCTCCTGAAATTTATTTTGACACTGCATGACTACATATGGAGACACATGAACATTTCATTTCAGGTAACAGAGCAAAGAAAAGTTGCCATTCAACATATTGTTTAGCGTATGCACTACAGAAGAACAAAAAACTCCATTAGGGTATACAGCCTACGTATGGTCATGATAAACCATAACACTGATTTTGTTTAAAAACATAATGGGAAGAAACATTACCCTCCTTTTATAAAAGTCACACTGAAGATCATAAACTTTGAGCTGTTTTTCCCAAGGAAATAGGAAAAATAAATTCCAAACATAAAGATTTGCTCAGATTTCTTGGTTTCTAACCCTGTGTTTAATTGCAATAATATTTTTACTACAACAACAATAACTTATTAAAAATCAGCTCTGTATTTCAGCACTTCAGAGCACTTCAGGTCATCCTCTGTGCTGAGCAATCTTTAGTTAAGAGCAGGTCAGCACTTTCTAGACAAAGTTCTGGGGTTTTTTTATGGAAAGATAAGGTGAGATTACTTCTTTCTTTGCAACCAGCCCAAACGAACCTTATTCTCAGTTTTTCATGTTCTGCCAAGTTGGCCAAGGAAATGTAAATGATTGAGAATACTTTCTTTGCATTTCCTCATTCCCCTTTTTCAATACAAAGGAAAAAAAATAGCTTTTCAAATTATGAAGGACAATGCTATTTTGGTAATAGTAAATGAATGATGATTTCCAGCTGCTCGCACTTTATACCACTAACATATTCCTTCCTTTTTAGTCACAAAGACTGCACCAACAAAGGAAGATGGCGTACATCAAGGTAAGGCATTTTGGTCCATTTACCTCAGTGTGATATTAAGCTTTTAAGTGGCAGACTACTTGATTTTCTGGTTGCCTTTCATTCTTTGACTCCATAATGATACTTCAGTAACAAGAGTTTGAAGTACAGAAATACATTTCACCTCTGCTTCTCTTCTCTTCACTTAATTTTTCTTTTATTTCAAGACGTAAGTGCTTCTTCTTTGGGTGGGGAAGTCTAACATTCAGTGTGCCTCATAACTCAGCATCTTACTCCACTCTCACTTTCCTGCCAGGCTGAGGATCTAGGAAGCCTTCCTCCTCAGGGAAGAAAGCTTTTCCCTTGACAGTAATAGGGTCATTTGTTTCCAGCTGCATAAGGGATTGTGGTCTAGAAATCCCTGTTGTTTGGGCAGGCATGACCTCATTACTTCGAGTGACAGCCCTGTATGAGCTCTGCCTTTAACAGTGGTGACCGTGACCACCCGCCTCCGTTGTGCCTGAAGGCAGTGCATGTTTTTGGCGTGTGGCAGTCACCAACTCCCATAACATCAGTGTGAGCTCCAAGTAGGGACCATCATCAGCAGGGGCAGGATCTTGCTCAGCACCCAACTCAGAGTTGGGGAGTTCCACCACCCCCAAGGTGCCATCTGCTCTGGACCTCCAGGCCTTGGGGAGCCCCCTTCAGAGCTCTGCTCCTATGCTGGTAACCTGGAGACCCCTTTCCTTCCCTTTTTTTCCCCTCTGAGGGCTGTTTGATAGTTATGCAGCATTGGCAGTTGCCCTGCTCACTGCGTTTGGAACAAGCACAAACTGATCTGCAGCTGCACTTTGCAGGATTAAACCCATCAATTTGTTCAGAGAAAAGTGGTTTGTGAATGAAAATAACCCCTGGGTTTGGTTTCTATGGTTACTACTGCACTAAGAAAAACAGCAACTGTCTCATTTATTTATTTATTTCATATTAAAATGTTGTTTGAACAACCCAGTCTCAATTTTGGCACCATTTTATACCTGTCCTAATTTTGCCGTTCTTAGTTTCAGATAGGTACCAGTAAGTTCTGTTTTCATGATTTTGCACAAGCTCAAAGCTTTGTAAGAGAGCTGATCTCTTTAGGGTAGTATTAAGGCATTGGCTAAGTTCTTTAAACCTATGCTATTATAACACAATGTTGTTTTAATTAAATATGTAGTGTTACAGGCACTTACACAAGCTCACCTTGTGCCTGCCTGACTTTCCGTATGGTCGATATGTTCATTTTAACTCTGCAGAAGGGAAAAAGAGGAAGGAATAGTACTGTTTCTGTTCATAAGTCCTCAGCTTTCCTGTCAGTATTTCACTCAATGAAACATGACTATGAATAGCTATTTCTTATTTTAGAAAGAAAGCTCCTACTTTATTTGAATTTTGCTTGAAAAAAAGAAAGTCTAATGTTATAAATTGATAGTGGCAGTCTTGGGCTAATCCTCAGCTTCACTGCTAGGTTTTAGCAGCTGAGCACTGTCCATCAAGGCCTCATAATTGCCCTGTATATGGAACAGGACACTGGTGTGATTTTTTTTTTTCCCTCCAGGTTAAACAGCCCTTTCCTATTCAATTGTTCCTCACATGGAAGCAATTCTAAGCCTTTCATCATCCTTCTTGTGATCTGAATCTTTCCCATTCCTGGTATATCCTTTCTTTTGGATCAGGGGACTACAGACACAGAGTATCAAAGGAGTAGGTTTGTTGGTTTGCCATGGATTTATTCAATAGAATAATTATTCTGTCTTATTTTCTATTTGTTTCCTAACACTTCCTAACATTTGAGGTGCTTGTTTTTCATGCCTGCTAAGCACTATAGCAGATGTTTTCATGCAGCAGATTGTGGTAACACCAAGGTATCACTCCAGAATAGGAATTGCCACTTCAGGATCCACCATTTTCTGCACAAATCCGGGGTTATTTTCTTTCTCGATTTTCATTTCTTGACATTCACCTACTGTGAGTTTCATCTGCCATTTCCCTGCCAAAGCGATAGTCTTGTAAGGTCCTTCTGCAATTCTTCAGACACTATCTTCATCTCTGCTACTTACAACATAACTTTGTATCATCTATAAAGCATGTCACCTCGTTCCATTTTCCCTTCTTCAGGACTTCGGCTGCATTTTCAATAATCTGTGGAAGTGAAAGCCCTTGCCTACCATGCCAGTTCTGTCACTTTTCCCATGCTAGCCCACAACAACTGAACAAAACTGTGCAACACATCCTATCCCACTTGAGCAATGTAAAAATTAGACATTAATCTACCTTAGTCATGAAGACTCCTTTTTAGCCACAGAATGCTAAAAACCCCAGAAATCAACTTGGCTCTTTAAGTTTGGACACCTGTCTGAAAACTAAAGTTCTGGAAGCATCTGTAATATCCACTGAGAAAGGATGAACACTGGATACCTAGCTGTTAGAGGGTCACCAGGTGAGAGGAACCCTATTTCACCTGGGTTTCTCTGTTTTTTCATTTATTTGTCTGCAGGATGGTGAGATGTCAGCTTTGGATTCTGTCATGAGTTTTTCCATTGAAAACACTTGGTTTACAGATCTTTCTTGGGTGTTCCTAGTGCATACAAATATTATATTAGTTTCTGCAGACTCCACAGTTTATTTGTTAGGCTGCAGTTCGATTTTTAGTGATAAACTACCTGATGAAATGAATCACAACTTTTCATTATAGGTAGAAGCTACCTCTCATCTAAAGTGTTAAGTGAAGGCTATATCACAATTCACAGGAGAACTGAAGTGAAATATAAAACAATTTCTTTTTAAAAACAAATCAATAAAAATTGCCATTTCAAAGATAAAATCATCATGTGTTCTATCCTTAGAATTCTTACTAAACATAACTCATACAATTATTTAAAAAGGCATGATTTAAATTCAACAACTAGCAAAATGAGAATGTTAAAGAGCTCTAAGAACTGCTTAGAGCTCCCATAGTTATTATGAATTAGTTTTCACCAAGACAGAGGAAAAATACATACATTCCTCTTAATGGAGTTTAATTTCTTGTTCAGCCAGACTGCTGGCCATTTATCTGGCAGCTGGGATGATGCTGAAAAAAACAACACTGGACAAGAGAATTTATCATCTATAGGTATAGAGTCAAAACCTCAGCTACTGTTGAACTGTCATAGTTTCATTTCTTTCTGAGGACCTTCATCAGCTTCATCAGCATACACCAGATGCAGATCAACCTCCATCCTTGTAGTATCAAATTAGTTTTGAAGGCCATTATGTGTTTAGGGTTTTTATTGTCATCCTTAGCTGATATTTTTCTACCTGCTGATGCTCAACAGATTCCCATTTGACCACTAGAAGTTAGAGGGAAAAACAACTCAGATTCAGATAATGTCATCTCTCAGGTACCTCGGAGCTTGAGAAAATAGTTAGATCAATGAAAAAAAGTTGCTGAATTCAGAAAACTGCTAGAAAATACAAAAAGCAATTTTAAATTCGCTTGTTCTCTACTTGTTCTTTGACTACCAGCAGAGTTATGGCTTAGATGATTCCTGGTTTCTAGTTGCCTTTAGCCTAAGGAGGTGTTTCTCCATATTATGGCTAGCATCTTCATTGCTAGGGAGCTAGGGGAACATCAGGAATTCATGTTTCAAGGGAAAGCTGGGCAAGTACATGGGAGAGACACCTACTATGGATTACTAAACAGACAGGCCACAACTGGATCAAGAACTCCTGAGCAGAAACTGAGCAGAAAATTGTTGGTGGCTGAGCAGCTACTGGGGAGGAAATATGTTTATGCTCTTCTTATTCTTCTCTGTGTGTCCATTACGGTCACTGTTAATCTTGTTCTGAACAGTGTGGCCATTCTTGTGGGGGTTTTTATGCAGCTGAAAAATATAATTATAGTAGGAGTAATGGCCAAATGAGCAAATGGGTCCACTGTAAGGTCTTAAGAGCTCTAGGCCAGACAGTTAGAGTTCTGTACTCAGTCCCCTAATTCTGAGCTTTCGATGTGCTCACGTGCAAATCACTGAACTGATCTCCTGCCTCGGTTTCCCATTTTTTAAATAGAAATAATTTCTGCATGTCATCAAGAAAAGACATAAGAACAAAACTGGAGTGCTGCTGCCCATTTATTTATAATGGTATGATGCAGACTGATTATGTTTCTGGTTAGCTTCCACAGCCTGGGTTTGGAGCAGCTGCATGCATTTCCATGTTGGTTGAGCAGGACTGTACAGTGAGCTGAGATTTTCCACATTTAATTTTTTCTCCTGTCTTATCTTCCCTTTCTGTGCTCCATCCTTACAAGATAGCACAGCAGTACATTGTTTTGCTAGTGTCTAAAAAGATAGCTTAGAAAAACTATCAGAGGGAAAACACTTTTGGAAATAGCCTATTTATTAACAAAATCGTATTTAAATTCTTGACTTCAACATGGATTTTTCAGTGTCACCAGAGCCAAATAATGCCAATACAATACCATGTATCCTGGTGCTGACATCATGGGATGGACATGAAGTTTTATAGCTGTCTCATATGTCAACTGGTATGATTGGTGCATTTATATGCAAAACTCTGAATCTTGGACAAAAAAATCTATGACAGAAGGGGGGGAGCATTCATGAATTGGGCAATCTAGCAGCTAATTCAAAGCAGTAATAGAGCTTCATAGAACGCATCTTTCATAAATATATTTTTGGCAGTAAGTGAAAAAGGGCTCAGACACTTAATCATTACCTGAGGCCAAAGGGATGCAAAGACTGGCAGACTGAAATCTTCTGGAATGACAATATTTAATCGTTTATGTCCTTCATGAAAAGTTTAACATGACTTATTATCAGAATGCCTGTCCCTCCATTAACCATTGGGGTTTCTGTGATTTTTTTAAAAAATCAAATATAGTCAGATGTTTACCTGAGCCTAATGTAGTTATTAGCCATTGCCTAAATGACAGCACCAGCCATACAAGCCTTGCATGAAAATTTTATAGAATGGTGTTAGCTTGTAACTGTGTAGCTGTTTTTTATTCCAACTTATTTTTCCATTACTCCATTTGGGAATGAAATTTTGTCTGTGCTGAATAGACATACATTCCCTCTCTGGTGAAGGAAGCTAGAACTGTAGAGAAAACAAGGCCTGTTGCATCCAAAAAGTAGAAGCAAGCTTAGCATACTGTTTGCCTTGAAGCAAGGTAAGATAAGCACATTAAACTAATAAAACTAGCAAGACCGTATGAGCAATTTGTAACATTGAAATACCACTATTAGCACTTTGTAACATGGATAAGCTTAAATATATAATTAATAGCTCTAGCCACAAATGGGCAGATGGAGACTTGTGGTATAGTTGCAAAAAACAGGTGCACAAAAACATGTGCAAGTGGTAAAATCTGCAAGATAAGAATTAAATACGTGGAGCAGACTGGTAAAATCGAAAGCATTCTGCAAAACAATGGGAAAAATCTCTGATGGGACCGTAATAATCCTGCAGCATAAGAGAAGCCAGAAGTCCCAATACCAGAAATAAGAAGCCAAGAGCAGGTGAGACCACCCCCTTTTCTTTCGGGGAAGGTTCAGAGCAGCATAAAACGTCAACAATGAGTGAGAACAGGAAGAGAAGAAAGGTCACAGCCCACTTACGTCCTAGCTTCCCTATTTCATGAGCTCTCAAGTCTGATAACCTTGATCTCATTGACTAAGGACCGTCAAGGACCGTATACATCAGGGCTAACCAGAAAGGTGTGAGTTTTGTGACATTGTATACTCACTGCTAATTTAGGATAGATTTGTTAAGGACTGATTGTCTTGGGTATGTAGTGATAATGATTGATAGTAACTGTCAATGTGTATTCTTACTGAATATTGATGCAGTAAAGAGGTTTTGAAGTTTGAAACTGGCGTGATCTGTCAGCCTTTTAAGCATGCCTGTCAGAACCCCCTCTAATTTCCTAACAATATATGGCTCTATATATTCTGTTGCAACAAAGCACTGTTCTTTAATACAAGTGAAAGCAATGAAGCTACATAAGAAATAACAACTCCACCAGCACTGGCTGTGTACTGACTCCCCTTTTGAGTTGGTTTTCCCATCTCTCATTCTCTGTCTTGGACTCTTCTTTTGTGTCTTGTCTGTAAAGTCACTCAAAGAGTCTACTTATCCTGCACTGAAGCAATAAATGTTGTCTAAAGCCCATCAAGTTAAAATGCGGTTTATTTTCTCTGACACATTTCGAATGAGATCGAATGTATATCGCAAAGGACTAATCACAGGGTGTAAATATTTCTGACAATTAAAAAGAAACATGAAGAAAAGGATACCACAAAATAAAGCCAGGAACAATCTGTTTTGTGAATGGAGTCTCCACATCACTACTTTCTCCAGATTTTAAACGAGGCATTCTATATTGAATATCTACATTCTGATACTGTAAATTAAACTGTTTTTCATAACATTATCTTGAAATGACATGGACAAATGTGTCTGTTCTAGTGCACATTTCAGCTATAGGTTTCAAGCTTGTGAAAGATAGAGATTGTCTGCTTCAGTTGGTCAGGAGAAGAATATTATCTAACCCATTCAAACTATAATAGAAAATCATGATTTACCCACTAAAGCCCCTAGACTACCTAATGATGGAAAATACTGCTTTCCACCGTCATGCTAATTAAAGTGTCACTGAGGTTAGGAAACATCCTTTGTACTGTAATGTCAGAAGATGCAGGTAAATTGAATTTCCTTTCTGATGGTGCTAGATAAAAGATAATTGACCACTTGTTATTTCTAGATGTCATGTAATAACAGGACAACAAAAGCCTAGTCTATAATGAACATACTGTCATCAGAGATAGATTTAATCAAAAAAGAAGATACAGGTAGTTTAAAAAACAGTCATATGGGAGAAAATAAGCTCTCCTCAGTAAAACATTGCAACGAGAATCTAGATTTACACTGCATATATATACAAACTCACATACATGTGTATTTTATTCCATCCTATTTTTCAAATATGCCAAAGCTGTCTCCATGCACAAAATTTGTAGCTCTGTAACATCGTAGAAGCAAATATTATTGTACTCTACAGTTCTCAGCTGAAAGTCAACACTATGATTTTATTGAATTGATCCTCAGAGGTGTTGTTCTAATGACTGAAGTATTGCTTTTTAAATTGCACATGAATCTGAAAACTAGGTTTGTGAGAGTTTATTTGTAGTTTTATTGAGAGTAATAGGCAAAATAACGGGATGAAAGAAATAATATAAGGAAAATACACAAATAAGGATTATTAATGAGAAGTAGAGTCCACGTCTCTAATTCTTAAACATAAAAGGACCTCAAACTGATCCCTCTATTTTCTATGGCCAAACACTCATAGACATCTGTAGCAGGGAATGAAATAATTTCATTGCATAGCTTCCCTCTCTGAAGTGATTTGATACTTCATTTCTAAGATAATAGAGTTCAGTACTATCAGGTGGCATCACAGAAGAGGGCGTTTAAAATCTCCTATTCTCAACTGCAAAATTAATTTTTTTATCACCATGTAATGCAATGAGTGGAGTGAGTGGGCTGGACAGCTAATTGCTTTCACTGAACATTTTTTTTCAATAGTCCTTTGCTTTCCTTTTTTTAAGTTTTGCTTAAAACATGTAGAGCATATGTTAGTTCTTTAACATGAGCTGTTATTTTTTACTTGTATGACAGGGATGCATCCTATTGCCATCTCTTTGGGGCAAGGACTGTTTTCATACCGTATGTTTGCACAGTAGCTAGAACAATAGGATCCTGTAGGAGCTATGGTAACACAGAGAAATAGACACAGTTCTGTCTTCCCTCCACTTCTAGTTTCTTTTGGGTTAGCACAAATGTTTGTGCATATTGAGGACTTACACTGACATGAAAAGAGGTGCAAGCACAGGAGACACTCAGGTCCAGCAGTGGGGGTATACATCTAAATGCAGATATCAAACATAATCTAGACGTCATTTACACATTGCCACTGTGTAATGTAAATTTTATAGATTCTTCATGCCTGTTCTTTGGCCATGTGGCTGCTAACAAATTGAATGCACTGCTAATACCCTCAGTGGGGCAAGTATTTTCAGTCTTATCTACCCCATCTACAATTTTAGAAACGTTTGTGGTGACCTTAGTATCTTCAGGCCATCTGCTGGTGCTACAAATTTGGAAAAAAAAATTAAACCGACAAATTTCATAGACCTTTTTTTTGTGATCTCTGGACAAATAATTTGTTCTGTAAGCTGAAAAGAATCAAATGAGTTTAAGTACACTATGTTTCCAAAGAATATTAATTTTTAGCTGAAAAAAATAAATAACCTGATGGATGATTCACACATTAGATACGAAAACATATTTTGTCAAGATCTGGGAATATGTGGTCTATGAAATGAACACGTTAGCAAAGATATATGTTCATATATAGTCCATTGAACAGTTGTATTTCCAAATTTTTTAAAAAAATTACGATAAGAAACCTGTGGGAAAACTAGATAACCTTGTTCAGGGATCACTAAATTTATCTATGCAGAATCATCAAAGTTGACAATATCTGATAGCACAGGTGGGGCTGCCTCTAGATTGAGTATGTAAGACTGTAACAAGCCCCACCAAGCAGCAGAAATGCCCCTTTCCTTCATAAGCCAAGTATGCAGAATTGATCATTGTTATTCTATACTTCACCAATACTTAAGTAAGCGTTACTAGAAAGCTGCATTTTAGTGGTGGTGTTTTATTGGACTGGTATGGTTACCCACCTTTGAGGACTGGCTGTCAAATCTAGATGCAACACTCAGTAGAGAATAAGGGAAGCCTAAGCTGTAATTTTGATGCTTTTCTAGAAATAGAAGAAAATAAAGTGACATTAACTAATAAATAGAGTTAAAATATAGCTTAGTTCCTCCTCTGCAAGAGAACATTCTTTGCAGGTGTGGGGTGATAGAAAAGTCAAAACCCAAAGTTCTTCAGCGACTGTCTAAGAAATCCTTCTATGCCATAAGATTGTATTAGAAATACTTGTTTCTGCATTGTCCAGATCCCCAGAAGAAGGGAGGACATAGACTCACTTAAGACCCTGTGATCCCTAGATTTGTAACAACGTACTTGTGTTACTGGCAATGAGCACGGGTAAAAGCTGCCAGATGGCCCAGGATTGCAGGAGAGATGCAGCAGGGTCTAAATGTCACCTTTACAATGCTCCTAAATCAACTCTGGTGAATGCTTGCTGGCTGTGTCTAAGACTCAGTGCCAATGCAATTTTGCACAGAAAATTTGAAGAGCTGGAAAAGTCTGCAAAGTGAGTCTTGCTGGAAAATCTCATGTAGGCATATTTACACAATTCTGTGTCAGAATTCATATCTCTATTAGTGATTGTAATTAGTCCCTTTTATCAATAATATCCCTCACAGGGAGTGTCCCAGGGTACCTTCTCCAAATTCCAGTGGTTAATGTCTGTTGAATTTTTAGCACCAGCTACAGACAGTGTGGTAAGCTATCCCATGTGTTAGAAATGAAAAAGATAGTATTTTGGTTAGAATAAAAATGTGTCTATGTTTTCCAAGGTAGCCTTTTTTCAGAAATGCATTTTTCAAAAAAATCCTCCCCCCCTCCCCCATTTAAAATTATATCATGGTGTTACAATGAAGTAATCACATGATGAGTCAATGACAGAAGGATTGAAGTCCTTTTCTAGAAAAAAATACATGGCAGATATTTTTTATTATCTGGAAAAAAAAGAGAAGAAACTAGTGTGGTGACACTGTAGGGAATCATGCCTTTTAAGTATAGTCACAAGATATACCCATCAAAGCTGTGCGGTATACTTCCATTCTAACATGTAATTTTCCTGTGGAAATTCATGCTCGATGAGATGCTACTTTTCAGTTATAAATTATGGTAGTTTATTCTTTTGTTGGTTTATTGCTTTGAAATTCGAAGATACATACTGAGTTCTATAATTTATATATGATAAAATTGGAATGCTATGTAATGACACACAGACTAAATAAAAAATGACATTGCTCAACCATTAAACTGTATCTCTAATGAGAGCCAAAACTGAACTGATCATTAACAACAAAAACAAAAATCTCAGTGTTTCCAAGAGTCAGAAACCTGTTAGTAACAGGAGTATCAGATTATCTAGTTCTCAAGGAGATTTATATTTGTACTGGGAGGCATAAAACATAGAAATTATTGGAAAGGACACATTTTCCTGACATTCTCTATAAGCTTCATTATGCTAAAAGTAATTCATTTTTAGCACTCACCATCTGAAGATGTTGTTCATAAGATGAGAATATTCATTATTTCCATTAAACTCCAGTAAATGCACATATCCCAGCACATCTACAGTCCCCAAAGAAATTTCTACCATCAAGACTAATTTGGCTAACCTCACAATCTCAGCAAACAAGTTTAATAAGACATTATAAACATGCTGAAGAGTTTCAAGCGAATCCCAACTTGGCAATCATCACAAAAAATATTACTGTTCAAAAATGATACTATGTCAAGTTAAGGTCCCTTCTCCCTCTCTTCCACAGTCGTCCAGTGTATAAGATCTTTTCCAGCATTAGGGATTTTTAACCCCTATGTCCAGCTCAAGATTCTTCCTACTAATAAAAGCAAGCATTTTGAATAACATTTAGGACCTCTAATTACATGTTTGTTTTCTCATGGAATTGCTTCAACAGTTAGCATTCTGTCTGTACACTCATACTCCTGCAAGGGCAGGAATTCATCTTATATTAAACAAGTAAAAAGTATAAATCCAAACTACTTCTTTTGATCTTCTGGGCTTTCCTCTTCACTGTTAAGATTTTCAATCAGCATTCAGGATTTTATTATGTTTCTGTCCTTCAAACAGGACATTTAAGATGCTGTCTGTCTGCAGCAACTTCTTGCTGATGGTGTTTACTTCTACTCTGCCCATAACTGACAGTAAAGTAATTGAAGATGGATAGACAGTCAGAGGGCACTAGTTTCAAATCTGCCCAAAAAAAGGAACGTTCATGAATGAAAACAACATTCCAAAATCTCTTTTTACATAAAGCTTTTATGTGACTGCAGCAAGTTTTCTGTTAGTGAAAAGAAAGGGTTTAAAACCATGAAGAATCCTTTGCTGCACAGTACATTGCCACAGTTATTGTTACTGTTATTTATCTTCTAAATAGCTGTGGGCAGAATTTGTGAGTAGACTCTTCTGCCAGGAAAGGCCAGGTTGTGTTAAGCACTGAACAAGCATATCTCAGGAAGTCTATTATCCAAATGGCAAAAGAAATGGAGGAGACAAATATGGTCTGCAAAGAACAGATTAGTTGATCAAGAGATTCTGTGATATGTAAATTTTAGATAATCAGAAGTAGCAATTACAAGTTGCCACCTGCTTGATCTTGCAATTAATTTTATGCATTGCAGGATAGGTACATTTTGAAAATGTTTTTTTTTTAAGAGAGTGAACAATAATTACCAGGTGACACATTTTTGGATATAAAATCCATTTTTGGACAACAAACACTGTTTATGAATTTGTGTTTAATTAGTAAGATTATTTCAATCAAGACAACCCTGGGAAAAAATGGGAGTAAGTTAAATTGTATTTGCATAACCAATATAAGTTGGTTATTTTTTAGCTTTGTTATTTGTATTTTATTATGTTTATTTATTATTTAGTTTTATTATTTAGTTAACTAAATTTAGACTTAAACATAACTAATTTTACTTTTTTTATACATCTGAACATAAAAACCTCCTTGAAAATTAACCAAAATCTTTTGGTTTAGTCAAATTTTACACAGCAAGACTGAATTTATTTCAATTATTTGTTCTGGTGGGAAAGCTGAAATGTTGTTTCAATTTGTCCCCAAAAGAATTGGGTCCAAGGTAATTTTAATGTGTAGCTTCACCAGTGAACCAAAACCAATACTTTATTTCAATTTTTTTGCACCACTTGCTCTATGAATCTGGTATCCTAGTTATTGCCAGACATCCTGTATCATTAAGTAAAAGTGATTTCTCCTCAGTCTCTTGTGGTTTGTTCAGCTAGCCCAAAGCTGAAAAACTCAGATACATGAATGAATAGTGTATCTCTGAGCTATACCATGTTTCAGAGAAAAGACAGGACAAAATTCAATATCAAATGGAATTAATTCCTTACTTTCCCAAAGTACTGTTGTATAGGATCATTCAGAGTTAACAAGAGAATGAATTCTCTCTCCAAGTAATCAAGTTTTTTGCATGATCTTTTCTTGCCCTTCCCCTTTTTTTCATCTCAGTTTCCCTTGACTTATCTTTTTTGTGAGGTCTGTCTCTCAACCTGTTTCCTAATATCCCATGAATTTACACTAAAGTCTATATCCCAGTCACAAATCAAGTACATCTAAATCTTCCTGTCAAGGAAAGATGAATTCATAAAAATGTAATTATATCCAGCCTGAAAAATGCCCCGAAGTACCTTCCATCCCTCAAAGCTGAATTTCTGTGTGATAAGCTACTGTAGATATTCCTGAACTACAAAAGAGTGTTAGAAAACTACTGTTGCTGGTTTTTGTGCCATGACATCACAGTGGCCAATTTCCTTGTGTTCACTAAATAATTTTCAAACACTATCTCTTTTTAATACATGCTATCTACTTAACAAAAAGAAACCAAACACTGATTTCTCAGTGTACATCTGGAAGTAGATAAAGCAGTAATTTGAACAGCAAGAGATTTCATCTGACAAGAAACAAGAAATTCTGTGGTACCTTAAAGAATCTAATCATTTTTCTTAGCTTTCTCACTGCGAGTTTTTACTCCACAGGAACAATTTTCCTTTGACCCATGAAACTCTTGTGCTCTTGATGCCTTAACTCCCAACAGAATCCACTACAAAACAAATCCCACAAAACAGCTTTGACAAATTCAACCCAACTGTTGCAGCAACTTTCCACCTAGCTCACGAACAATCTCTTTCTGCATTTGGTTTTTATTTCAATTTCTTTTTAACTTGTACACATCTTTCATTAAACACATTTGTGACTGTAGCAGCAACGTTACAGAAAGATACTGGGAGTACAGATGTTATATGCTGGTGTGTTTTTACCAGACTGACTGAGCAACTGTGGTCTGACCAGTAACGGAGCCTGACAACATGTTGTAAAACAAAGCTTTATTGATGCAGCAAGCTAGATGAGCAACAACACGCTCATATGGCGGCTCACCCAATCACCTACAGCAAACACAGGATCATAAGTGATGTCATGGCTCCGGCGGGCTGCCAGGGACACCCGGTGTCTGGCTCATCTGGCAGCAACAGCCAATCATGCAAATGCCTTTTCAATGTGGGTCGGAGTCGCATTGCCAGTTGGCCCCACCAATGATGGGGCAATATGAGAGAATCATACCTGACATGGATAATGAGGGCAGCATCCCGCCTATGCTGCCCATGTCGGGCAGGGGGCAGGGGGGCAGGGGGCAGGGTGTCAGCAACCACGCCAGGCCTCTCCCAAGGGATAAAAACAGTGTGTTTCATAACAACCGAGGATGTGAGGTTTGTGACTCTAGCATTACCATACTTGAACACCTGAGGCTTGATGCTTTTCAAATCTGTCAGCACTGACAGGTCTAAACTCCTATTGCTCTTCCATGCAGCAAAGAAGGATCAGCTCGCTCCCACTGTGGGAGGTACATATAGTCCTGCAGTCCTCCATCACTTTATGTTAATTTTCTACTTAGGGCAGAAACCAGACTTTTAGAGCTTCATATCTTGTCTTCATGCCCATTTCATTCTGGAGAATCCCATTTCACTAAAAATACGGAAGAGGGCTTCTCTAAGGAGGCTGTAAGAACTGGAGTATGTAAGACCTGAAATACATATGCCATCATACTCCATGCAGAAGTCCGTGCGTATATTCTGGTATTCCACCCATGTCATTATAACAATAGATCATGGGCATTCACGTATTAGAATTCTTCCTGAAATTTCTTATCGTAAGAAACGTCACTGATGTGGAGGTTATCGCATAACAGCGCAGGTATATGAATTAGCTTCTTTAACATGCTTCTTCTAATATTGATCTAATTTGTTATATTGTGGGAATTTTTATACTTCAACCATATGGTTCTGGGTAGTTCTGGGGAAAAGTCTGTGAACAAGGAGAAGCTTCATGAAACTTTTATATTCTAGCCAAGACAGAGATCCAACTTCTAGGGACTTCGCTAGTTAAACTCCTGATTACTGATGAGTTCAGCATGAGTGTCTAAGAGTGGTCACCTTGGTAACATAGGTATCCTTCAGCTGTGAACAGCACTGTTACTGTTATGGCCAACTCTTACCTTTTCAGTTTCCTGTCCAAAATTCTCATTGTCTTTGTCAAATGGAAAACAAAGCCTTTTCATGTAGGTAAAGCAGCCAATGCTTTTGACACAGAATGCAGTTCGCAGTGATATGCATTCGTATAAAATATGCTTTTAATGGCACTTTTCCTGAAGAAATGGGTCCGAGCCCTTCATTTTAGGTCTGGGTTCAGACACTTCAAATGATTGTACATGCTTTTTAGGTTGATCGCTGCTCTACTCTTGTTACTATTTTCAAGAGTATCATTTGGAAGACACCAGTACACAGAAATAAATGCTTGAGGATCGGGAAAAAATCTGTCTTCTCTTTTGCTAAATGCAAGAGAGTTACTGTCATTTAGAGATTGGAAGTGATGAAAAATATATTAAAATACCATCTTGCTGGAAAGATATGTCTTTCACAGGAGTAAACAGTGTGTGACTGATAATGATCCTATATAATAAAATTACACGGCTAAAATAAAATTATAATTCATACAGAAACATCATCAGTGGCTGAACATTCTTAATTCAAGGTAAAAAGTGTCTGCAGGCTAAAGCAATTTTTCAATAGCATTGCTTTAATTCTGGAGAAATATCAGTGATACATGGAGTTGTTTTTTATTCATTTTCAGCTTGAACAAAACTGAGTCCAAAGTCTGGATTTATGTGTCCAGCAACAGGTCCATGAAGACATCAATCACCACAAGTTTGTTGTTGTTTCTACTACTTGCAGGCTAAACAGTAGAGAAAATATTTATGCTCTCCTAAATATTAAATATTTATGTTTGCTAAAATTAGACATCTATTATCCGTATTATGGTGTCTATATGATAACTTCCAGTCAGTGCTGAGAAAAGTCCTAGTATGCCAGGATCTGTTTAAGAAGTACAAGTGGAAACAAAGGAAAGATGAATGATTTATTATTCCATGGTTTCTACATTTAAAAGGCATCACTCAATGCAGGAAAACACTTCAAATAATATAAAGTCCAAAGACAAAAGATTATTGTTGTTGAGGTCATACTTCAGGGTGTACAGAGATTTGAGAATAACATATGCTTCTAAAAGATAGCAGTAGAACTGAATGAAAGCAGCTTTTTTATCATCCTTAACATGCAGCATTTTCATTTTATACTGTACTTCAGACACCTATGCACCTCACTGATTTATATCGTCACAGGAGATTAGTATCAGCTAAGGTACATTACTTGATTTTTGTTAGACACAAAAAAGTAGTATGAGAGCTGTCAGAACATTATAGAATGTGCAGAGCTATACACAGAAGAACTGACAGCAGTCACTATTCCCCCTGTTCTTTCACTGGTGGTAAAATAACAAGGTTTTTAATTACTACAACCCAAAAGTTGTATATAAAAGTGATCTTTTCATAGTCTGGGTTTTAACAAGCACATTTTTCAATTGTTGTGTCTTGGATGATGGCATCATAAAGGCATTTTCAGTTGCATTCTATTTATTTATTGCTGGTCTGGTTTTGTTTTTGTTTTATGTTCCACAGATATATCTGTCCAGAATTTTAAGTGACTGGTTTGGGGGTTTTCTTATTTCCACCACAAAAATTCAAGGATGTGATTTATGAGCAGAACACAGATCAACAAAATAAAAGGCTCTAAGTTTCCAAGCTTGAATTTGATTTTCATTTTATTTTAAATGACATTTACTAGCATATTTCTCAGAAATTAATTGGTTCGCTTACAGATCAGTCCATTTAAGGTGAAGAAGTTTGTTTAGACATGCCTACAATATAACAATAGGAAAAGTTATCGGTAAAAGAATTATATTCAGAAAGTCACAGCAAGATCAGTACGTATTATACAAAGTCAGTTACAGGTTTTGTTAATTATCAGTGTTACTTACGTCACATAATGAATAAGAAAGAAATTAAAATTAAAAAAAAAAAAAGGTGAGAAACTGAACTGTAACCATCCAGTGCCGAAAGCCAAGATTCACCCTTTCTTCTCTTTTCTATCCCGTGTTCCTTCATTGCAGGTTGGAATTCCCTAGGGTAGTGACTCAATTGGAGCTAAGATTTTACAGACCTGCGGCAAACTGCTTTCTCACAGAAGATTAGTTTATTGGTTAAATAATTAGCACCAAGCTCAATTAGCATAGTAGGTAACAATTATTGCAGGTATGTCTTAAACAAAATAAATAAAACAAGCAAAAAAAACCCCCAGCCTTTGACAAATAATCAGTAAAATGGCAATGATTGAAAATGGGCTGATAATGAATTGAAACATTTGCTTAGAAAAATCTGAACAGATTTAATTTTTTTCCTGTGATAAATATGCTTCATATTGAGAATATTGATAATATGGTTACATGTATAGTTTGCAAACTTTGCCAGTGAGGAAACAACAGGAGTGCAAAAATCATTATTGCCATTCTTTAGCTCACAATCCTGATTCTTCAGATTCTAGTTTAGCCAATAAGAATTATTCTACAGAGTAGCTGATGCATGGGTCTTGGGCATTGAAAAAGGAAACTGCACATTTATCTTTGTAGAAATAATTTTTCATGCTTATGAAACAATTCAAGGACAGAATGAAAGAGCATGCAACTTTTCATGACGTCACAAAACATTTTTTCCTCCTGATTAAGCTGGTTTTGAGATTTTTTTCCCCTTTTTGCATGTAGAAAATGAAAAATCCATGGATGAGTCAGTACTGTTTAATATTTCTTGTGATAAGGTTGTAGTCTTCTTCCATTCCTATCCTCTTGTTAGTGAAACTGCTACAATCTCATTAGATTCTTGTATTTCCTATATAACACCTATATAAAAAGGTACAATGAAAGAGTGAATAGGCAGATGTCTCTCATTCTATTTCAACCTCCATTCCCTTCTCACAAAAAAGAAAATCTTGAGTTTCCCAAAATCACAAAACATGAAACAGAATAATGAAACACAGATGAAAACTACAGGTCAACTCTCTCCAAAGAACTAACTAACTAACTAATGATAAATGCCATTGAATTACAATTTGGATGGGAGAGACAGAGCTTGGATCTGAGGAGTTCAAAACTGATGAACAGAGGTTGGGTTTCTTAGGTGATAAGCTTGGCTGGTGTCAGATTGTTCAGTACTCAGCAGAACAGGGACCTAAACCCGCAGGCAGCAAGTCCTAAATCCTTAGAATGGCTACTGTATTAGGAACAAATTTATTCTCTTTAGGAATGAAATAAATAACAACAAAAAAAAATATGGTTGTTGGGTGGTCTTTTGTTTCTTTACATGGAGAAGAAAAGGAAGGATCTAGTAACTATAATAACATGTAGTTTGGCAACAAACATAAAATACAGTAACTGCAGGCAGAATGTGTATGTAGGAAACAAAAAAGCACAGGGAGAAACAGCTGTGGACAGTAATGGAACTACAACAAAGGTGATCTACAGTAAGCCATCAGAGAAATAGAAGAGAGCTCAGAGCATCCCTATACTGAAAAATTATGGCAAGATCTAAGGAAAAAGAAAAGGTGACCTCCTGGAAAAAAAAAAAAAATACGGGGAAGGACTAGGGGCAGAAAACATTGCGAAATGAAATGAAATGAAATGAAATGAAATGAAATGAAATGAAATGAAATGAACAGATAGAAGTGGGGAAAAAAAACCCTTAGACCAGAGGGTAATCAGAAAACTACCAAATAATATTCTCCTAAGAAGTAAATACTTAGGGATGAGAGGCTGGAGGGAAATGAAGGCACAAGGTCCAAAACAAGAGAAAATAATAAAATGTAGAGGGAAAAAGGGGTGGAAAAAACAATGATGAAAAACAGGCAAAAGGAAAAAAGGTGCAGAAGGAAAAGACAACAAGAAAAGAACTCAAATATCCCAAACATAAAGAATTAAAAGTAATGCTTTAATCATTTGGCATAAATTACTTTTGAAATACCAGAACAAACAATCTTTAATTGATCACATTTTTGCTGGAGCATGAAGAATGTTTTAAAAACTACATGTGGCTTTAAGATAAGTTTCAATATATAGTATCCTTTCTGGAGAGAAAGATTTGCAAAACTTATGCAGCATTATCACATAATGCTGAGAGTTAAATGTGAATATTAATACTTGATGAGAAAAAGATAGACTCACAATCAAGATCTCTTGTACACCCTTATTTGCAGTTGTAAGATATCTAAATTATTATAAGTAATATTTATTTCAGTCTTCATTCTCTTCTTTGTATCTTCTTAATACTTTAAGTTCTGGACATCTGAGATGATAAAACAAATGTATCTTTTTCTGTTTTAACATAACATTGTGAACATCCTCACTACAAGAAGGACATTGAGGTGCTGGAGTATGTCCAGAGAAGGGCGACGAAGCTGGTGAGGGGTCTGGAGCACAAGTCCTATGAGGAGCGGCTGAGGGAACTGGGGTTGTTCAGTCTGGAGAAGAGGAGGCTGAGGGGAAACCTCATCGCTCTCTACAATTACCTGAAAGGGGGTTGCAGAGAGGTGGGTGTTGGTCTCTTGTCCCACATGACTAGCGACAGGACAAGAAGAAATGGCCTCAAGTTGCACCAGGGGAGGTTCAGGTGGAACATTAGGAAAAATTTCTTTGCTGAGAGAGTGATGAAACACTGGAACAGGCTGGCCAGGGAGGTGGTGGAGTCACCCTCACTGGAGGTGTTCAAGGAACGTGTGGACCTCGCATTGTGGGACATGGTTTAGTGGGCATGGTGGTGTTGGGTTGATGGTTGGACTTAATGATCTTACAGGTCTTTTCCAACCTTAGTGCTTCTGTGATTCTGAGATTCTGTGACTCTGTGACTCTGTGATTCTGTGATTCTGTGAAAGTTAAAATGTCATGGAAAAACCAAATCCTTGTAAGTCTAATCTGAAAACCAAAACAAGAAAGAGAGGGAAAGAAGGGAAAAACATCTTGAGTGTGCTTAAATGGATGTACATCTTCAAGAATGATCAAGCATTACTTTCAATTGTAGCAGAAAAAGCAGTCATCTGTACTAAAGATATAAAAATGTAAAAACATAAAGAGAAAAATTCAGTAAAATTCAGCATGTTCATGCAAATGCTTGATTAATTCTTCTTGTCAGGGTTTCTTCAGGCAATGCATCACCTTGCGGATCTACTTCAATACCTTGAGGTGGACAGGATTTTACTTTGCTCTGATGACTGAACCACATACAGTCCTGAATTCTCCAATGTTTCTCACCCTTTTGATTATATCATGAGTCTTGTGATACTTGATCTTTAATTTAAAGATCCAGCTCCTGGAGATATAAGAATAGAGCTCAGTTTTCACAAGGGAAGTAAAAAAGCTTAAGAGGAAAAGAGGAAAGCAAGAAACCGTCACAATTAGAACAGCTGAGCTAAATGTGCTGAGAGGGGAAGGAAGTTTATATCCTACAAATGGGACTAAATATGGCTATTTTACCATGGATGTGTGGTTTGCCACAACTGGAGTCATAACGGGACCCTGCCTGTTACAGCATTTAAAGTGTCGTGTAATCAAGATAACTGTGAAGCTGCAGAGGCTTCTGGGCTCTGGGCAGGCTGAATGAAATGCAAAGCAGCACAATGCACAGCAGTCAGGGAGGGACTGACTGTAGTGCCATAATCAGCCTGAAACTCATACAGAATGATCTATTCCAGAGCGCAGTTATGTCACTTCCAAAGTGAATGAATTAAACCAGAATTAGGTACTCTGTAAGTAGAGAAAGAAGTTTTATGGGTGGATGTGAAGTATTTCACTATGGAAAAACAGTTCATATGGAGACAGTGGCAGTATATGGCCCTCTATTAATGTCATTATCTGTTACCCAGTTTCTGGTGAAACTTAGTCTTATCATTGCTTTTCATTTTCACAGAACCTCAGTCCCTGCTTGGTAAAAACCCCATCCATTTTCACTGCAAGGTAGGAACAGCAAAGCATAAAAAAAAAATTGGGGTAATTTACATGTGTTTAGTAGCTATTACATCTTAAAGATATAAGTAGTGAAATTCTATATTTTCCAAGGATCTTATTCTGCCACCTTTACTCACTGAAGGTAAGCAAGTAAACTGGAAGAATAAGGTTTCTGGAAACAATGAATAAACCATTTGTGACTACAGATGTACTAGAATACAGCAGTCACAGGTAAATGATTGCTAATAAACATGGTACCCAACTGTATTACAGTAAGAATATTATATGATTAGTCCACAGAAACATTCTAAAAAAACTTATTCCCCTTTCCACATTGACGTAACTCTTCCACAAATATTCAAAGGGTATAAAGAGATAAGAATCAATAAATACTCAGTTCTTGTTTGTACCTGCCAGAACAAACAGCAATAAATAATCAGTACTATCTATCCTATGTTTGGTTTACCCTGAAATTCAGAGTTTCATCTTTATTTGTCAGAAAGTCCAAAGAAATGTAAGTCTTTTGAGCATGCTAATATCAATATTTAATCAACAGGTCACACTTACGGGTTTTACCTGAGCACTTTACAAATTTAATACAGCCATCCAAAACATTTAGACAATAAAATTACATTCAATTTCCCTTCTGTATTTTGAACTTTTACATTTGAACTACATTTTATGCTTCTTCACAGGATTTTAATCACTTGTGTTGCACGCCTTATCCACATGTTGCAGGATTCTGTTTTCCCATGGGTGGGAGATGAGAAAAGACAGTGAGAAAATTCCACTTACGTTATATAGGGTTCAGCAAGTAATTAATGATATACACCAAAAGGAAGAGCAAAGTACTGCAGCATAAAAATGTTCAGAGCAAACTGGTTAGCCAAGGCAGAGCACTTGGATGGGAAGAACATACACATTATTCCCATAGTTATCGTTCCTATGTATTTCACAGGACTTGGTTGCTGAAAGATCAGAGGATGACTTCTAAGCCTTAATTTTAGCACTTTTTTCCCCTTTTGGGGGGCGATGTAATTGTGGACATTTCTACTGAGGCAAAGCCAGATCAGAAGAAACTGCCACTCAGCTTTCCCCTGAGTATGTGGGAGTGAATAGTGAAGGTACCCAGAATTCTGAGCAGTATTGTAGCAACTTAATTTTAATTATCTTAAACAAAAAAAAAAAAAAGGAAAAAAAACCTCCCAAGATTTTAGAGGTAATCACTTTACAAGAAACATTCATACTTATTGACTACCATATTTAGAAGTACTTTCTAATTTATAGAGGAGACATAAAGAAGGAAATTAGCAATGATTTCTGTGTTCTTATGGAATGAAAACCTGATGGCCTTGCTAAGAAAGAAACCCAGCTGTGTTGTTTCATGAATTCTGGGTTGGGAAACTTTGAGAATTCTCTTTCATGCTGTATTGATTTTTTTATAAACGTCATCCCAGTTTAGAGAGACTCACTTGTTTGAAAGAAAATGCAAGTGCAAAGCTCATGTCAGGAAGTGTATCTTTTCCACATAAATGGAAATCTGAATGTAGCATATTTTTTCAATTCTGATAGCACACTTGCCAAAAGCAAAGCATAAAGAACAGTAAGAAAAAAAACCCTCTTATATTTAATTTTTTAAAATTATCACAATTGCTTAGTCATACCTTCTTTCATACTGAGTCAGAAAGCAACCAGCACTTTAAAGGGAAGTCCACAATTAATGACCTCTGTTTTCAGGAGATCTACCTTACTCCACAGCTTTGTCTAGCTGATTTATAGACGCCTAAGTCTCCCAGACATGGTTTGGTCTGTCCTAAATTCCCTGGACACTAATGCACACTTAGAAGCAATCTCACCTGGGAAGCTCTGCATCGTTCTCTTGCCTTTGCTTCATATAAGCTAGAGTTTATATGCTTTTTCAACAAAAATTCCCTTCCCAAGCCATATGTATATCCTCTTCTCATGGCCAATATTAAATTCAAGATAAAGGAGAGTGAGATGTGACTACTTAGAAGAGGAATGTTAATCTTTGGTTGGCTGTCTTGTGATTGGAGTACCAAAACCTGGGATAGCTCTATTAACTTTTCATGTGAGATATTTCTCCCTAGTGGCTTCTAAATAACTTAGGGAAGGGCTACTTTTTACCTTTTTTGAAACAGCACTATTGCCCACTATAGAAGGGAATGAACAAGAATCTTAAATTTCTCTCTTTGATTTCATGATTACATGGAAGAACCGTCATAGGACTGTTCCTGAACTTTTTAAAGTAATATAAAAGGGATCCCTCTTCTAGTCTGAGGACCAGGCATAAAAGGTTAAGAACATTGAGTTAAGTGGTGTCATGGTTCTAGCCCTTAGGGAAATGTATGACAGAAGAGAGACTGGAACACAGCTTTTCCAAATTGCAAGTTAATGCTATAACCCACTGCATCATCTTTCTTATTTTCACTTCTGTGTGATTACTTTTTAACATGCCTACATACCTATTAAACCATGTGTATGTCTGACGCTGGGTAGTTGTGTCTTTTACTTAGTTCAGAAGGCAGGTACTTAAGACTAGATTGATAAGGATTTTTAAAGGTCATTGTTTCCAACTATCTAAAACCTCTAAAGTCTTGCCTTCAGAACCTTTCTGAATTGGGCTCTTGGTGGCTGAGAAATTATGTAATAGAATTTTACTGGATACCTTAAAAGTCTAATTTTATCTATCCTCTGTTGTCTTTGTATTTAAATCCACATTGAAGCCAATTAGCTCTTGGTTATGGCTTGGTTAGTGATCCTGATCGGAGTGGGAACTTTCTAACATAGAATAATCTTTGCAATTGCCCCTCAGTCTAACATCTTGTTGTGACATACCGTTATGAAGCCTTATTGAAAACATGGATTAAAGTATGAATAAATGAAATTAATCAATTATAACTCACTACTGTTTTAAGTCTATGTGACTAATGTTCCCACTGTACAATGTGTGATGTATGCATATAAACACATGCCCACACACAGGACACTTCTGCACTTTCCGACATACATATTCATGTATACATATATACGTGTAAACTCAATCACATTACATTATTAAAGATAATAACTAAATTTGATGCTAAAAATAATATCCTTAATTCCTTTGTCTACCATTCTTGATAAAGAGATGTAGATTAAAAGACATCTAGCAATATCACTCTTAATGTCAGCCTTGCTTTTTTTCTGCCAATCTGTTGAAGTCTTGATATGTTTATTATCTCTGTTAATAAGAATTCATTACTTTTTAGACTAGGAACTACAGCTTACCAGAGGTGTTACCTACATACTTTCAAAGCACTCCTTCACTGCATTTCTGCAGCAGTGTTTTGAATTTATGGAATACTTGAGCTATAGGCCAAGAACTTAATCTGAGGGATACCTATGGCTACTGTTTATTCTAGAGTGCTTAAAGCACTCATTTAAAATAATGACTGAAGTGGTTCATGATGATTTTGCTTTGGAAGAATTTGAGGGATTTTTCCCTCAGGTGTTTTGTGACAGTTCTTATTAGCATTTTGAGTCTAAGATACAATGTGCAAAGACTTACTCAGGAAAGAGTAAGTCTCAAGCTTGCAATATCAGGTATGTGAGCAATAATCCAAAATGGAAGAAATCAAACATGTAAAACTATTCATAGAGGCTAGGGCAAGCAAGATCCAGACCTCAGAAAGTAGATTTAAAAGAAAACAAGTTTCTGCAATGGGAAGAAAGGAAGGAAAAAAAAAAAATTACCACTTTAACATCTTACCCAGCCCCTATCTGAACCCTCCAGAATGCCCTCCTATCGCTGCAACATTATATGGCACTTGAGTCACGGCATCTTAATTTTAATTTTGGCAAAATAAAACTGGCTGGAACTGGAGGTACCTCAGTAAATCCTCACATGCAGGCTGCTGTGGTAGATCCTGTAACCTCAGAAATCAAGTACGCCCATCCGGCCCCACCTAACCAGCAGAGGCACCAAAAAATACCCAGGAATGGTGTATGTATACACTGGATGCACTTCAACAGCATTCTTCTTGGACCTATTTTCAAACTGACCTCATAACATCTTTGCAAACAATGCTTCCACTTTCTACCAGTGGAGGAAAGTTTTGTGTGTATTAAGTATAGATGTGTATAGGCATCCCAGCATCCTGCCCCATACCCGGGCTGCTCTTGCTGCAGGTAGAGCACTTTTGATACTTTTTCTGGGATATGGAACTAGCTTTATATTACAAAGAATGATGGGAAATTTGTAAATCAATAATAAAAGTAGAGGTAACTTTCTGAACATTCAAAACTGGCTATTAGCCTCACAGAATCACTATTTTAGCACTTTAGCGCTATTTCTCAGTGTTACCTATGAATCCTATGTATCACATTGTAGCATACCATATCTGGAATGTTAATATAAATTACCCCATTTTCTTTTTACTGTTCTGAAAATGGTTTCTAAAACTCTACTTATAGCTTGTCATTAGTTACAAGGAATATGTGAATTGGCTCACATTCCAGCAGATGTGCAGATTTTCTGCTTTAATAATTTTAAAATCCTCCTTTTTCTCAGCTGGGTGTGGTCATGCTGATTTAAGGGAGCATCAATCTATTTTCCAGATTAAAAATCAGAAAGAGGAAACAGCTCCAAGACACCAAGGAAGCTTCTCAAAGGAAGGGACATTTTAGGCACTTTATTTATTAACAGGAAAGACAATATTGCCAAAATGAAAAGCAGAATGACCCAGAAGCATTTCCTTAGGGCAACAGATATCTATCCTCCCTCCTTAAAAAGAAAAATCTTCATCTCATATTTTGGTTTTGGACTAAACATCATGATCCTAATCAAAATGGAGAGTGAAATCACTGCTTGAGGATGCACCAGGAAAACTCTGCTGGAGGTTTCCACACTAGCCCCAGACTCACAGATCATTTCATGACCTTTGAGCAGACTTAGAAATGAGTGTTGGGGTCCAAAAGTCTAATGTATTGTTTCATCACAAATACTCATAAATTAGAATATTAATGCTATCCTGAGACTATGTAATCTGCCTACAAAATTCCTCCAGTCTATGCAACCATTATACAAATTTCTGAAAATATACCTCCACTGACAGGGCACAAGAATTCAAAGGATGCAAAACCTCTTCCTTTTTATGGATACAGGGCAGGGCAACTACCCTCATCTCATCCTGACGTGGAGTCATGATGTAACCAAGCTATGGTCCCAGATCTAGGAACCAAGGAAAATTTCTTGGTCCAAACCTGTAACTTCATGTTATTTAAAAGTAACTCCAGGCTGCAAAAGAAAATGGTTCCCAAGCAGAAAATTATGTTAGCAAAACCTGAAATCATGCCTAAAGTATTCTTTCTCCCATTTTTAGAGTAGTATCTTATTCTGTCAAGATTAATGTACACATGGCTGCAGATGGTGCCAAGGTATGAGAAAACAAGACTAAAGGTCATAGCAGTTTGGTCAGATGAAAACCAACAAGGATGCCTGCTGTAAGTTTTTCTTGTCCAGTTTTCTGAGAAATGTTTAGAAAAGAGTTTAAAAGAAGTAACAGATAAAATATGAAACTTTATTTCATTTTAAGCAGAGATTGAATCAGAATTATTTTAATATTCCTCCACTAACAAGACACTCTTTTGTCAGATTTAACAAATGGCAATATTACAGACACGTCTTTTATATTTATAAGAGGAATTAACCTCTGTCTCTTTGATATATGTTTCTACAATGTTCTCAATGTCACCTGCTGAACTTAAACTATAATCTGGATACAGATATGTCTGCTGTGTTCTCAGCAGGTGCTGAGGCTAAACATACCTCAATCAGCCCAAAATGACAGAAGCCTGTTAGAGCTTTCCCTGGTTTTTCTTTGACATTTATTTCTGATCTGGCTTATTACGCACAACTTCCTTCAAACTTACCCCTTCATAACTGTGCTGCCAGAATCAGATGACTTTCTTCTTTGAGCTCTGTTCCTTTCAGCATGCACAGTGATGAGTCATTTCTTCAAACCAAATGAAGTTATAGCCCTGTAAAATTCCTGTAATTATGATTAGAATCAGCTCCTAAACTGGAAACCGTTAGGGAACTTTTACACCCCTTAACACAGTCTGGCTTTTGAGTAAGGTGTTAGAGACCTGCCAATCACCTGACATTCCTTTGTGCTCTCAGTGTGGTGCAATCTGCTACATAGCTCCATTGAGGACTCCTGGATGTGTTAATGTCAAACGTGCTATGGCAAACAACAGATGTGTGGACAGCAAAACTTGTACCGAGTTCCTTGGTGACTTACTTGGCACAGTATGAAGCATGTAGTACAAATATTGCTGTTCAGTTAAGTCAACATGTGGCCAGTTTTTGAAGAGGTTGCAGAGGATGAATTCAGATGTTGCATTCAGAAAAAGAAATATTTATCCAACTGCTCCTGAATCTACAGAGCCCTACCTTTCCTCCTCCAAAATAACAAAATGACATGGTTGTACACATGCGCACACACACAGACAAGGGATGGACATACCTACATCCATTTGAACAGAAACAGGAAAAAGGTATTGATCTGAAAGCACCAGCAGGTTGGGAGGCTGGGTTTAGAGACTCTGTCATTTAGATATAATTTACTGCACCCTAGCTAATCTCATTCACATGAATCTGCAAGAAGCTTTGCCAACTTTCAATTTATACACCTTTTTAGAGAGTGATACAAAATTTTTGGTTGAAAGTCACACATATCATACCTGTGCTTTATTCAAATAGCACTGGAAAAACAAGGAGGTGAAATTGGTCCTTTTTGCTTAACAAATGGAGCTGTTTCATTAATATTTTCCTTTATTTGTATTTAAATGTGCCAGTTTTCATAACAATATTTTTAAAACATATTTTAGAAAGTAAGTAGTGCTTTCAGCTGGAACTTATTAGCACTTTTTTCAAGGTATCTTTTATTTTGCACCAGATTTAGAAGAGGTCAGAGTACAACTAATTTCCAATGTCATATTTAAAATAACATTGTTATTACTTTGCATTGGGTACACATGTCTTTGCAGTGGACCACTTAATTCAAAAACCCAATACTTTTTCTCCCAGAGTTTTACTTCAGAGTTATAGTGTACCTTCATAAATGTACTACCACAAACAAATTGACAAACGAAGGAAGGAGAACTCAGTTGGAGTCAACTGTGTTCATTCTGTTAAGGCACAGAAAGAACATGTGGCCGATACAAGTTGCAGGACACATCAGGAATGAATGCCTCTTTTGTATTAAATCAACACAAGGATATCTCAGACTCTTATCAGCTGCAGACAGAGATAGATCAAGAACTGTTGGGTAAACTTAAAAAAGATGGTGGTAATAAAGAAAATTGGAACTATTCATACAACCTACTTCCTCAATATCATGTTCACCAGAAGTTGGTCTTTCCTCAAGCAAATGAATCAGTACATAAACTTCTGTTTGCTGTTGGATGCTTGAAACATTAATTTTGACTCAATTTCATTTTACATAGGACAAAAATTCTTGACTTTTACAAGCAGGCTTGTCTGGATCACAGTGATCCATTGAATTATGCCCTCTCAAAATGATCACTGCAGTGAATCTTGGCTAATAATATGAACTGAAACTACAAAATACATTTTCACATTGACAGTATAATTATGCTATTTGCTGGCTGTTTAAGCTTGACATTCAGACTATTCCTGGATAGCAATTTTGGCCGAACTTAGATTATGAATTTGCTCCCATAAGAAACAGTTTAGAGATCTGTAATGTAAATATTAAGATTGGTATGAAATATGAATGGAAATAAGTATGTGTGAAAGCACCTGGGAAACAATAGAGTAAGGGGTTTGAAGAATGGTTAAAATTAACTACCAAGGACAAAATTGACAGCAATAAAATTGGTAAACATTGCAAATGTGTTGTTTATATCAAGATCAAAAATGCCTGAGCAATAACAAAGCCACAGTATAGACAACTCATCAACAGAAAACCCAGGCTGTGATAACAAGAGGTGACACACATTTTGTATGCTGCTTCTCTTCCTGTCATCACAACAGGAAGGTACACTTTAGTCATAAAAAACCTTGCCTATGGTTTATGAAGGGTGATGTAACCAAGATTCCGAGGCAAGAGAGCAAAGAACAGTAACTGTTGTCTCCTACAGGATAGGAATGACCTATAGAAATAACAGTTCACCATTACCAATCAAGAAAAGCCCAGACACATAGTTGTGCATAGTGAAGACACATGCCATGATGGGTCATACTCAAAGTACAGACTGAGGAGATAGAATCTGTAACTGGCATCCTTCATCCTCCATGTAAGGTGCAAATAATCATGGCCTGACCACTTATGCATACATATATTGGTACTTGTGAGTACTGGAGAATGAGTAAGTGAAATCTAGAATAGAGTATGTATGACTGACTAAAACCAGCTTTGTTTAAAATAATTATCACTTTCCCTTCATTTGAGATCTCACACTGAATTTTATAATGTTATTTCCTGCAGTAAGAATGAACACACCCTTCATTGCTTTAGAACATAATAGTTCATCTTCCACTTTAGTTGACTTGAGTGAAGTATTGTGAAATAGATGGGTAGAACCACTAAAGAAACAATAATCCTATGAATCAATTAAGCTCTCTTTCCTACAGGTATGGAGAGAAATAAGAGAGATTGCGTCTATTTTTAAATATTTGAAACATATATTGGGACATGGGCTGGGGATTACGCAACCTGATTTATAGATCAGAACTTGGATCTGGACTCTATCTTGTAGCACATGCATGCAGAGCTTCATAGCAGGCATTACACTAAGTTTGGTTTCAGCACAGGCTAAAAAACATTGCAAAACTGCTGCAGTTGTTGAGTTTAACCCTAACAGGGCTCTGTGTGCTTCCCCAGCTAAAGCCAGCAGAACTTCTCCTTTTCTGCCTTATAACATGGGTGAGGTCCTGGCAAACTGTGAAAGAGGATGCAAGATAGCCACACAATTACTACCACAGAAAACAATCAATCAGATTCACATGCATCGCTGTGAGTGGTGTTAATGTATACCTTATATATCCTGGTGCCCTACCTCTGAATTTGTTGATTCTTTTAGAAGAACCACTGGATGGGTGCTTTATGGAGATTCCTAGCTTCTTTCTTAATACTTGCCTGGCCCTAGTCCTGCCTCATTACTTTGTCCTGTATACCTGGAGGGGGGTTAATAATCTCTCTGCTCTTATTCTGATAAGGCATCTGTACTCTCTTTTAGAACATAGAATTGTACCTTAGACATAGCATTGTTTCTGCTTTGACTGTTGTATTTCCATAATGAATTTTTACCATTCCTTTCATTAATTGAGTTTATAAAAGGCTTTTACCTCTTATGTGTAGGGGCCATTGACTCTGGAGTTGCTAGAAAATTAATATCCAAATGCTAATTGAACTCAGCAATCCCTATTGCACCAGTGTTGTATGTCTCATTTTTGGAAGTCAGACCCCGCTGGTACTGTTGACAACATCACAATATGTTTTCTAGTAATAAAGTGAAAAATTTGATTAACTGGTCCTTTAGTTGACCTTCTTTTTAGTTTGCTAGGTAGTTGATACTGTATAGAAGTCCTCCTGCCTGTCACGAGTGATATGTCTTTAAGAGGATTGCAAAAAATTGACAATATTTTTGATTCTACTATAATTTGGAGTTCTGGTCTGAAATCACTTGCTGCTTGTAAGAATGCAAACACTATTCTGAAAGATTAATTCTTGCACAGAATGCTCATCAAAGCTGCTAGGAATTTTTTCTCACTAAATTGAGTGAGGGTAGAATTACATATAATGTTGCTATCATTAATGATTTTCTTTCTCATCAAATATTAAATACTAAATATAGTATGCCTAAATATAATATTTTGCCTTCTGACTCATCAACATAAATAATATAAACTTATATGCATATATAAACTGGAGTATGAATGTCTGCACATATATGTATGTGTGTACATTTGTGTTCAGTAGATATTTCTCTGTGCCTAGACAATTTTAAAATCAACAAACTTGATTGGAATCACGATGAATATTTAGGAAACTACATTTAGGCATCTGTTTCTCAAATATCTGTCTCCTGATGAATTTTGTGGATTTATGTAAGGTTTAGCAGAAGGATAATAATAATGGGGACAAAGCAGGAGCAGAATATAATTTGAACGATTTTTAAAACTTATTCAGTCCATACAAAAATACATTATAAAGACAATTGCAAAAGAAATGTAAAAACAAAGAGAGTAGACTATTCTAACAGAATAGCAGGCCACAGCAGGGAATAATACCTTGAAGACCATTAAGGTTTAACAAACCATGTCTATACATGCAGATTAGACTGCATGGAGATTCCCAGATCTGTTTCTGCATACCTACAGCCTAAATGGGAAAATTTATGGTATGCCCTTTGCAGGAGTCTAGGTGCTACCTAGAACTAGTCAGGTCTCAAGTCTATAACTAGAACTAATTTCCACTCAGTTTCTGCACTTCATATACATCATCAGCCTACCTTGCTTCCTTAAAGATAGAACTTTCAGGCCCTCTTCCCAAACCCTGGTGAAAGGAACAGATAACCCTCACCAGGACAAGATACCACTTTTATGAATATCCATGTCTCCTAGCTCCAAACGTACGCAGAATTATATGGGTTTTGTGACAACATCAGCCCTGGTGATACAATGAACAACTGTGTCTAATATTTTGCCCAGTGAGGTACAGTGTATGGGAGTCCCTCTTTCTAATAAAAGCAAGATACCACTGATGATTTGAGATATAAGCAGAAGCTGGGACCCTTGTAACTCACAAAGGCAAAGGTCTTCTTGGTTTTGGGAAAATGGCAGTCAGATCACTCTGCTTAATCTTTGATGAGGCACATGGGCTTGCCACTGATTCTGAAAGATAGGTCCCTGGACAGTCATTCAGTCACTTTACAGTTTACCTGTGAATACATAAACTTAGTAGAAAGCAACTCAAAATGGTTGCTCATCGCAGTAAATAAAAAAATGTGTGAAGTTAATGCTATCTCTCTATAATGCTATACAGAACTGGTGGAAGCCATCTGGAAAACCTGGTTTTAGTTTTGCTGTGTCCCTTTTAAACCCAAGACTGAATATCTGGAAGCACTACAGAGAAAAGGCACAGGTGTGAACTGAAGGTTGGACAGAATGCCTTACAAAGAAAAATGTTAAAAGCTAAACATATTTAATATATACCAAATGGAGATAAAGAGGTAACTTGATTATATTGTTCATACAATATCATCAGTGGAAAATACCATGCACTAGACTAGATGTCTTTCAGAAAAGTAGTCTTCAAATAGTTTGCTTGGCTTGATGATACAAGTGATACCAGACCGGATAATCCTAGAGTTTCTCCTGGAATCAATGTTTGTGAGTTCGTGACTATACAGTCACACAGTCCTGAAAAAATATATCAGAGAAATGAAATTTCTCCCAAAATGAAACTTCTGAAATTTTAAAACAGTATTTGGTGATGAATATTTGACTTCTGCAGAATGATATGCAACAAATCAATAAAATGTATTAGAGCATAGGGAAAAAAAATCTAATACTTGGGATCTGAACCATTGTGTAGTTAGACTAGGCAAACAAAGCTTATCTTGTATAATTAAAATAGTAAAATATGGTGAAATCAGTTTAAAATTGAAATATAAACATCTTATAATTGTAACTGGCCCAGAACCATTAACTTCATTAGAACTACCCCAATTTACATCCTCATTTTCTTTGATCTTGATTATACATTCATTTTAACTGTCAGCACTGCTCCAAGGATAAACAAATTCAATAAACAATTTGACCACAGTGGTCCTTTTCCCCCAAATAAATACTTTTTTTTTACACTGTCACAGATTTTAAAACATTTTTCTGTTTTCTTTTCCCCTCTTCTACCTTGTGTGAGTGAATAAGGTGAGGCAATTGTGCATTTGAGCCTCCTCAGCACTGAATTACAAATTGTTCATGGAGAGTGCTTCCCTATAAAGAAAGTTGGGCTTCAATGACTTACAACAATAATCTAAAGAACTTTTAAACACTGGCTTATCTGCTAGTGTAGGCTTCATTTTTCAGTTAAGAAAAAACATCTACTGAGAGATGAGAGTGAGTTTTGTAGCCATCTGAAAAGATTTCTTTCCCCATTCTGTGTGTAACATGGAACTATGTGTGACCAGTTTTGCATGACCTGAAAAGGTTTTCACAGTATGGAAGAAAAAACAGCCATGGAATATAGATTCACTGACCCTTCTGACTTGGAAATTTTTCTATGTAATGTTCTTTTATTTGATCTGAAACCTCCAAAGTTTTTGTTATCTGACAAAGAAGGATATATTGCTGTAGGATAATCTGTCACTCTCTCTCAAACGGAAAGATCATGTTCTGTGAAGTCAATGGGAGTTTTGCCTTTGGCTTCAGAGGAGGAGGACTGCACTGCTTCTCTCTTACCTACAACTCATAGGACCACGTCTGGAAATGTAAGTAGCCAAACACTCCAGTCTGGGGTGCCCACAGAGCTGCAGGCCTGTGAACACTGTTCAAATCTGATGTTCACTTCTGCTAACTTCTGAACCTTGAGAAATGAGATACAGGTTAATGAACTGCTGGACTTCAACACTGACAAAGATTGATTTCTATGTGGGATTGCAGTATGTGCCCAGCGATTAGAAACAACTAGTAATCCTCTCCGCCTGCACTAAAATGAATACTACTGAGGAGGTGGGAAGAATGTATGCATGCCTGGAAGGAGAGAAAAGTAGTAGGTGGGAGCCAGTGGTTAAAGAATAATCCTGAGCAAGTCTAAACAATAGACATAGCAGAGTTTTTCATTGTTTCAAATGATTCATACTACTACTTTGATGTAGAATGTTTTCTTTCTTTCTGAGAGAAAATTCAAGGAAAACAAGAACAAAGCACATTTTGAGTTCCACAGTAGGCATAAAAATCAAACCACAGAGAGTCCTAAATGATGTTTTTATAGGAAATCTCCCAATCTCAAGATGGAGCACAGGCTGGTACTATGTACCTAACATGTATGGAAACCAAAATGCTAACAAACAGCACTAAAAAGTCCATGAGATTTCAGAAATTCTGATAGGCAGCAACATTCAAGCTTTGCATAAAAGTAGTACAGTTGTGCATATTGTATTGATACTGAAGTAAAAATGTGTCTTTTTTTCTTACAAATGAAAATGCATGTGGATAGTGGGGAGTCAGCATGGGTTGTACATTAGGATTCTCTTTTGTTGTGTTAAGCTTTACAGTAGCTGCAGAATTAAGAATGTAGATATCTGATGAAAAAATATTTTTTTTTCAGAATGATCTTTGTTCATGTGGTGGCTGGATAAGAAGCAAAAGCAGTCTTGGAATGGCCGGTTACTGTACATTGCGCTAGTTTAATTATTAGGTGCTTCCCAAGGTGAGAATTTTTTAGAAGAAACTCTATAGCGACAGTAACAACCTCATTTGTCAATGAATTAATCTACGCAAGACCACAGCTTGCAGCTTCACCAGTAGAAGGAACAGAAAGTGTGAGTAATTGCAAGAGTAAACCCTAATTTTCTGTAGCAATTTATTTTTGTGATACCACATATACCAAAAACAGATGAACGCCTTTCTTAGTCCAAAACTCTCCTTGAAATGTGTCTGAAAAAGTAATATACTTCTACAAAGACGTTTCTTGACGATGATGAAGCAAAAATGTCAGCTACACAATTGGATAAGCTGAATGAGACAGCTCAGACTCAGCTTCAGTGATGCCAAGACAGCAGCAGCAGCAGCCAACTCAGGCGTGACCTGTCCAGCCATGCTAAGCTCGTTCCCCGATACATCATTTACATCCATTTCAGGAAAGACTGATGTATGTTACAAATAGCAGTTCTATTCACAGAAAGGACTGAAAAGTCATTAGTTCACAATACTTTTAAAAAGTGCTACCAAGTAATGTCTGACTGCTAGATTTTTTTTCTCTTTCAGTTGTTAATGAATACTTGTAATTTGAGCATTACTTTGTCATTTGACATTTATACAGTACCTTGTCAAAGAACCCATTGCATATCAGGAAGGAAATACAGCCTCAGACTCGTGTCTTTGTATTTGTATCTCAGCTAAATCTACCACCCAGCAGGGGATCAGTTCTTCTGCTTTCTTGAACATAGGTATCTTTGTTCCCATGACTGACTGACTGATTAGCTAAGCTATCTGCCTCCCTGCTGTGCAGCATCATAGCATCTGTGCATATAAATGTGCATGGATATTCCTAGATTAGTAAAAGATTACAGCATAGATAACTTGGATAGATCACATGAATACATCAGAGTCTATGAAAAACTAACAAAGGGTTATCACCACATTGTCCTACCCACTGCCACAGTCCAGGATGCCCACAATATTCAATGTGGCAGACAAAGTATTGGCATTGTGGTGGCCAGAAATACATGTTGACATCAGTGATGTTGGATTTAAGCACATTCAATCTCTTGTTTTATTTCCTATTATTTTAATCTGCAGAGTCCCACAACACCAAGTTGCCCTCTCTAATTTTCTAAACCACTGGAAGACATGAGGCCATTTATAGGTACAAGCAATAGCAACGTGTGTGTCAGGAACTTCTATTTTTCATTGACAAGGAGCACTGACTGCATCATATCCCAGCAATCGCACCAGGTGAAACCACTAGCACATGGATGGAAAATAATTGATGAAGGCTGAGCATTGTCAAGACATAGATTAAGTAGGCATGAAAGAGGAATAAAGTAAGTAACTTTTCCTTTATCTTCACAACTTCATTGAGACAAAAGTAGACTTAAAAAAAAGAAACAAAAACCATAGTACTTCAATATGTGTTTGCATTTATGTGCATTATACCTGTATGCAAATATACAAATACATATATATGTACGTGTGTATATATATAAACAAATCGTTATTTGATTATCAAAACAATTCTCTGTTTAAATAATATTTCAAAGCCACAATCTTATTTCTATTATCTATTTCAGTTTTCCAGTGTTTGGAAATATTCTGTGGAAAGTGTCTTAATAGCACTAAATTAATTATCTATTACAGAGATGAAGAAATAACAGTTTAGAAATACTAAGCAAACACAGCTATATAAATAATTAAAATAGTCTCATTTAAAATATGATCAATGTTTTTATCCTTAGTGTCTAAGTCAGCTACTAATGAGAAATCATTTTGAACCTAAATGTAAAAAAAATATTTTATAGATGTATATATATACAAACAAGCAAATATACCATCTTTCATTCCTTTTTCTCTCAATTTATGTAACATACTTTTGCCTGTTGTCTATCCATGATATCTAGCAATGTATTTCAACAACCACATTAAAATAAACACAAGAAACTGATTAAACTTCAGAGCTACTAGATTCAGATCTTCAGAGTACCAAGCACATTTTGCAGGTTACTGAAAATTCAAGAGAAAACAGTATCTTGTTTTGCAGTAATACTATCTTTTGTTACCATCTTGCATGGGATGTATAATCATCCTGCCCTTATTCACGACTCAGATTTAGTTCATCCTTTCATGGGATGTTCGAAGTTGGATGCTGTAGCCTGAAAAATAACAAAATCAATATTTCTCAGGAGTCTTGTATCACTGTTGATGTGTAAAATGACATTATGAATATATGTCACTTGCTAGAGATTCTAATTTTCCATAGGAATTCTGTAGGCATATACTACCATTTGCTTATTTGTGAGGAGTACATAAGACATGGCTGTGCCTATCTATCAGCATACATACAGCACCTATTACCATCAGAGCAAGTTGGAGAATGCAGTTTTATTTTGTGACAAATATGAGGTTAAAAATGTCCTTTTCTGGTGCAGTAGCATTAAAACTCTTTTGTCTTCAAATATCCTTTTTCAATACATCAAGAAACAATAATGCTTTACTTAATTTCGGAAGGGAGAAGTCTGGATGGTGCACAATTACAAGTGTCACAAGATATATAATGTGCAGGACCAGACAGTGTTCATGGAAAGTCTGAATAGTTCTACCTCCTGTAGAGCACCCTAGTTGGAAATCTGTCCCTGTCTTCCTCAGTGGTTTGCTGACTAGAAAGCTGACATTAGAGATCGAAGTTCAAATTTTCACTCTGTCTAGTTGAAAGCAGATCTTTTTTCAACTTGGTGCCCTCTCAAGCCAGAGCAGTGACTTGACATTCCATAGTTCCTCTCTAATGCTGGGAATTTTTCTAAAGAAACAACTGGAGAAGGGTTTCTCAAGATAACATGAGGTATGATGAAGCAGGTTTCCCTTCTCAGGTAAACACCTGAACCACTGGACAAGTCCTTGCACTCAGACTCCACTCTAGCACTTTTTGGTTCCACGACTAAGTACAGATCCTTTTGCTAATAAACCTTGGCTAAGATCAGTGCAAAAATTAAGTTCTGACCCTGGTAGTAAAAGGTATGGACTTTTCTCAAGCAATAGTTTTGCCTTTTAGTTACAGGATTTATTTTTCCAAATTCCAGCAACTAATTATTTCTTCTTCATGGGCATTATTCAATTAATTTGTCATACAATATCCTTTTCTAGCCTCTGAGGTAAAAAAAAAAAAAAAGCCACCAAAAAACCCAAAGGGAAAAAAAAAACCCACCAACAATTAAAAAAGAAAGCTTTGATATCAGCAGAAGGATTTTCTCTAGTAGATATACTCACCCAATTATCAGTAAGTCACTATGATTTCATATAATCTTCTGCTCTAGTTATTCATGGGCACACTGTCCTATCCCATGGGTTTCCTGATATTTACCATGTTAATCCTATTCTCATCCTCATACTTCTAGTTAGTGTTACAGCACTTTATGTTGCCTGACTACCTGTTCGCACTTCATTGTGCACTGTCATTAGATTTGGGGCCTCTCACAATCTATCTTGCAGTGTCTGGTGGTTGCAATGTCATCTGAAGCTCTGGGCAAGGTGGTATTCTGATTGCTAGAATTGGTATGTAGCATTTCATCTCACTTTGGAAAGAGAAACTGTTGAAAATAATGAGAATCTCCTCATTTACAAAGAGTCTTAACCTCTAGAAAAAGATGTATTGGAGGCTTCTTGCTCCTTGACAGATAGCAGCGTCTAACTTCCACTGAGGTCAGTGACATTACTTGAGGTAAACATGACAGACTCTGACTTTCTGCATTCTTTCTCAAGCTGGTAATCTTGTCAGTGTCCAGACAGGGAAAATTTATCAGCCCCTCACTCCTACTTTATACATACAAAAAACATTTCTAGGAATGTGGTGAATAGATACCTTGCCTGGATCTTGCCACAAGTGGCTAATCCAGAATATTTCATGTAGCAATTTATGAAAATAAATTTAGATTTCGAAATGCATCTTTATAAAGAAAGAAAGAAAATGTTTAAAATAAATTAAAAAACAATATACCTGCAAAATTGTTAACCTACCTTATTGCACTTTGTGTGGTTATACAGGGACTGATTCACCTGCTTAAAGATAGATGTCCAGTGCATAGGGAAGATGGGATATCCCCGTAGAGAATGGCAGACAAAATATCTGGGAACCCTGCAGGCTTCTGGAAAGGCATTTGGAAACCAGGAGCCTCAAATGGCAACTAGACTTCTTCCTATAGGCACTCAAGTTGCTCCTCCCTCTCCCCCCTGCAACAATTAATTTAAGCATATAGCTGGGATGGATACTTAGGTTGTTATCTTCAAACCAGCTTGAGGTTGTAAAAGTTAATGGACCTTCAGCCTCATGTTTCTGTGATCCAAGTCCTGGTTTAGTGCACCTAAGCTCGGTAATCTTGGCAGTTTTACTTAGCAAATTTTTATTAAGATGTGACAAGTAGTAACACATAAGTGTAGTTGTTGAGACTATCATAGGCAGCAGCTGAGGATTCAGGAACAAAAACATTGACGTGAAAAAAACTGAGAATCAAAAGACTGCAACTCAGCAACACAGAGGATCAGCCAACTCCAAAGCACAACAGAAGTCCCCTTTCTGCCCCCCGAGGACTCTCTGAACAACAAAGACTTTTTGGGTTGAGGAGGGGTGAGAATATTTATGCTTCAGCTGGCAGTTTATCAGTCCTAGCTACCTTCTGTGTGTTCTAGCCAAAATCCAAATTGCTTTGTAGGGTTAAATTGTGCATCTCCTACTTGTAGAGCCTGTATCTACACAGTAAAAGTTGCCAGGGAGGGAAGGATCCTAAAACTGTATTTCAGCATTTGGAAAGCCTGCATTTCAGATGAGTCAAACATTCATACTTCCTATTTACTTCAGTACATAAAAAAATGCATTAGTTTTTCAGCTTTGCAATGAAAAGGGATGAGAGTAAAAAGTTAAGATATGCAGCTGTGAAATGATTTGTCCTGAAACCTGAGTTAAAAATTCAGAAAAGCCACATCTTGATGCTCTCAAAACTTAAGAATAGATCAGTAGAATTTCTCCAAAGGCTTCCTCCAGTAATCTGACTCTAAAATAAAAACAAATTTAAGAAGGTGCAACTCAAAAGTAATTTTGGCATGAAATTAGTAAGTTATTTAAGAAGTAAATAAATGGAAAATGTAATCAAAACTTATAAGTTGTCAATATAACTGTAATTTACAAACTTCATATTTTTGTTTCAGATACGAAAGCAAAAGTGGTTCTATGAAAGAGATTCATAGAGAGCACCGAGGCCATTTGTAGCAAGACACTGCAGTAGGGTCATGTTTCAAATGCTGAATTAGTCATTTAATAAGGAAAGTGGCTGTAATGATCCACTGTTTCCACAAGATGATTGTTTGGTCAATACTGCTATATCCCAAAATAATACACATTCACTTTAATGTCACCTATAGGAGCCTAGTACAATTGGAAATATTGATTAGAGCAGAGGCCATTATGCCAAGATATAGGGAATGAAATGTAGCAAGAATTGATTTGTGTTCTACTGTTTGGCTTCATATGAATAATGGTCAAATACTCTCTAAAACAGCACACTCACACTACCCATGATAGCTGCTCAGTACTGGTAGTTTACACCTGGCAGCTACTGACTTTTCTTTCAGTCTGTGCCACAATGGAAATTGGAGGAAGATGTATACAGGAATATATTAAGTAATACAAATATAATTAACTTCAAGGAAAAAAAAAAATGAGAAGACCAATTTGAAAAGTTTGAGTAGCATTCAGTTATTGTGCCACATAGCTCCTGGTTAAGTACGTGGCTATTTCATGGCACCTGAAGTATTTCAGAGAGTGTATTTCAGCACAAAGTGTTGCATGGAGGGCCAAAGTAACAGCAGCTAGAAACACACAGAAGGTAAGCTATTATCAATGCATATTCATAATTTTCATGCTCAGCTGCTTTTCAAAGAGTTATTTGCAACAGACCTGTAATGTACCTGCTGAAAAATATCTTCATTTTAGTAATTTATTGATAGGATATCTATACACTTTGCGATGTTTAGCTTCTGGTTTTATGTTTTTCTTTTTTTGATTGTCTTCTGGATTGTGTTTTAAGCATTTCCTTCCATATGAAAAAAATGTTGGATATGTATAAAATATGTATAAAATACATCTGGATATGTATAAAAAATGTTGGATATGTATAAAATACAGTCAATAAAACAGGGCATGGATAAAGTCTCCAGTGATTTTTCTATCCACAACTGTCCATATACACACTGAAAAAAAGACTTTACCTTTTGCCTCATATCTTTAAATCCTCATGCTGTTTCCAGTATTTTACTTTTCCCCTTTTCCCTTTCTGACTTTGTCTCAGGGAGTCTCAGTAGTACACACTCTCAATGAGATTCATCTGATCAACATGCTTCATTAATTAACTTTAAACGAGCTTAATAGGATAGGGGAATCTTAAAAAGAATGCTGCTGGTTTAAATTTATTTAATCAATTGCATTGATGTGTCTATTTGAATTTTGTTGTATAGAACTATTCATTTATTTGAGAGTTTTAGCAAACATTTCTGCAAAATAAAGCCATTGATAATAAGTCTTAGGTGTAGATTCTAGCCTACAGCTATATTTCTCAATAATTGTATACTGAAAAAGAAATGCATGATGCATTTCTCTTACTGTGTGTTGATGACTAATTATCTTTTTCCTTATACCCACAAGAAAGAGATCATTCAGAATTAAGATTCTCTTCATTACGAGAGACCAGCTATCTACAGTAAAGGAGAAATCCCAAATGTACTTTAGTGGGATATGTACAAGTTCTGACTGAGCCGTTCAACAGAGTTGTGAATCTGTATCACAGAATCATCGCTGATCATGTCTTGCAGTGCCTCTCACAAGGATAGTTTGATTGTTAGACTGTGATGATTTGTCTCTTCTGACATTTTCTCTGGTTTTTGCTGTGGATAATAGTACAAATAAAGATGAAAATAGAATTCTAATGTTATTACTTATAACATCCAGAAAAACTGGTTGTTCTCTTATTGTATTGTCAATCTGTATTTTAGGATGAAACTCACTGTATATTGTGGTTGATATTTGTGTGATTAGCACGATCTTTGTTCAGTAGAGTTCAAAATGTCACTAGAATAGGATTTACTTCTTGAATTCATCAATTACAATTTATATTGTATAATATGGATAAGTATAGTGTGGACACATTTGTTAATGCATGAAGAGAAATATGCAGGCTAAGTTCAACATACTAATGATATACAGAATAAAGGATTTTAAAAATGCTTAAAATTATATTCATAATATTGCTGCAGTAGCCATGATGATTAAGGAATCTGAAATCTGTTTTCTGAGTGAATTAATACCTTTAATTAAAGGGATATTTCATGAGTCTGTACTTGTTCAACTCTGTCAGCTGACCACATGATAAGCCATTACCTGTCCAAATAGAGTTTGCTTCTCTTTCATGGTTTGCATTATAACTGCTACGCTGTGTATGATTTTGTACTGTACATGAAACATATTAGGTTAGTTTGGTAAAAAATTAGCCTCCATATCTGTACAATAGTTCAGTCCCAGGTTAATATATTGGTATTTACTTCCCTTGAATAAAGCAATACTTGTGTTTCTGTGTCTGTGTGTGAAATGATTCATGAATTTCATTGTTTCTGCCTTTTTTGTGGACTGTTTGATTCCAGGACAACTTTATTTCTTTCTTTAATTGAATTTGGTATTTTTATTTACTATGATTAAATTATTGGAATTTATAATAATCATTCAGGTGGGGTTTGGGAGTGTGTGGGGTTTTTGGCTTGGATTTGGATATAGAGTATGTTCACGTTACAGAAGAGGGCAAATGTTTATCAACTTAAAGGTATAAATGTCCACTTCTCAGGCAAAAGCCAGAGTAAGAACATTATAAATCTCTCCATGATTAAAAATTCAGAACTGAATCCTTATGTGGTTCACATGAGTACTGGATGGATGAAATTCATCTCCTCTAACCTAAAAACTTAGTAGCATCTAGGCTGCTTCAGTTGTCTTGAGTCAACAGAGAAAAATCCATATCTCCAGTGGGTGACTCTGTGCTTCTGCTTGAAGACTTCCTTGAGGATGAGAGGAAGTGCCACTCTGGAATGCCTGTTTTTCTGTATTGTCTTCAGCATTTTGTCAGATAATGAGACACCTCAAATATTTAACTTTTAGACAGCTTTTAAATAATAGACACAGTCAATGCTTACTTTGACGTTCATCTTCAAAAATAAGTCCATTAGAATGTACAATTTATCCTTCATGATCTCACTTGAGCATACTTAATCAGTTGGACTCTGCCCATAAAGTTGAGAAAGTAATTTCTTAAAAAGCATGTCAGAAGACCTTTTATATAACTGCTCTTTATTTAGAACCCAAGATATGAAAGTCTCAGGTAGAGAGAGCTTTAAAAACAATAAAATAAAAAGCAAGGCACTCCTTTCCCCCAACACCACTGCTTTTATATTTCAGTTTAGGAACAGCTGATATAAACATCTCCAAAGTCAGAACTCTTGGCTTCACTCCCAGAGGTGTTTGTTACATCACAACTTTTCCATGCATTAAATTCACTTCATAACCTTTAAAAAATAGCTGGTGGATTAATCTTCCCTGAGATAAGCCATCCAATGGAAGAGTCAAAGTGAGCTGACTATCTAAACTAGTCAAAATCCACTAAGTTTTGATATCTGCTCTTTGTCATCACAATACTCAGCTTCACAAAAACCAGCAAAATATGTACAATTGGATGATACTTAAGAAAAACAGATTGCATTTTACATTTCATTGGTATCCTCTTTGCAAATGCTTGGGCATAAACTTGTAAGACAGGCAATAAAATCATGCCAAACAAGTTAATTGTGTAACAAGATATTTAATTTTCACAGAATAAACAGATGACATTGGCATTAGGCTCAGAGCGCATCAGTCTGAAAGCTGAATCCTTTGGCTTGAGGTAATGGTCGTAAAAGAGAAATTAACTAGAGGATGCAAAAAATGATGAAAAATGAATCATGGAGAAAGTGTATTTTACCTGAACATCCCAAACCAAAATATTGTATATTGATTTGGTTCAATGCAGAAGTTGGCATTGTAAGTTTCTACATAAATGTACGAAGACTTCTATGTGGGGGTATACATAACTCACCCATTCCCTACACACGTGCACACACAAACACATGTACACACATATCAACTATAGCTGGAATCAAAGATTACATATCAGTTCACTTCACCAATTCAAAATTAGATGGAGAAAAAGATCTTTTTCTCAGGGAAAATAAAAGTTCCCAGAAGTGACAAATACAATACTGCTTGGCTGCTTTTCATCTTTTCAGACTGGCTTGCAAATGTTTGTTGAGAACTGAGACATGATATTATGCAAAACAAACAAACAGTCCTGACAAGGGATAAAGCCTTATTACTTTCTCTGTTTCTTTCTTTTCTGCATGCTTTCTGGACAGAGATCATAATTATCTGAAACTGTCCCTAAATCCTGTGATACAGTTTTGATTGAAACTCACCAGCTTCCACTCTGCTTTTTACATTAAAGGGATGTAGTCCTTGAAGTGAAACTTGTCAGTATGGTGTTACAAACATTTTTGGCAATCATACTTATCAGGAGCATAATACATATTTAAAGAGAGCTGCTGTTCAGCTGCCTGCGAACCTCTCCTTGTATTCTGGCTTCCTTGAAACCTACATAACACTAGAAAATACATTCTTTATAGCTTTTCATGAGAGCATCAGAGGTATATATTCTTTTCTGGCAAGTGCTACAGAATAAAACTTATAACTGTCCAAATAAGAAAAAACGTGCACATAAGTCATACCAGCAGGCTACAACTTTGGCAAAGGTACATGGGACTACAAAAAGAAGACTGTGAAATAGATTTAATAATGTTTTCATCATCTCCGCTGGCATGCTCAGTAAGGGCAAGTCCATCAGCTGAAAGATTCCCAGATGTCAAAGTTATCCAACCAGGTGCTTATTACTAGAGCAGATGCTCTAAGTTAACAAGAGCAATAGAAGGTTTATGGCCCATTTTTACCTTGTTCACCAAAATAAATATAATGATAGACAGTAAGGTAGTAAAGTGCTCATGCAAATCAGTTGGTAAGAGATTTAAAACAGAGCTTTATGAAAACAAAAAAAAAGCACCTTTTACTGAGTAGGAAGCTGAATATGCAAGCCACAAACACTTGTGAAACTGATTTGTGTGACTGCACAGAAAATACTTGTGTGAATTGAGTTAACCGGATGTTGTACATAAATTAACTCATTATTGACACAATTTACTATACTACTTGAAACTATATCCAGGAGAGGCACATCTCAAAAACTGAAAGGAAACGTGTTAATACAAAAACAGTAAGCATCTTCTTGTAAATATTTTCCAGAATGGAACTGTCTCTTAATAGAGAGTTGTGTGGATCAGAACTAAAATCTGCAATACAAATGGAAGTTGCAATGAATTATCACAATAAAGAGAAGCTTCTTACTAGGTGAAAGAAATCAGAAACTTTCTAACTCTCTTATTCTTCTTGGCACTCCACGTAATATCATAATTTGTTAAAATCATAAGCCTATGCTATTTTACCCTTCTAAAACCATGAATATAAACCCAACTATGATGACTTAAAGCTGGTAAAGTGTCTGGCTAATTTCTGAAGAACTGACATTCCAACAAGAAAATAAAATACCCTTATTAATAACCATCCTAGCAGTATAGGAGTAATTTTAAGGACTTGTTTCACGACTCCTGAGGAGTGCTCTACATGACTGGCAGTCAGTTAGGAGGTTTTGAATCAGGCCCAGTGAGGCAGGTAAGTTCAGTGAAGACTCTGATTATCGTATCTCAGACTTTCAATTTAAGACACTACCACTAACAAAAAGGGAAAAATTTTATCATTTTTGCTGTTCACCACCATTATGTAAAGAAACTGCTCAATACACTCACATATCCAATGAACTCAAATGTTTCTGAAAATGTAGAAAGAGAAAAGCTTCCATGTTTAGCTGTTATACATGTTACCAGTACTTTTTTTAGAAAACTGATTGCATCTACAGAACAGGAAATATTTGGACAGTTTTATAATACTGCATTTAGACTACCCTTTGAATGGTCATTGAAAGGAAGAAAGACACTTGTTGCTAGGACATGGGCTTAACTGCTCTAATTCCTTAGGGCTGTAGTATGTAAGGTCCTCATTTTTTTTTAGATCTCCCAGCAAGGAACTTTCAAGATTTGCACATTCTGTTGTTGACAAATACAACTGCGGCCAGGAGTCTTTACAGCAATTTGCAAACATGCAGTTTAATAGGAGTCTTCTCTCTGAGTGTGCCTACCTGTCAGGCCAACAAGTCTGTCATTATTTTGTTCCTTGTATTTTTGAATACTAACAAAAGCGTTCATTTCCAAATTTCTACGCAAAGGTCAGCAGTCAGGAGATTTACCAGAAAGAGGGAAAAATTCAAGAAATATTGAGGTTATGATCTTGTTAATCAGAATGTTATACTCAAGAATAGCTTAAAAAAATGGGAAACACATTAAGTTGTTCTGTTTACTTACTGTTAATTGTAGCATTTCAAAACTTCTAGTACAGTAAAACTATGCTGTGTACCTAAGTAGTCATTTTTAAGTGGTTAGAGATACAAAGAAATTAAATATTATTTTTTTGTTGTTTTGGAAGCAAGGAGTTCAAGAATGAATACATTTGTGTAATCTTAACACATTTTAGACTGTATTAGGCTGTAAAATTTATTTGACACTAATAAAATTACATTAAAAATGGGAATGCATACACCTCACATACTGAAGAAAAAAATTGTTGCATACAGGAATCTAAAATATATCCTTTACCTGCTTAAGTACCTGACTCAATAGGAAAAATATGCTTTGCACATATGAATACCAGTAGAGCATGCTATAAAGAAAGTATGAAACAATATAAGTAAGTGGAAAAAAATTTTTTTCCACTGATTCAATGAAAGGGTGTTAACTCCTTTGAATTCTTTTACAAAAGCATATATTCTGTTTCTCTACTTATTTTTGTTCTCAGCTGTGCATATTTGAACTCAATATGTCTAAAGGACTTTTTCCAAAACAAGCTTTTTATAGATGAAGAAATATTATCTTTTTCTACCATCTGAATAGTCCAATACAGGATATGTCAATTGCTCTGCCTCTGAGCAAAGCCAACAGCTTTTAATCACTTGGACAAAAAAGTCTTCAGGAGGTGGTATCAATGCATGAATGCAATGTGATATAATGAAGGAAGTGGAGCAAAATGAAAATTCACAACTGAAAATAAGTCTTGCCATTTGCCTAGGTCTGCTGCCAGCATTCAATCCCCTGATATAAGTGAGACAAAAAAGGGGAGGCAGTTTCTCTTTTCTGTAACAGTCATCTTGAATGGATACACAGCAGCATTACAGAAACAACACAAGGAAATTCATTAAGGAAAAATAAAATCCAAGGGGAAAAAAAACCCCAAACAACAGTAAACTCTCTCCTATATTAACACCAGTACATTACTCACAGCTGCAGTTCATTCTTCCCCTCATTTCCATCTCTCTACAAGACATAGAGAATGACCATTAGGTTTTCAATTGGTTTCCACAAATATTGTGTACTTGATCTCCCCCTTTCTACCTTCACAATATTACATAAGCAAATACATATTCTTGCTCATGTGAATTACATTCTCTGGTTTCCTCTGCCATCTCATGCTTATTAGTTTTCTTATAGCTTTATTGCTTGAAAGAAAAGAATTAATGTTTTTTCTTCTGTTTCTTCTTTGCACTCACTTGAATGCTTGAAAGGGAGTTAGCCATTAGATTGAATGATTTGGTTCACAGAAAAAACCAAACAATTGTCTGCCAAATATGCTCAGCTAACATGCTCAGCATTTGAAAGTTCAAAACAAATGGTTGAAAATATCTCTGTCTTTCAAGCAACTCATTACTGACACTATCAGGGGCACAAAAAGTTTTAATGTGGATCTTCAAGCACAGGTAGACAAATAAACACCCTTTATCCTTGCTGCTGCCCACATGCTTGAACATCTGACAGTATATAAAACAGTAGCGTTTTTTATACCAATCCTGTTATGTATCTGTAGTAAATTAGGAAATAATTTCTGTACTCTTTGCAAAATGTTATAAATGCTAGTGAAAAGACTACATTGTCACTATACAGTGTATGCAATATCCACAGAGACAGGGATTTTTATCCTAAAAGAGTTTTCAATCTAAATTGACTTAGACCCCCAAAAAGCAGCAGAAAGCGATCATCATTATCATCATTATTACTGCTTCCCAGTAGGGGAACTGAAGCACAGACAGACTATGTCCCAGATCCACAAAAGGATCTCTCATATCAGAGAAGGTTTAGAAACAATTTCCTGATCTCTTTAAAGATGTAGGATGCCTACAAGAACAATGCAAAATGGGTGTGTTTGCAAATACAGAGACAGCAGTGAATATACCCCAATGAATGTACTTAAGAACAGTGTCCAAAGTAGCACGTGTGGCATAACTGAAAAGTTAAGAGGCAACTGGCATGAATTAACTGATGTAGTGGAAAAGAAAGACACCAGCTGATCCATGCATGTGTCAACTCATGAGATGCAAGCAATAACCCACTGTACCCACTTTACTTTTTGGCAGGCAGTGTATTTCTGTACTGGATGCTCAGTCTGAATATTGCCAGCTCAGACTCTGCGTGGGAAAATGATCAGTCTCTTGAATGTCCTTTGTATAGCCTAGGCACAAGAGAGAGTCCAAAAAATAATGCGGAATTACTATAATATTAACTAACAGGTACTGAAATTGTCACTAGGGTCTTTCTTGTATTAAACAACGTTGGTGAAGTGACACAAATCTGATTTTACTATTGACCAGCAACGCACACAAAGACTCCATCACAACAGAGCAGGAGGCATCAGATTTGACCTGAATTAAGTGAAATATCCAAGCAGTTTAAAGCCTTTACTTAAAAAGCATTAGGATCCAGGCCAGATGTGATTTAGCCAGGGAGTTTAATAGTGAGATTAGCCAAATTATACAATGTTTATAAAAGCTGAAGAATCAGAAGAAAAAATGTTTGTCATCAATTTGGATAAAACTCTCCCCCCAAACAGGAACTGTCACCTCAAAATCAGATGACAATAAAACAACAGAAGAATTGTTGCAGGAATGAAACCCACTGACCCCAAAATCAATGATAGTAGTGAAATAAAATTGAACTGAGAAAAAAAGTATTATTTGACACTGTTGCAGAAATCTCGTGGGTACAGTATGCACCTTGCTTGGATGCCAAGTACAAGCTGGAACAGATCACAGCTCCTTAGAGAACATTCCTGACAACCTCCTGCCTTCTGCACTGGCAAGTCTGCAGCGCAAGACTGCAAAATTACAAAGGTCTGCTGTGAAAGTAATACAGAATCCCAGAAGAGAAATTCCTGTAGCAGTTTCTGTTGCACCATTTCACAGAAGGACAAATATGAAAAAAATTATTCAGATGAACAGATGTCTGTGATATTAAAACATTTGCCAAGCATTTAGCCAGTAGAACAACATTCTCTGAACAAGACTAATAAAGTACAGAAAGCCCACGGAAAAGGTTGGTCCGTGGACTAAGAGAAACTAGTGGGGTAAGAGAGTTATATGTGAAGAGTAGATCAGTTCTAAAAGAAGATGTATTACTGATTCTGAAAATTACATTTGCTGTCATTCAGTGTAACACAGTGCAACAGATGGACACAATTCCTATGCTCTCACGGAAGCACAGAAAGAGGAAATGCACCGGTCGCTGCAAAGCTCAGGAATAAAACTGAATGCACCTTGTTCAGGCAAGGCTGGCTCCAGGTCCCAACACAATTACAGCCAACCCAGGCACAATCATGAGATGATACTGTGACTGCAGCTACAAAAATTAAATCCCAGGTGTGGAACTTAACATGAAACAAGTAAGCACACAAACATGTTAATGCAGTTACTCACCAGGAACATCAGTGATAACTACTCCAAACAACCTGTATTTACAGGAGGGCTATGTTGCATCTCGTGGCAGCAAAAACACAGTTCCTTTAAAAAGAGAAATGAGAAACTCCTCTGATACAGCTTTGCTGTCAGTCTCTGTGTAGATATACTGTGATGAGACTCCTGATATCATCATATGTCTTTGAAAAGCCTATTACTTAAGCCACTTTAGTTTACTCTGTGTTGTGTGGAATTCAATTGTGTTGAGTCATACAAACAAAGGAAACAGAATAAGTACTAAGAGAAAAAAAAACCACAAATGCTTTGACCTTATGTAACCTAATTCTTGGGGAATATAAATGGCAATAGGATTTTTGGAATACAAGATTTATTTTTCTTCAATATTTATGAAAAAAATTCCAAACCAAAAACCACCCTCCTCCCCCCAGGAAAATGTAATAAATATCCAAGAAACATTTGGAAAAACTAGCAAATGAAATATAACTAATTCCAAATGCAGGTGAGGGCAACAGATGCCAATTTGATTAAGTCATAAAGACTTATGTGAAAAGCAGAAGGCCTTTAAAAATTATAAACAATCTGCTGAGGACTCAAAGATCTATAAAATCAGAGCAAATTAAATATCTAATCAGTAGAGTTTAAAAAAATTCCAACTCAATATGAATTCCACAGGACAGTTCAACAAATGTTAAGGATTTCTTCAAATTTATGGGCAGTAAGATGGTAAATAAAAGACCATTTGTCCACTAATGGGATACTTGGGAACTGATGCTTGAAGATGTTAATTGGTGTGTAATAGCAAGCTAATTGTACAAATAAAGAACAATCCTTGTATTGAGTGTTTTGCAACATAGTTTTTTTAAAATAAAGGAGTGCTTTAAACAATAGTGGATTATTCAATGAGGACTCTAGTAGATACCATATTACTACAAGTGAAACATCTGCACTTCTTTACTGTAGTTTCTTTTCATCCATATGTGATATATCTGTTAAACATGGTAATAAAGATCATACAAACTAAGAAATATCCCTCTAACTACACCTTTGATTTCAACAAAGCCTTAAAAATATTGGACAATTTAGTGCTAGTTTCTTTTGGATGTAGCTTATTCATGAATTTGTGCTTTTCTGTGCCTCTCTGTTTCTAAGAGACTAGAAATTTAGTACAAGGAGTCTCCCCCTGTTTTTACTTGAGGTTCTATTTCTTTGACCTCATTTTTCTTCTAATACAAACACATACTATACCAGTGATTCATATGCATAAGTTTGAACATAAGTTCAAACTCCTCCCAGACAAATGAACAGATTATCATGAGTGAGGTATCAGTTGAAGACCTGTAACCCGTAGATGATAGCTATGAGACAGAAAAAATCTTAATTTTATTATTAATGTGAAATGCACTGAGAATGCTTACAGCCACAGGGTGTGAGCCCTTCCTGAATCTTCTCACTCTCTTTGCTCAAGGCTAATCATGTTGGTCATAGTGATATAGATGCCTTCACACTGAAGGCATTTTCAGACAAGATGTTCATAACTATGGAGTATATTAGCGTGTATCTCATTTAATCCCCACATTTTGGATTTACTGTACTATTTGGCTTATACATAGTATATTTGTACCTAATCCAGAATGTTAATGTCTTGATATTTTAATAAAAAGTAGGACTGAAATATGCTACAATTCAATTTTCCATTGGAAAAAGGGGGGAAAAAAAAGAAGAGAGAAGGTGCCATGAGATATTGCATTTACGTCATTCAGGTAATTATTTATGAAATTAACACCTTACATTGGCAAATGCTTGACAAAGACCAGAATAGAATAGAAATCTCATCTAAGAATCCCTTGATTTCAAGAGCTTTTCAGATAGGATTGACCATTCTTCATTATTACTGAGGTCAAGTACATCTAAGCAGTCAAGAATGATTTGTTGGAACCATGTCCTGCTTCCTGTTCTCAGTGTCCCTTCCAAACAGGTGGCCGTCTCCTATGGTGAAAAGCAAATATTCATCCAGCATGTTCTACTGGATTCCAGTAAGTGCTCCTGATCATGAGAGCTGCTGAATACATTGGGCCAGGAAACTGAGTAAATTCTGTAAACACTTGTAAACCACTAGACAATATTAAATTCCCATTTTGTCAGTACTCCTAACGTGTGTTTGGTATCTTCCCAGGATTTAGTCTGTACCCTTGGTTTCCATTGTGATGCCAAATGCAGCAGCGATATATGCAGTGTGAAATGAACATAAATACAGCCTGAAATAGGTTACAAAAACAGGAAAATTGAAAAGATTCAATCACTTCAACAAAGAGTACTATTGTACTCTTTAACCATGATGGACTAGATGGCTGTTAATACTCCTAGGTATTCAAAGGAGAAGAAGAGAGGCAAGGTACAAGAAGTACTGATGTTCTCTTATGTGCTTTATTAAAGAGAATTTTCCCCTGAGTTTCTATTAACCCTATCCATTTCCTCCATTCCCTAAACCAAGATTTTTGCCATATGAACAACAACATAGTTCAGAAGTAATTTTTGTTACAAAGGACAGGGTTTACACAAGTGTGCATGCTTTCGCTGCTCTTCAGCTAGCCAATTCTCTCTAAAGAGTTTCCTTATTCTGATCCCATAGCTTAATATAATTTACTGAATTTTGGAAGGTTATTATAAGCCTATTTACAATTTAGTGTGTTCAGCATATAGCTACATATGGAGGTAGGTTCAAACTACTTTGGAGAAGCTTTTTATTCCTAATGTTCAGGAAAAAGATTATTAAAAATTAATCAGCTTTTCACAAAGAATATCAAGCTTGGATCTAATCATTACCGTGGCCTCAACATCACATATAGTTTGTGGGCTAAATTGTGTCTGAAGATTCTTGTTTTCTCTTCCATGGATGTCAGTATAACAAGACTGACTGATGGCCATGTGGACTGGATTACCATGAGGCAAGACAACCCATAGGCACAGCCTTGTTCTAAGTAAAATAATAGGGTTTTCAGTCAGTGAGAATTGAGTAAACTCAGCATTAACACACAGACTATCGTCAGAGCTAAGGCTCTTTGAATTTCTACCTGATCTTGCCTTGCTTTAGATTCCAGCTTAACCATATGCAATGTCCTAGTGGACATCCTAATTCAAATGGGCAGTTGGTCAAAAAAGAAACATACGGGCTTCCATTTGACACAGTGCAGACCTAGCATCTTCTGAAAAGCTAACTTTTCAGAAGGCTTCTTCAGGAAAATTATATTGAAGCCAGTGTGTTCCTGTCCAGGACAATGCAAAGTTCAGGAAGTCTAGAAAATAGGGAAATTGAGTAAACATGAAAATTATTGTTCAAGCATTGCAATCACTTTTTAAGACACAGAGGAAAAAGTTGAATGTTTTCATTCTGACAGAAATGCACAGAGGTAAACAGAGGACAAAGCTAATGTCCAAACTTGATTTTCATTTGAAAATCTATTTTGATACTGAAGCATATCTCTATCATAATACACTGCAAACAATGTATCTCAACTTGGAACACTTTAAATTGTTTAGAAAAAGACTTTCTACTGCCAGTGTTGTTCCAAAGAAAGTCTCAACATAAATTTTTCAAAAATAACAAAAATCATAAATTTGATTTTTAATAAAATATGTGCCTATCATAAGCCATCTAGTAAACGTACATTAACACTTTGCATTGGGTTTCCTCATGAGGACATGTACCATTACTCTGAATATTCCAGAATTCTTTGCATTGTATATTTTCAACTTAATTAATTTCCTATTACTGTCTCTCCTTCCTGGTAAGATTTTATAATGAGGTTTTAGAAATGATAGCATCTGAATTCAAATACAGCTGAGATTTATGGAAAACTTCAATGATTAATTGCTGTTGCTACTTACAATAAAATATAGATTTCAAATTAGCAAAATTAAACTACATGCTAGATTATAATAAACACTAAAATGACCTGCTTTGAAGGATCAGAATGTTTCAAGAACAATCCCTGGGTGAATAATAAAAACAAATCTTAACTTACTCTTTTGCTATGATTTTTTTGAGATGCAACAATGTTCCTGAAGAAAATGAATAAGCCATGTGGCACACCACAAAAAGCAAGATAAAGGTAGCACACGACTAAAGAAATTCCATAAAAAATGCAACGCATGACCGCTTTTTCTATATAGTTGAGCAAGATTTTCTTGTTCTCTTTAGTTAAGAGTTCCTGACTGAATAATCATAGAGAAGGTGCTGGAAATTAATATTTCTTTCTGTGCTATAGCGCAGAGATTCATTTGCTTCAAGCTACTGATAGGAGTCTGAACATGTACTAGATTTGGTTTGCCTGTGAATTTTTTGCTATGTCTGTTTCAAGGAGACGTTAATGTCTGCCTTTCCTATCCCTCTCACATGTCTCAGCACTGACCTGCTCTACAATGCCACAGCACTGCAAATCATTGCCCTGTTCCACACCCTTCTTGGATGAAATTCATACACTCACTTAAAGCCTACTAATAAGACTTAAAGTGAAGACAATCTGAAGAAGTCAGAGAAAAATTTGAATTTATACACACAGTCTGATACTTCTATTCTAGCTGTTTCAACCCGTTGTGCACTCTATTCCAGTAACAGGTCTGCCCAACACAAAATGTAGCTTGTCAGCTTCAATGTGTGGAATGTTTGGGATATAATATGTGGTCCAATCCATTGCATCACTATTTTATCCTATGGTTTTCTAGTACTTTATTAGGAAATTCTATCCTCATTAGCAAATGTAGAAATTATGGCAGGAAAATATCAGGCAGGGATAAATTCCAGTGGCTGAAAAAGAGAATTGGAGTATTTAGCCTTCTGTGTCTCTTGTCCCCTGGGCCACATGGATGTGCCATTTATGCCATATTTACACAGCAAAAAACAATGTCATGATCCTAGTCTGTAATGAAGGCTTCTGGGCACTCTCAAAAAACCCCAACAATAGCAACATTATGAAGATATAAGACACTGGTATATAATTCTTGCAGAGTGATAACCTGATTACCTTTCTATATGTAAATAAAGCCTTCAGACTTAGTAAAACCTGGGTTGGTCTGATTCAAGCCAGCTATAAATCCCTTCAATACTGTCTTCTTCCTCTCGTTCAGGCAGATTTCATATGCTATCTGAGGATTGTATCTGTCATGAACTTTAGTGCACTCTTGTAGAAGTCAATAGGTCAAGCCCCACCCCATGATGTCACACACATTTCATAGACAAAATGCCTGTTGTAGACCAAGTTGCCAGGAGCAAAAGAAAGATTGTAGTAAACTGCTAAGACGGGGTGCCAATCTGTCTCCTCACAGTGAGGGAAATGCTGCTTATCTGCTATGTCAAACCTTGGAACACATTAGTATACCAGACACTTATACCAGCAAACTCAGCACAGGGTACATATGACATGTATTCACCAGTGACTGCTTAATATAAGTTCCTTCATTTTCAATCAAGACATATTCCATTTAATTTAGACAGCTGTACCTTCTCTGCCAATGGGACTTGTGTCAAGCTTATACAGGGGATGCAGCAAGCTTTATTAGCATAGATATTAAAGTCACTCATTACAAGTGACATGGTCAGAACAGACAATCCAGCACTTCCTCTGTGTCACGAGCTAAAGCTATGGCAAACTTGATCTGAAACTGCATTTCTGTATCTGAAAATATAATAGCTACAAACCACCAGCATCACCACAGAACAGAGGAGTAGAGGAACTATGTACCCCCCATCCCCCTGCACAGCTCAAAGGGCAAGTAGAGGAGTTAGAACTGAAAGGGGGAGAAAAGGCATCGGTTTAATGTTTACCTTTTTATTTCTCACTACCATTTTAATTGGCAATAAATTATTTTTCCCCAACTCACGTCTGTTTTGCCTGCAACAATAATTGTCTTAATCTCCTGTCTTAGCCTTGACCCATGAGTTTACTGTTTCCTGGGTTTTTTTTCTGATTTTTCTCCTCCTATTCCACTTAGGAGGGGAGTGAGCAAGCAGCTTGGTGGGAGTTTGGCTGTTAGCCCACGCTAACCCACCACAAAAGCTTATGGTCTGTTTCTGACAATGGCAATACTGTATTACAGGGCTACATCCATAGGTTGTCAAAAATGAAATACACCTCTATCTAAAGATGTAAAACAAGACAACAAAAGTACAGTTTCTGATTTGCCTGGAACTATTCCAGCAATGTTCCCTATAGACATTCACACAAAATAACTCATCACTGGTTTAAAATATCAGCAGACACACCAAACCTCTTGTTGTCCATCCTCTTCCTTCTTGACCTATAGTGGAGGCCCCATATTTCTGCTGGGTTCCATTTGCAATGGTATCTCTGCAAAGAAATGAAGTAACTACTGAAACCTATGAGGAGGCATCACATTTTAAATGTAAAGCAAGTTACCCTATTTCCATAATACACTAAAACCACTATTCTACTGTTACAATTGTAGAATAAAATGAAGTAATTAAGATAACAGCTATTTCTTCACTTTTCTTTCTGAATTATTGCTTTATGTAAATTTTGACTATGTTATTAGCCTTTTTCATGTTACTCATTGGAGCTTCTCTTGGTTCCAGTGTCCTGTGATTCACAGTTTTGTCTCGAGACATCTATTTAGGCCTGCACATGTCACTCTTCTTTTAAATATCACTGCACATTTTTCTTAACATTGATGTGTTACAGTAAATATTATTTACAATATTTAGCAGTTGTTAAACAAAAGAATTCTATCTTAACACTTGTCACTTTCCTCTACATTTCAGTAAGTGCTTTTCTCAGTTTTAAGAAGACCACTGAAATTCTGTATACTATTGAGGGCTGTTTCTTTCATGTCCAATACATAATTCTGTAGTAGACATCATTTAATCTGTTAACAATTGTCTTCTCTAAAGGTACTGTAATAAAAAAGTAACAAAACAAACTGTATTGGATTTGTGTGGCAAGGTTTTGGTATCAGGGGGGCTACAAGGGTGGCTCTGTGAAAAGCTGCCAGAAGCTTTCTCCATGTCCAATAGAGGCAATGCCGCGGGAGAGAGGAGTGGGAATACATGAGAGAAACAACTCTGTAGACACCAATGTCAGTGGAGAAGGAAGGGGAGGAGGTGCTCCAAGTGCCGGAGCAGAGATTCCCCTGCAGCCCGTGGTGAAGACCATGGTGAAGCAGGTTGTCCCACTGCAGCCCATGGAGGTCCACAGTGGAGCAGATATCCACCTGCAGCCCATGGAGGACCCCATGCAGGAGCAGGTGGATGCCTGAAGGAGGCTGTGACCCCATGGGAAGCCCGCGCTGGAGCAGGGTCCTGGCAGAACCTGTCGACCCATTGAGAGACAGGATCCCACGCTGGAGCAGGTTTGCTGGCAGGACTTGTGACCCTGTGGGGGACCCACGCTGGAGCAGTCTGTTCCTGAAGGACTGCACCCCGTGGAAAGGACCCATGCTGGAGCAGTTCATGAAGAACTGCAGCCCGTGGGAAGGACTCACATTGGAGAAGTTTGTGGAGGACTGTCTCCCATGGGAGGAACGCCACGCTGGAGCAGTGGAAGAGTGTGAGGAGTACTCCCCCTGAGGAGGAAGGAGTGGCAAAACCAACATGTGATCAACTGACCGCAAGCCCCATTCCCTGTCCCCCTGCGCTGCTGGCGAGGAGGAGTTAGAAAATTTGGAGTGAAGTTGAGCCTGGGAAGAAGGGAGGGGTGGGGTGAAGGTTTTTTTAAGATTTGATTTTGTTTCTCATTACTCTACTTTGATTTGATTGGTAATAAATTAAACTAATTTCCCTGAGTTGAGTCTGCTTTGCCCATGACAGTAATTGGCGAATGATCTCCCAGTCCTTAATTCAACCCACGAGTCTTTTGTTATGTTTTCTCTCCCCTGTCATATTTTCTCTCCCCTGTCCAGTTGAGGAGAGAAATGATAGAGCTGCTTTGTCAGGCATCTGCCATCCAGCCAGGGTCAACCCACAACACAAATAAAAACTCAATACCTGCAGTCCAGTCTTATTCAGACAAGACATTGTCTACGGAGTATGAAGGTTTGTGATGAGTCAATAAGCCTCTAAGATTGCTTACTGTCTGTGACCTGTTACAAGGATTTAGGATATGTTATAAACACAAAAGGAAAAGGAAACATGAGAAGGAAAGTGAGATTTACAGGCAGGGGATAACTGTACAATTCTAAATTTTTTTTCTAGGTGTTTCTTCAGGCCTAGTTTTATTAGTTAAACCCATGTTTCTTCTTCCATGCCTTCTTTCCCACTTCCAAAAATAACAAACAAACAAAAGTACTGAAACCTCACAAATAGTTCTCACTCCTTTTGCTAGAAAGAAGGGTAAGCACACTGTTAGTCCCCCAGAGCTTGGCCATCTTCCATTCTCGTCTGAACATCTGGGTTCAGGTGGCAAGTAATAACCTGATAACTTGCAGAGCTTTTCATTACCCAACAGTAGACTGCCAACAGTGATGCTCATGAACTTTGTAGCTCTGAAAGTAGTCTTTATCATGTAAATTATCTACAGTGTAATCTAATCGAGAAAAAAAATCATATTTTTTAATCCTTGAAGCACAAATTTCAGTGAGGTTATTCACATGTTTATCTTAAAGCTTGTAAAGCAACTTTTGTTGGATCAGATTAGAGTTATAATGCCTATAATATGTGTGTGCACACACAGAAGTATATGTATATTGAGAGACAGAGAGAGAGAAGGTTATTACCAAATTATAAATAACTTTATTTTTAATTATGCTGGTGTGTATTGTCTCTGAAAATGTAAATATTTTGTAATACTGTATGAAAGTTGTTTCAACACAGAGATGGCCCAGTTTGAGACTCTAATGAAAGAACAATCAAAATTTTTAAGACAGGCAATTTAATAGCCTAAAGTTTAGCTTATTTGTAAGCTAAATTTATTTATACACTTTTAAATTTGGTAGTATTTTTGAAAGTCCCTCAGATGACACTGAAACTTAATAATTCCCTATTCAAGGTATAAAGTATTTTTTAAGATATGCTTCATGATCAGATAATCAGCTTTAAAAATAATTTGGGAACCTTCATCAAGTCATGAGATGGAAACCAAGAACATGGACAGGAAAACATAATCTGACAAAGAAAACCAAGATCCCTGACCACAGAGATACCATGATGCAGAGTCTGTAACTGGGTTGAGAAGATCAGAGAAGAGCATCTTCTGCTTTGCTCCCCAGAGCTCCTGTGGAGCCCAGCAGCGCTTCTGGTCCAAGCCTCCATTCCTGAGTTTCAGCAAGATTCGCATTACCCATCATGGACAAACCTACTCCAGCCCCCATTCCTTAAACTTGCTATCTTCACCAAAGGATATCACCATCACCTCTTTGAATTTTCTTGCTGTCTGAAACTAGCTTTTTAGTGCCTGACAGTTACCTTGGGTAATGCCAGAGGAATTTACATCATTTTAGATGTCAGGGCATTTGGACCATGATGTGGAGATAATTGAGCACACATATTAGTACAGTTCATTCTTTTAGGGAAGTAATCTGTGCACATGGTTGCAAGGGTAGAGAAGACATATACTCCTGCGTGTTCAAGTATATAAACAAAGCCTCCTTAAAAATGGCATAAGTATCTTTAAGATTCCTTCATGTAGCTGATATAAAGCAGGTAGTTCCCAGTAAATGGTACTAACAATCTTACCTAACAGTTCTCCTGATTTAAGACGAAGACTCAGTTTGCTATCTGCAGCAGGAAAAAAAAAAAATAGTTCAGTACCTTATTCTAGACATAGTTGCGTTTTTCTTTTCTTCTAGGGAAAAACTGCGTGTCTGCCCACACCAGATGAATTGTTTCCAAATCCTTTTCCAGGTGTGAATCAAGAAATGCAAGGTGATAGCTCTGGTCACAGTTAGAAACTTGTTTTGCCTCTCCTGCTCTGCAGTTCCCTAAGAAATCAGTGTGTTGTCAGATGACTCCTTTGGTCAGGCAGCAGTTTCTTCCCTCACTTGCTCCTGCTGGATATTTAATCCTCTTGTCAGTTAAAGCAATTGAATGTGCTCTTGTGTCTTTTTCCTCTGTGATGGAAGGGGGTCAGATTGTGAAATTCATTTGCTTCTTTCATCTCTCATCTGACTTTCTAATTTTTGTTGTCAGATGTGTAAGGGAAATGGAGCTGAGTCCTGTTAAGACTAAACAAGTCCTCTTTTTCTCTGCACTATTAGACAGAAGAGCCAAGTCCTATAGAAGTGAACAGGTGTGCATGTGCATGTGTGTGTGTTTATTTTCCCTAAGCAATTTGAAGCTATGGCTAGGTCACTGTGTACTTAGAAGTACATGTTACTAGATACAGACTTGGTTCTTCCTCCCCGGAGTTTTGTGCAGCAAAATATACATACAGTGATTCCACCAGTCACAATTTGCTATCCATTCTGCTGCAGTGATTCCCACAAGCTGTGTCTTCAGGCTCTTGGCAGCTAGGATTTCTGTTTTAGCAGTGATCACTCTGGTTCTGGTTAAGCAACTTACTATATGCATTAAATCTATATTACCAGGGTCTCCTAGAAGGTCTGCTAAACATCCCTTCTTGATACCTTTTTTTTCTTTGAAATGCAGTAACCAAAGAGGAGGAGTTGTTCTAAGCAGTCTAACGGAGCTCTCTAGTTACTGAACATGCAGGTATAGTACTTTAAAAAGTAGCTCATAGATAATTTTAATCATTAATCACTGAAAGAGTTATTGATTGAATATTCTTCTATAAATGATAGAGTTGACTAAAGAGTGTCAAAAATTTACTGAGTGTACAGTCTGATGAAACCCAGAATGATATGGATGCTGAATAATGAGTATGTTGTATAAAATTCAATCAGTTCTAGTCAGCAATGCCTTTGAAATATCAGAGACAACTAGTCTCTGCCTCCCACTGGATTCCTATTTAGAGACCATGGGTTTCTGGTTCATAATTCTGCTATGCGGCATTTGGGCAAAGAAACTGGCTAAAGCTCAACAGCTGAAGATGAGGAATTCTCAATTTTTGCTGATGCCAGTGCTACATTCTAAATACCAATTCAGCTAATAAAGATTATACTTCAAGTTATGGGTGATAGGAGAGAAATAAAGAGGCAAAAAAACGTTTCTTCCAGTGTGAGAAAAGCCAGATCATCAAGGTATATTTCAAATTCTGCAGATAAGAGTATCTGCTTCTCCAGTCAGCAATATACTCAAATAATTTGAGTATCCGCAACTATTTTTTCAATGTTTTTTGTGAAAAATCCATATGTTTTCTGTAATGCATTACATAATATTTCTGTAGATTTCCGTGATAAATTAAAAAATTAAAAAACTACAGAAAGTGTGGTTTCCCTGAATATTTGTATTGTATCTGTGAAGAAGATATCTCTGAAAAATACAAAAGTCCTGCACAGTCATGCACGTTAGGGCTTCCCAGTCTGACTCTGCCTACAGTTTTGGTATTGCAACCTGGCCTGTGCCATATTGCACTATACTCTAGTGGATGTACTTCATGGTGCAACTGGTGCATCCATCCCCATTCACCTGAGACACCATCTCATAATCTCAGCTGAATTCAGAGAAGAAGGAATCTAGGATAAATGAAAAAGTCAGATGCTTCAAAGATCAGTTTGGTACTACCCCACCAATAATCCTTTCATAGCCTGATCCAGGTTGGTATATATTCAATTATTAATACTCTTTTTTGAGAAGTAGAAAAACACATTTCAAAGGGTTGGGGTTTTTTTGCCAAAATACCCTGCTTTAGAATAGTATTTGTGCATTTTGCTTTTTTTTTTTTTTTGTGAGATTTCAAATTCTCTGACATGTTGGGCACTCTGAAATCTCTCAGGAGAGACAGGCTCTGGGACTTGCTTCAGAAAGTTTCCAGAGAGGCTGTAACTCTGCACTTTCATGCAGAGAGCATCCAAAATGCCAGATTAGGCACTGGGACACCTCTGCTGTCATAAATTCCAATCTACATGGCTAAAATAGGATTTCCTCTGGTTTTGTGCACTATACCAAAAAAACACACATGCACCCAAATGATTGTTCCTACTCTAAATCCTAGCAAAAATAAATATTTGTGAAACCAGAAATAAAATGGGTATACTTTTGCAGCCTAGAGCTGTATGACTAAATGTCAGAGAGGAGAGAAGGGTAAAACATCAAAAAACAATTATTCTTCTCTACTTTGAGGTGCTACCTATTGCTTGCTGAAGCAGTCATGAGTAATGCATGCAGTTTGGGACATAAAGGTTTCTGTAAAATGTAAACACCTTATAAAGAAACTAAAGGAGAATAATACTAGGAGGCTTAAAATCAGAGATCAGTAGGGAATAGTTGAAGGACTTGGCCTGGTTTATCTTAGCTAATTAAATACCATAAAAGCAAAATGGTAAAAACCATTTATGGTGGAAAAGATCAAGAAGAGTGAAGGACTTGTATTGGAGATAGGACACAGAAATTAAAAGCTCAGTTTGATGGAAATATGGTGGGACAGTAGAAGCATATAGAATATTCATATCCTAGAATATTTAGTGTGTTAATATCCTGAATAGAAGGCCAGCAAAGCAAAACCAAGCTAAGGAAAACAAAGCATTGGGTTAGGCTGTCTAGGAGGACTACAGAATCTGTCTCCCTGAAGTCTTGTAAACCAGATTAAAACAACCCTGAAAATAATTATCCTTCCCCTAGGACAAGAAGGGGTGGAGTGGGTGACCTCTGGAAGTCCCTTGAAACTATATATCTGCAATGCAATGAATAAGTGAAAAATTATTAACATTAATCTGAATAAATGGAGGAAGAAACCTTTACCTTCTGTTTCCATACTTTTGGTAAATTTTCTCCACCTTTTGGGACATGTTGACATCTTAATAAGAGCTCACAAATACTGAGAAATGTGATGCTGCATGAAGAATTCAAAGAAAAAAGTCCAATACTTTTCATTAATGCTGCTTATTCTTTCATGATTTTATTGTTCCTTAAGGATAACATGAGGTGCTTACCCCCAGGCCACAGCCTGTGACACTGAGCCAGGCAAGTGGTGCTGGCCAGGACTGAGGGCTGAGCTTAGAGTAGCCCCAAACAAGGGAGGAGCCCCAGAAGGGGCTCGTCGCAGCCCACTGCCACCCAGCTCCCTCCCAGCCATCAGGCCCAGGCCCCATGGCTGCCCCATCAGAGATGGCCTGGTACCTGCTGCCAACATCTGGCCAGGAGTAACTACTGAGGTTCAGTAGTTGATGTTTTAGCTTGCTTGTTAGTTGTCTCCTTGTGCTGTGTGCTTTCTAACCCCTGGTGTGTTATGATTTAAACCTTGCGGATAGTCTACCTAATTCTCCAAACCAGCATTAACCTGCAATCTCAATAGTGGCCTGTGCTGACAAATTGCTGAAAAGGCCAGCATGGTGAAAACTGGAGAGTTGCTACAGCATTATGTGCAAGCAAGATAATAAAGCCCATGTTTATCTCATGGAGTTGAAAAATTTACAGTTGAAGTTTCAACAGCTGCAGTACTTTGTTCAGTCCCAGTGCTGAAGTCTTACATAAATCTTATTGAATCAAAGAAATATTGGCAAATATTTGCACTTTTAGTTAATGGACAAAAGGGGGGAGCAGTGGAATGGTAATGATGCTATGACACATGCTGTAAGGATTCTAGGTGGCACCACTCATGGGCATAATGACAAGCCACCAACATATAGAAATATAGATGTGATTGGTGAAGAAAAATTAATAGTATTATAACTACACAGTGAAATATGCCTTGTTATTTCCCATTGAAAACTGACTTTAGGTTATGTGGAAATAGATATATATCTTTTGGAACATAGAAGGAAAGACAAAGAGAGATAAAGAAATAAAAATGCAAAGACTAAATGCCCAGCTCTAGTATACTTACATGTGTTATAATAAGCTATACAGACTCATTAGAATTAATTTTTTTGGGGAAAAAAAAGACCTGTTTTGGAATGCAATGCAGAATTTGAGACATTCCTGACTAGGGGAAATAATAGAATATTTTGCTTGAAAAGATAATTCAGAAACAAGTTTTAATTTATCTATATTTCCTCTTGTGATAGGGAGCTCAGAAGGCCAGAAACCTGTTGCTGTTTTCCAGATCTTTGACGGAGAGCCTGGAAAGCCTGAAAGCAGCCATGTCCTGCCTCAGAGCTCTGATCTGAGACCCTAAGATATAACTATAATTATATGCATATAAGCACGTTTAAACATAAAGTGTCAGAGAATGTTCTCTTGCCTTGAGTCTACAGGGACATATGCTGACTGCATTCACACTACCTAACTCTTGCCTCTGGATTTCCCCTGGGACACATGTGGTGACTCAAAGTAATAGGGTTTTTTTAATTTTTAAATTTCTTACTGTATGAAATAATGCGAGCAGTACTGCAGCCCACCAGAGTGGAGTAGGTCTGGTTTTTTACAGGATTAATCTGAATGTCTGCATTGCACGCCTTGAGGCATTCAAAAGAGTATGTTTTTGAATGTGCAAAATATATTATGGAATAGTTATGGAGTGCCACACAAATCGGAGAGCAATAAAAACGTTAAAACTTGTCCACATCACCCCTTATATTGGTCCCTAGAATGTACATCTCCCAAATCATCTATAGACATTGCCTCCAAAAATTTTAGCTGGTGTGGGCTGAAACAGTAGCAGAGCATGTGGTCAAGGGATAAACTCATTGGCACTATTAGTAGTATCATGCTTGAGCTGTCTGTTCAGGGGGAAAAGGGGGCTCGCACTACAAACATAGACACACTTAGCCGTATCCATGGGTCTGTTGGAAGCTTGATCAAACTGACATGTTTCACTGAAATGTTTTGCCCTTCATAAGCCCAACTTTCCAACACACCTTTTTGACCACTGTTAAAAATGCTCATTGTTTGCTAGAAAGAGGAGCTTGGTGCTATACAGAGCAAAATAATTTCTCCAAGAAAACCAGAATGCACAATGGCTAAACAAATGGAGTGAACCGGAGCTGCTGCTACAGCTTCCTCGTAGACAAACTAGGCAGCGACACAGATGGCCAATAATATATAGGTTTACAGCTAAGTTCTTTCCTAGTTGGACCCTGATAGTCATGTTCATGCTGAGCATTGTCTTATTTATATATAGTCCCATGCAGATAGTGAACCAAATTATCTGCTGTCATAACTTCCCTGATGCCAATGACCTCAGGAATATATGATGGGACTAAATTACTTCACAAGGAATATATGCAGTATTACAGACAAAAAATTGTCTTTAATATAGAGCTAAAGGGCTCACAGCTAACAGTAGGAAGAGGAGTCAAGGGCAGGGTTTGTATGTATGTCCTGAATCTCATCTCCAAAATTTTTCTTCCAGACAAAATATGAAAGTCCTGTAGCTGGAAGGCTGGCAACCTAGCTCGACATACAGGGAAGATAGGAAGCATAGCAAGTCATTGATGTGCTTTTGCGCTTACAAAGAGTAAACTGAATACTGATCAAAATGGGCTGGAAAGAAGGGGGAGCTTCATATGGGGAAAGAAAGAGAGAAAGATGTAGGACTGCCTGATCTTGTACTAAGCATACATCTGAGGCTGCTGAAGAGGTCTTTTTGAAAAAAAAAAGTCAGAGAAGTGCTGAAGTTCTTCCAGCCACATGAATGCAATGGATACAAATTAAATGAAAGAAACAGTACCAGAGACACTTTTGAATATGTTGCTCTGTTTTATTTCCCATTTGGGACAGAGTTAATTTTGAAAATCTTAATCCTTTATATTGCTGGAAACATCACAAAGAGAGGTAGTTGATCACACAGGCAGAACATTGCTTCATCCTTGAAACCCTCATGCTGTCTACCCTTGCTTGCATTCAGTAGCAGAATTAGAAGTGGATGAAAAACAGATTATTACTTTTCTTTAACCATTTTAACATTTTTAACCATATTGGGTTTTGCTGACTGTCTTGGGAATGTAGGACTGGAAGTGTCTATAGAAAGAAACTGTGTAATAAAAGTTTAATCCGTAAGGCTCCACAGAACCTTACTTCCACAGTACAAGCCAACAACAAGCTAAAATAACCTTATGATCTCATATTCCTGAGGTATTTCTTTTTTTCCATGCAGTAAGAGGGACTGTGGACATGTTTGCAGTTTCTCCCATCAGACTGTCAGATCAGCATAAGCTGTCCATGGAGTGATGGAAGAGAAGAGAGAAAGGCAGGCAGCTTTTACAGGTAACAGAGCCAATCTTTTTCTCTTCAGGAGCCCAGACTATCAAATGAGTCCAAGACTGTAAGCACAAACAAGCACACGTAATACCTGCATAATTCTACTTCATAACAGCCAGGTCTGATAAACTTAGAAGCACAGACCTTCAACAAATAATGGCAAAGCATAGATTGATTCTGACCAAAATAGAAATAATAATAAACACAACAATAACAATGATGATGAATGATGAGCTAACAACAACAACAACAACAACAACAACAACAACAATACATATCTACATTGTGGGTGTAATCATTACTATCGGACTCACAAAGCTGTCAGCTCTCCTGTGGTCCAGGTCAGATCACAGAATCACAGAATCACAGAATGATAAGGGTTGGAAGGGAGATCATCTAGTCCAACCCCCCTGCCACAGCAAATTTACCTAGAGCAGATTGCACAGGAATGCGTCCAGGCGAGTCTTGAATATCTGCAGAGAAGGAGACTCCACAACCTCTCTGGGCAGCTTGTTCCAGTGCTCTGCCACCCTCAAAGTAAAGAAGTTCCTCCTCATGTTTAGATGGAACTTCCTATAACCAAGTTTGTGCCTGGTACCTCTCGTCCTGTCACTGGGCACCACTGAAAAAAGACTGGCCCCATCCTCCTGGCACCCACCCATTAAGTATTTATAAGCATTAATAAAATCCCCCCTCAGTCTTCTCTTCTCCAGACTAAAAAGACCCAAGTCCCTCAGCCTTTTCTCATAAGAAAGATGTTCCAGTCCCCTAAACATCTTTGTAGCCCTTTGCTGTACCCTCTCCAGCAGTTCCCTGTACTTCTTGAACCGGGGAGCCCAGAACTGGACACAATACTCCAGATGGGGCCTCACCAGGGCAGAGTAGAGGGGGAGGATAACCTCCCTCAACCTGCTAGCCACACTCTTCTTGATGCACCCCAGGATGCCACTGGTCTTCTTGGCCCCAAGGGCACATTGGTGGCTCATGGTCATCCTGTTGTCCACCAGGACCCCCAGGTCCCTTTCCACAGAGCTGCTCTCCAGCAGGTCAGCCCCTCACCTGTACTGATGCATGGGGTTATTCCGCCCCAGGTGCAGTACCCTACACTTGCCTTTGTTGAATTTCATAAGGTTCCTCTCTGCCCAACTCTCCAGCCTGTCCAGGTCATGCTGAATGGCATAGCTACAGATTTTTAGGTGGTCTGTATTCATAGTTGTAAATTGAGCTTGATCCTTCGATTTCAGTGAAGTTATGCCAAATTCCTCCAAGTTAGAATAAAAGTGAACCTGTATTTTTATTTTGTTGTTAGTTAGCAAAAAATTTTCTTAAATTTTTCTTTCCCTTCATTTCTTTGGTATGATACAGCAGCCTTATAACTTACATTCTAACTCTGCTGCAGAAACACAAACCCCATCAGCTAGTGTCATATAGGTAGTCTCTTGGGCATCTCTCTATGTCAACCCTTATCCTTGTTCATGCATACACACTGGTAGGAAGAACGGAATTTTTTTTTCCCAGTGTCCCACATGAGGCAATAGTGCCATCTGATCTTTAGTAGTTGAATGAGTCCCATTTATGTGGCTTCATAAATTGAACTGCAGCCCTGGACAATGTCACTTGATTCCTGTGATATCTGTCTTTCTGATCCGGTAAATGTACATGTGAGTGTATTTTATTCCAGCTCTTCTAAATATACCAGTGGAATGATTTGACATGGTGAAGGATAACATTATCTTTATAATTTTGCTCAGAATACTTATTTTGCTTCTTTCACTGTCCCAAGCCTTAGGATCTTTAACACCCAAAATGTCTGAAACAACATTACACAAAAATACAAGAGTGAAACAATTGCATATGTTTAATAGAATTTTAGTGCAATTTTAGTACAATAATCTTACCACAGGAATCAACGTTCAAGCTCAAAACATCTTCTTCATGCAAAATGAATAGACTGCTAGGCTCATGGTGTTGCACAAAGGATTTTTATTTTTTCCAGACACTCACACCCTGCCTGTGGATCTGTGGTCTGTGTGTAGTGTATTGTATTTCATGGATGATGGAAAAAAGGGGAAGAGTGGCACAGTACACCTTCAAAGTACTTCAGAAGGAGTTTTCCCCTTAGAGCAAACATATTTCACACTTACTAATTTTTTAATACAGATTTAAAAGCACAGAACTTTGTCAATTACACCCCAATCCTTTATATTAAATATTATTGTCATCACCACTGGTCTGAAAGTTATCTTCATAGTAGAAAGTCTGAAAAGCCCAAAAATGAAAGCCTGGGGGGAGTTGTTTTTTCAGTTTTGGGGTTGGTTTTTTTCATAAGGAAAACTCCATCCATGTGTCTTGCCTCAAACAGCTTCTTTTTTTTTTCCAAGGTTAAAAAAGGATGAAGCTAGCATACTGGCCCATCTGCATGTAGTATATAACTTCTCAAAGTTAATAAAAAGCCTCATACAGTTTCCCGACATTCTGCAATCATTATCAACTCCATTTACATTTCCCATCAGAGATGCACCCAAATGTGTGGAACTGGCAATAGTTTTTCAGAAATTTTTAAAAGTGAGATAGCCGTGTTCCATTTATAAAATGAACTTTGAAAAGCTGGCCCTGGATTATGCTTTGCATAATCAGCCTAATGGATTAAAAAGCTCATTTACAATATAAAGAACCTAAAACATCTCTGATAAAACCTTGATTACGGTTACAGTCTGTGAAAGGGATGACATCTGTTTCTGCCGGAGACTAAACCTATGATTTGAGCCCAGTGGGTAAAGGAAGACGCTGTTAGTTCTAAGACAAGTTATAATAAAATGTGAGGTTGCCTTCAGGTTCTGTAATGCATTAGATCACAGACTGGATCTTCATCTCGAAAAAAATAGAAAAGCATCAGTCTGTTTGCTTCATTTACCACTTATCCCTCTAAAGCATCGATTTTCTACTGCTTCTCATTTGTTTGTGTTGGAAAGTAAAAGTGCAGTGTAGACACAGTATTAGCTTATATGAAATAATGAACTACTCTGAAATGTCCAAATAATACGCAGGGGAACTTGAAAACCTCTAATTACTTCTAATTATCTAAGGCCTAGTAAAATAAAGATACTTTGATAGATAAAGAAATATGAAACTTTTCATTTTTCTTTATACAGTGTTCTTATAGTACAAAAAATTTTATTAAAAATTAATCATTGCTTTCTGTTGGCATAATTCTGCTAACTTCAAATATTAGCTTGAGCTTTGGGCTTTTATTAACGTAAAGTCTCAAAGGGCAATTGTTTTAAAACATCTGGTATTCACCTTGCTTATAATTTTTTTAAAACAATTTGCTGTAAATTGCCATACACATCCACAATGCTGGGTCTGGGTTTTCTCTGGAGGTTTCCAATATCAAGCTCCAATGAACATCAGCTCAGCTTAAGGGTAAACTTTGGAATGAAATTCTCCTTGGGAAAATTCTGCTACTCATATATCAATGTTAATCTGTATTTTAAAATGGTGCTACTGATTTTTAACCTCCCTTCTTTACTCAGCTCAAAACATAGTCTTAAGAACTCTGGAAGAACAGAAAAAGGGATATCATGTTTTCATGTAATTTGTTGAGAAATAAACAAGTGTGACTTTTTGTCCTTTTGAAAAATTCCAGCTACTCAAAATGCTTGGGTTTTTTTTCAATAGAACTGAAAGCTTTATTTCTTAACTTATTAATTATCAAGAATAATCATCAGGATTTTTTCTTTGAAAAGTTATGTTAGCCTCACCTCCCCAAAAGTTGTTGTATTATGAAAAGTTTGAAACCAGACATTTAATTTAATATAAGGTTTTAGGTGATTCTTTTTTTAGCCAGCAGTTCTTTCCCATAAGTTTCCATTTAAATAAAATGTAAGGGATTTTTCAGTTGTTTTTCTTGGTCAAAAATAAAACGCATTTAAGTCTGATAAAAAAAATTCTGATTGCTTATATTCTTCAGTGATAGAGGTTTTATTCCTTGCCTAACCCATAGACCAAATTACTATCCACCACCATATTACAGCTTGTGAGATCACAGGACTTCTTCAGGCTAGACGGTCAAAACACTAGACCAAGAAATGTGGTATGCACTTTATTTACCTGAATCCAGTCTTTCCTGCACACATTATTGCCCAAACTGCTCCCAAACTCATTATATACTAGTTATATAAAACCTTTACAGCTTGGAAGCCACATGTTTCCCTAAAAAAATTGCAAAAGCATGTATGGAAGAGAAAGGACACAGAGAGAGCAGGGTACCCTGTCCCTGTGATGGAGAATTCCACAAAAGGCGCAGAGCAGTGTCCCGCAGCAGTTACCCTGAAACCCTGTAAGGATCCTACAAGGTGCTAGCACTGCAAGAATGAGATAGTCTGTAGTCATTTGGGAAACACGGGTGTTTTACAAGTTAGAGATATTCTCTGCATCCTTTAAACTAAGAGCTGATACTGATTGTTCCTTCTTAGACTTTCCTTTCCTCTCCTCTAGAGAGAGAAACCATAGTGGGAACGGCTGTCAAGTTCTGGTAGATAAGAAAAAAGGATGGTGTCCAGTTCTGCCTGTCAGTCCTGCTGTGCAACATTGCAGTGGGCAAAAAGCAAGACAGTCTCTCTGGTGCATCCATTGAAGCAGTAGATGAGCAGCTGCATAAGAGAAGGGATGTCTGATCAGAGTTTGCATTTTTAATGACCTCTAGAGGGAAAATGGGTGGTAGTTGGAAAGATGATGTTCCCTATTTCTGATCGTAACAACTGTCTTGATCTGAATGCAACATTTCAGCTGAAAAAATCCAAGTCAGTTCAGAAAGCACACTTACAATTGATAATAAAATCTACATCTTTTGAGCACAGCTGGCCTTGAGGCCACCATTTGTCAACCGGATGTCAGCTGGAGGCCTCCAACCGAAAGGCTGAACACCACTACACTGTAATCCTAGCTACTCTTCACACCACACCACACTTTCACGCATCATATGAACTTGCCACACATTTGACCTATAAAAACTATTCAGAGGAATTTGCTTGGGAGCATGTTTGTGACACTCTGCCAAGGGTCAGACTGAATATACCTGATACTCAGGTCAATCCTGACCCCATTTTGGATAGCAGATGATCCAAAAAAACCAGAGCGATTTGAGTGATTGATATATCTTAAGACCACAGATATGAGAAGATCTGCAAGACTCCAAAAAGCTTTTTTTGTTGATGATGAAAACGAGAGGTGACAATGTTCCTCCTGCACTTGTTTGTTTTGAAGTAGTTATCTCTGAGGCTGCTAAAACAGCGGAGGTTTACATCTGGAAGCAATGTTTTGCAACTACCTATTTTTCAAATGATGGAAGTGACTTGTATGTAATTTTTTTCCTTTTCCACTGAAGTGTCAGAAGATTGTGATTCACACAGTGTTTCACTGTTATTTGGTGTGCAACTGTGGTGCAGGAAAAGCATCTACTATTTTACACATTGCTGGGGCAAATTTATTAAGCTTATGAGCTTATAAGCTAGGTGAGCCAGCTTCTTTGTCTTGGATCATCACTAAGACCTGATACAGAGTAAAATTTAGCCTTCAAAACTCTGAACTTATAGGGCAGAAACCACCTACAAAGCACAATGAAGTCTACTCAGGAAATGCAAACATTCAGCGTGTGAGATGTACATCTTCTTTTGTAATACCAGGAAATGCACAAACCACAATACTCTCCAAAGCCAGGTAATTAAATCCATCTCTGCTCTAACATGACCTGAGATGCCCAAGGGAATCCTATAATTGTTAGTTACTACATAAACATCAAACTTGAAGGATAATTTCAGTAACATATCAGACAGTTGTCAGGTATCCATTACTGTGACATGCTATTTGCATTACCTCTATTGATTTGTCAGTTTTATCATACACTTTTTTTGCATTGCAAGCACAGCACAAAATGATACAACCTCTGGCTTTAATGAGGGACTATCATAATATTTTATGCCTCATAATTCATAATCCATAGCAAAAAATGTTTTAAATCTAGCATTTTTACATTCCATATAGAAAAAGCAACTGAAAATTGCACCTGATGAAAATGTGAGCCAAACAAATGGCTGGTGCAAATGTGTGCTTCTGCATCTCACTTCATACACTGGCACACCTTCACCCCCTAGCTTCTCTCAGCAAAGCTAAAGGAAACCTGATTATACCAATAAGATTGCCTTGAGAGACAAAGACGGAACAACCCCTGCGATATCTCTTAGGTATAGACGAAATGATAGCTTGAATAGTTTTAGATGTCAGCTCTGTGACTGATGAGTGACATAATATAGATCTGGAAAAGATTTTTACCTTACTTTTTTGAATTTAGAAAATGCAATGTACTTGACTTTACACCTGTAACTTCACGTCCTGCTTAATCTTAGGGAAATATATCTAATTGTTTCAACCTTTGAAGAAGGAGTATTTTGCAATGTAGTCTAACTTGGATTTAAGATTTCTGTAAGTCATTTTTGGTAATGTCTGCACTACCAGCAATTTTCTGTTGTTATTTTGATTATGAAACCTCTAATGTGTAATAATGCTCGTTATAGCCCTAGTACAGGTCACTTTGTTATGTTGTTTCTGTAACTGCCCCATATATTACAAAGACAACAAAACCAAACCAAAACCAAACCCAACACCTCCCCCCCACCGGTAAAATTTCAAATCTATTCTGACACAACTATTCCATTTCTATTAAAAAGTTATTTCCCATTAAGACATTTACTCTTGCCTCACGCATAATTTTTTCTGAGCATTTTAGTGGTGAATCCATTAATTCACTTATGAATTCAAATGAATTAAAGCAGGCTTCTTTAGGATATTCAGCATACGTGTCAGTCAGTTCTTCACCTCAAAGGATTTTAAGAGTAAATTATGCAGACAATTACATCTTTCCATTAAATTAATTAAAATATTTAAAATAGGCTATATTTTAAATGGCTATTAAGAATGTACTTTAATCTCAATTGTTGTATCTAATGGTTATAATTATGCAGGATTTATAGGTTTTTGTCAACAAATTAGAGAACTCTTCAGGGAGATATTAAGACATCGCAGTTACTGTAATCATTCAGCCTTCCTATGTACATTTAATTACTTATGGTGGTTTATTGGATTCTAACAATCGTGTTGGAAGGAATAAGTCAGTCCAGCACCTCATAAAGTCTAGATCTCAATAATACAGCTTCATAAAAAATGTTAGCAAACACAGCTCTAAACCAGCAGCAAATGCGCTAGATGTTTTCTGTTAGAATTCTTTTTAGTGCAAAATTGTGTTTTCTGCAAAATTTTAAATGAGCAAGTGCAGGAACACACTGGGAGCATGTCACCTGCTTCAGAAAGTGAAAGTAAAAAATTCAGTAGCTCCTTACTGGCTTCCTGAAAAGAACAGGAGAAGCAGCGATTTACCTCATTTGTTGAAACCTGGTGCCATTTAGGTGGAGCTGAACGATACATTCTGAGTATAATAATTCACAGAACAGCAAAACATGCATTTTCTGCTACATAAAAAACTCACAGAACACCCCGAAGCAAAACCAAAACCACAATGAATTGAAAGCGAGCATGGGGAAAAAACAAGTTGGTGTTAAGGCAGTACTGAGTCAAATTTTAAAAAAAATTTGCTCATACCTGACCATTATATTTGCATATTAAAGTGAGGAAGGTCTTGTTTCTTTCTGGTTTTCATTTTCTGTTAAATAAAAATCAACTGCTTAATCACATCAAATTACTTGTATCTGGTATCTTTTAAGCAAGTATTGTCATCATACGCACCCTGTCTTTAGGCATCTATATGACATCAGCTGGCATCTATTTCCAATCCTTATTCTTCCTAACCCTAAATTAGGATAGTTTTTGAAATCTGGAAGATATATAAGCCTTCAGTTGTTATGGGAAAGCAGTGAACCTCCTTGCTCCAAATATTAAATCATATTAAATCATACCTTCATTTCTCTCCTTTTTCCCCTCTTCCTCAATTCAGAGCATTAAGCCCTGGATTCAGAAAAGAACTAGTGGGGTCAGTATTTTCTAATCTAATGAGTAGTCATTTTCCTTCAGCGACCAGACACTCTCAGAGAGTATGTTGCCTTCTGTTTTACTGCCGACCTGGTACAGGTTAGACAGTCACAAGAAGCTGATTCTTGCTGACTACTGTCAGTATTGCTAGTCACAAGGTGAAATAGTCATTCATTCCCCTCTAAGTTGGATAATGAGAGAGTGAATTTTACTCCAGTGAACTTTGCCCTTACATATTCTGTTTGAATTGGTAGAGATTGAAGGCTGTAGAAGTTCAGTCCATACTGATGGGTTCTTTGAACAGTTTTTTCCCCCTTTCTTTTAATACACATCTTCAACCTGATGGAACTTCACTAGAGATGTTCTACCAAATGTCTGCAGTTGCTCGGTTAAGGGTTTTTGCTGTCTGTTTCCCTGAAGGCTTCCAATAGACACTTTCTGAGAGCTAGAAATAGCACTCTTCATGGTGGAAAGTGCAGCAACTTATTTTCTTTTGCAAGAGAGTTTTTCAGCAGAGTGGCTAGCACCTTCAGTCAGATTCACAGCACAGGCAAAAGCAACTTCCTACCTTCAACCTTGTGGGATCTATTAGGCTTAGTTTCTTCACAGCAGTCACAAAGTGAACTGTTACTGATACATCTCTTTTCAGCTAAATTTCCCAATGTCCAAAGACCCTTTTATCCTGTTGACTCTGGAATAGTTGTCTAACTACTTTATAATCCCGATAAAAATCATTTTCCAACAGCCAAAAGCCAGTCCAAAGTCTTCATCAATGCATTCCTGCAATTATTGCTTTTCATGGTCTCAACAGTAGAAAAATTTTTTGTTGTCTGTATGATCTAATAGCTTTGCTGAGCTCCTTCCTCTGTTATCAGCCGCTGTACAAGGACTCACACACACACACATACACACTGATAAGTGCATACACACTCATGTTTCATTCCTTCACTTTTTGATTGAAATCGTTTTCTAATAAATAGTGTGAAGAAATCAATTCCACACACCTATCAAATCTGAGCAGCCATGCAGCAATTTCTGACAAGTTTCCATCTTCTTTCTGTCATGTTAATTGCACTGTCACTCATTTCATGGCTTCCATTGCATGTTGTGACTTATATTTTCTTCTTTCAGTTTGTGACCCTTAGTTTTCTGTTATGTGTAGCTCTGAAGTAATTTTCCATATCTGTCTGTAGTGAGAATCTGCTAAAGAGAATGTTGTGCTAAGGGAGTTGTACCAATCGGACTTTTTTTTATTTCTGCCTTATTTTCCCAATGTTGAGTTAACTGTCTGTTTAGGTGTTTTATTCATATTTTGAATGTTGTGCAGCTCTGAAGTCAAAAATGTCAGGTTTTTGCAGCATTACAGAATATGTGAGTGGACATCTGTTACATTGGTAACATGGATCACAAAACTGTATCTCCTGTGAATCATAATTTTAGCAGTATCTCTAAATATTTAAAGGTTAATACTTTTTTTTTGTTTCATTTCCTTCTTTTTATTTTATTTAAAGAGGGAAAGGTAGGAAGAATTTAAATTTGTCTATAGATAGCTTAGCAGGAAAACAAAGCCTGCCTTGTAAAAAATACCCCAGTAATCCCAGTTTGTCATCAACAACCAGGAAAGAAGTTTTCTCACCAGCCCATGAGTAAACACGTATTTTTAAGTTTTAAACCCAAGGAGGAATATTTCATAAGTTTTGAGCATGTGGTACTAGGAATCTGTAATAAGGGTCCCAGCAATTAACTCCAGTTTTCTTACTGTTGTACCTAAAGTCAGAGCCTATCAATGTCGTAAGTACATACTATTCATAGTGGGTAACCCTTCACTTCTCTACTTGTTCGTTACTTTCAGAGCATAGGTCTAAAACTAATATCAGTTCAAAGAAAAAATCTGAGTATAGAATCTCACTTCTAAATGAACATCTTGGTGTTGCAGTCTGCACTCTGCGTTCACCTCCATGTATCACATGAGCCTTTTACACTGGTTTTAACTTTATACGGAAGGTGAAGACAAATTGACAGAACTTACGTTTTGTCTTTCTCAGATGAATTAACAATTCTTCAGCATTATGATCCTTAGCCATTTATTAAAATAATGTCACATGTGAGTCACAATAATCACATTAGACATTTTTAGATTAAAATATGCTGTAAGACTGCCCATCTATTTTTTTTTCCTTCAGAGGCAGAAGGAAATGTTTCATGTGCTTGCCTGAGGTTGCCTAGTCAAATACAGTTAACTGTTCAATGACAGCTTTCTTGTGTGACTTCAGGCAAGTCACATATATTACCCTGTTAGTAAAAAAGGTGTAGTTTTCTGGATTTTGAGAAGAGTTAGAGGCTAAATTATTAAAGAAGGCAAGGCATTGAGTTACTGTGATAATTAAGACTGTATAAATACAGAAGTGTATAAATTCCTTTTCCCTTCTAAAAGCTTAGAGGGTATCCAAAATCACCTTTAAGACTAGATAAGACTAGTAGACCTTTAAAACAAACTTAAAAACTTACTGTACTGAATTAGAATCTTTAATAAATAAGTATTATAAAAATGATAAAGCTTCAGTATTCAGAAAAAGTTAAATTTAAAATTATACATTACAGATTTCAGAGAAGTATGATCTGAATATCACTCTGCTTAGAATTAGCAGGCACCCTTAACTGACAAAACTTTTGTTATTCGCATGTGGGCATATAATCACATTTGCAGTCGATGCCTGGCATGTGGTAATGAATTTCCTTCATGAGTTATTGACCTAGTCAGCTGAGAACTGAGATTTCAGCTCATGAGAACTGAAATGACTGTGTCATATCAGCAGGTGGCTTGAACTTCACATTGTGTCTGCTCAGAAATCAACCCGAGTCAATCTTTGCTGCGGTCTTAGATCAAGGAAAGGCAGCAAAAACTGAAAGACTGGTGAGTAATGCAAACTAGGTAATTGATATAACTGTCATGTAGACACTGTCAGGTTCCTGCTACAATGCTTTGAAGCTATAATGCTTTATCCATTCTTTGTTTATGGCAAATGAAGTAGAAGTCTTAAATGGATTAACAGGAGCTTCTGAAGTTTGTTTTTTCTTGTCTATTTTTCCTCATGGTTTATTGGCAGAAGAACCTAGGAATAGCCATGCCAGGTCATTTAAAAACCACCATCTAGTTCAGCCTGAAGATGCTGATGGTCAATAATGGATGTGCAGAAGAGAGCACAATGTCAAGGGAACCATGTTATGAGAAAATTTCAGAGCATCCTTACTATTTTGTACCTGTGCAATCACTTTACTCCTCTCAATATCTGTAAAACACTATCACAATAAAATCCTTTGCTCCATAAGCTTTTTTTTGTTTTAATATTTGCTTTTTGTAGGTATAAATGACCACAGAAGTGATCAACTGTATCTTTTGGCAGAAAAGGGTGAGACTATGCATTTCTTCTTCATGTGCTAACAAGTTTGTCACATTTGCTATTTCTTGTTTCACAATGATTGTAATCATAATCTTAGAAACTTAAAACAAGATGAACTGTGTCTTTTTTACCTTAGAAGAGAGCATGTAACTATACCTTTAATAAGTTCGGGACAGGAGCTGGTTCACCTGAAGGCTAGACAGGACAACTAAAAGTGAATATTCAGGCTTTAGTTATTTTACAACAAATAGTTGTCTTATGAATGTCCCATTCTTAATCATGAAAGCGTTTGCCTTATTCTTAAGAATTTGGCAATTTTCCAGTCATGTGTTATTAATAAAAAGCTACTTTTTAGTTTAAATCACACTTCTGAAAATTTTCAGCTAACTATGCCAGAGAAGTGCAGAAGGAATTAATCTTGCTAGAGAGTTTGAACCTTCTGTTTTGCACAGTATGCAAGACTTTGGCCACAAGTATATTCTAATTTCTTTTGCAAGGAGATTAAATTAAGAAATTGAAGTCCTTCCTGAGATATATGGTATATTTACAGTTTATATTCAGTGGGAATATCACAGCACAGGACACTGTCCATAATACTCTATAGAGGTTAATAGTCTGCTAAAAATGCATGGGACAGGTCTCCCTCTCCTGACCTTTTCTCAGAATGGTCTCTAATGAGAACGTCCCTAAATCTAATTAAAGAATCTGAGTAGATCAAGGTTTAGACATAAGAAATTTCTTTAACTTTAAACGTCCTTCTGGTGCTTTGAAACACCTCGGATTTAACCTTCCAGAAATGTCACTGATCTCTGACATGAGGGGAGCATACTCATCAGCCTGAGAAAAAAAATTATGGAAAACCAGCTCTCTATATTGACCTAGATAACTGAATCAGAGGAAAAAAGCCAGGAGTACTGAATCAACAAAGTAAGTACTTTTGGATCTGGATGTTTCTGTTCAGTGAGTTATCATTATGGCTTTCTAATATAATATTTTCTTCCATATAAAATATAAAATGTGTCTAATTTCTGAAAGGGAAATTCTTTTAAAAAGAAGACTCATATTAAAAGGAAACTGAAGAGACAACCAAAAAAGGCAACATATTAGCAGGCAGCATGAAGATTGCTTGAAGACATGATATTAGAGGCTCAGAATGCTTGTATAAGAATTGTTAAAAAAATATTGCTTGAAAAGCTGCAATGCTACTCTGTTTGACAGGGTTCCCCTCTGAATGCCTGCGAGAGTTACTGACAATGTTTGGAAGCAAGTTTCACAAAAAGTGACGTTAGATTGAGTCCTCTCTGTGTATCTGGGTTTTCTTCATCTAAAACCTTACAGTGACACAAAATGTTCCTTGAATGCATGGCCTTCCAAAATATAATTAATACAGAAGGCTGAGATTTAGGTTGTCAATGACCTGATATGCTGAAAACACTGTTCAGAGAAGCGGACTTACACTGAGAAACATATCTCTACGCTTATATTATTGTATGTGAGTATCTTCTATTTATTTCTTTTTTACCTTGATGAAGAAGTATTGAATAACTTTACTTTAATTTGTAGTGCTAAGATATCTTCTATAAGCAGATTATATAGAATACATAGAGTCTATAGTATATAAATGCAGTCTTATAAAGCAAATTCATCAAAACGTAACTCTATATTTGGACAGAAGCTTAATAAACTCAGCAAGAGCCACTTCCAAGACTGAGACAATATTAAGATAGAGAGGAGTGAGGAATAAAAGGGAAAAGAGAAAGAAAATATTTTTTTAAGTAGAATAGGAAAAAAGTGCTAATTTTCTACTTGAGTTACAAAAAAATGTTAGATACTATGGATTAAAACCAAATATTTGCTAGCAATTTAATCACCAGCATCCTTGTGCTTCTGTAGTATTTCTAATATGAAATGTAAAATGGTGATGAGAACAATCCCTGATAAGAATAAAAATTGTCAACAATATCTTCTTTCATCAAACATAAACTTTTAAGAAATTTCTGAGCTATTATCTTCCCAAGAGACATCATGTTACATGATGAGTTGATAAGTTTTGTACAAATGTCTGAAAGTCAAATGTCTGTGTTAGTCTGAAAAGCTGATAAGTCTTCATTAAGTAAATTCCATTTCTCTCTCAGAGGAGAGGTTAATAACTTTCTCATCTCAAGCACGTGAATTTATTGTCAAACTATTTAGCTCACTGTTACTAAGTTTCAAACACGAATGAAAAAAAAAAAAATCCCATGAAATCATTTGTCCTGAAAGTGCCTTTTAGATGATAACACTTAATGAAAAATAGACTTTTTAGGTTAAAAAAAATATTAGCTGTAGCGCTATAAACTTCTATTTAAGCATTTCTTGTAAATCTAAAAACTTCCTCAGAGCTTTAGTGGCAATGAAATAATAATTTGAACCCAACTTCATTTAACTCGTATCTTCTCCCTTCAATGTGATGGCACTTAATAATTTGCAAATTGAAATTGAGATTTAAGAGCAGACCCTAGTCATGATTGACATGAATAGCAAAAAAAAAAATAAAAATTTTTTCCTCTTAGAATATACCTTGTATAGACTACAGGAAAAGTATCCCTTTCACAGTGAAAATGTTTGTGCAAATGCTTCAGTTTTCACTGAAGAAGCTCTTCTGGTTTACTTTCCAGTGGTTGTGCATGGACAGAACTGTTACGTGTGGTTTCAAAATTTTCATCTTTATAATGCACCATGTTAGATACACGTGCTTAGATACATCTATCAAGATCATAACCATTATAGCTATGACACCGGATCAGGAAATATTCACCATATTCCAGGAGGAAGAGCTGTACCCTGGTTACATCCCAGGTTCAGGGCAGGTCTAAAAGCACATACAAAAACCTACGTTCTCTTCGACTCAAACTACCTCCCCTTCACTTACACTTTAATTGCTTTAAGAAAGGGATACAAGCACATGAACTACAAAGCAATGTGGTATGCCTAAGAGGCTTCTCCAGATTGGTTATTCAATGAAATAGAATTAGGGGGCATTCAGATATGATTTCATGTGTTAGCGGGTAAATGCAAACAACTGTTCTATAGAAACTACAGCCACTATAGTGATTGCTTCAGCAGTCAGATTTTGACATTTACTTTTGAATGACCTTGTTTTACTTTGTTAGGTATTGTTCAGCTAGGTCTACATGTGGTTAAACAGCACATTATGAATAACTTACTTGATGTTGCTTTCCCTTGCCAGTTATTAGATTCAAAGTCTGTGGGTTCTGGAAGGTTTTTTTTTAATTCATTAGCTAATTAGATTGGATAGTTATGAAAGTCAGAGCAACACCAGCCTCTAGTAATGCTTGTCATGTAAAGGAGTCAACACAAATGTATTTTCTAAAACAAATACAATTTAACACAACGTGGCCTTATTCCCCAAATGCAAGATGATCTTCAAAGTGAGTTTCTTCCTGCCACATTGAGACTTTTAAAGGAAATTAGCATACTTTTTCTTTTCTCTAGAGTGCAGTTTTGGGGCTGAGGGATGTGTTGATGTGTTATATGCAGATGGGTGGAAAGTATCACATAATCTTTGAAAAGGAAGGAAACATCTTTGCTTGTAGAAATAAATTATCTTCATTTCTGTATATTCAAACTTATTTTGTCTCTGACTCGCTTTCATATTTTTGTTTGCTTTCACCTTTCATTTGTCTTTTTTACATCATACTTTATTTTTGTTTATTTGTATCTTTGAGTTGATCCCTTCACTGCTTTCTAAATGTTGCAAATTAAATTTTCTATAAACACAGCCAGTTTCCATCCTCCCTGTCTTTTCCATTACACACTCTAAACTTTTCCAAATAATTTAAATTAACTTTTTAGAATTTAGAATTAACTTTTCAAAAGAACTTTTAGAATTCTCTAATGTATTCTATAACTAATTCTAAAAGTAAACATAGAGAATTTTAGAATGTTTCAAATACATCATCAGCTGCAGATCAAATGTATTTAGTCAGATCTGTTCAAATTGAAACTGTCGTCCTGTACAGACCTGCAGAGCTTCAGAAACGGAACATTTTGCTCTTTCATATGGACTCCCTCAGTAGTATCCTTAGAAGTCAAAATGATAAAATCTTATATTCTTGCCATGTCTTGTTGTATACAAGTTTTTTTTATGTCCTTCTACTGTGAGTTCTTTTTCTATAGCTCGTTCATCAGTTCTCCATTTTCATCTCCAAATATGTCCTGAATCGTTTGGTGATGCATTCTGATTTGTTTCTTCTCTAGCTAGTATTCATTTTTCTATGTATTATCATGCTTTCTAATGTTTAAAAAACACCAAAATGTAAAAAAGATTATGGCACAGTGTGGCCTTATAGCATATGTAAAGACAGCTTAGTTGTGACTATTGTTTCTGATTTGTACTATTGTAGTACCCTGTTGATACAATGATGCTCAGAGTTCAGGTGCGAATAAAATTTTGATAATATTTGCTGGATTTCTGTGAGGTTTCATCTCCTTGCCAGCCAAGAAGATGAGTCAAATTTTTTTCCGCAGTCTCACCTGCCTTTGGAAGAGTTACACTTGTCAAGATGCATTTCTATTTCCCCATGCTTGTCACAAGCATGTTCATTATGTGTCTCCTCTTGTGTCTTCTGTGCTTCCACATGGCATGACCAAATCAAGTGCAAATTCAGCTCTGTCATGGTTCTTAGGGTCAGATTTAGTTAGGTCCTCTGATTTGTAAGCAGTCTTACCAATTATTTATAGGCACATGTGAAAAACTTTAGCATAATGACATAACTGCAAAACTAATACAGGAAAAATCTTGTGCAAGTTAAATGTCTAAGAAGGGGCCAGAAATTGTTGAGCGTTCTTCATTAATTTAGCTCTCTGTTTTGTTTGCTCATTTGCTTCTAAAATGACTAATGCCTTCAGTCCTTTTACTATTAAAAAGAATGTTGGAAGCACTTGAACTTTAAGCCTGAAATAACATTATGCTTAAATACACTTCAAAGATTACTGCAGCTAGGATGATTGCCACAAAAAGACTGATGCACTTACTTTACCTAGCTTGCAGTCCAAGACTCTGGTCATCAAAAAGCCTACTCAGCTTTCATCAAACCTGACATTTAAGTCTTTTTTTGCTTTAAATACTCTCAAATGCCTCAAATTCTGCTTCTAGCCCTTCCCTGGAGTATCTGTGACCTCACAGTAGCAGTATTTTATCTCAAGTTTCTGTAATTCAATAATTATGTCATTTGTTTAAAAAAATAGATTTAAATTTTAATGCTTATCTCATCTTATTTCAGCTATTTTTCTGACACTATTAACATTACAGGAAAGCTATTTTACATTGCCTTATCCTAGATACTAGCCTTGTTAATCATATACTTACTTCAGTAGGAAGTCAATATTTTCCTTTTATTCTTTGCACAAAAAATCTTGTGCCATGAAGGAGGAATAAGAATGGTACGTACTGGAGGTTGTTAGCTAGTACGCTCTGCTATAAGGCAAAGGTGTGCGTATGTCCTCAAAGTGGTCAGACCACAAGGTCATAGGATAAGAACACCTTATTCAGTTAGGGTATTTTAAAAGAAAAGATTGGCCCCTGCTTTGACTTTAAAAGAAAGCTTACATACACAGCTCAAAATCAGGAAGGAGATAGGCATGCAGCAAGCGGAAAGTCTGTAGCCGGGGTTACGTAGGGTTTCAGGCACACACTGCTGTTCTCAGTTCTTCATTTCCCTTTACCTTGGGCTCCCTTCTCATTAAGCAGTCTGCTGTGACTCTGGCAGTTGTTTCTCAGTTTAGGTCCATAGGGCACTTTGCAGGATTCAGGATGTTGGCCTTCCTGGTGAGGTGAGATTGCTCAGTATAGCCCTTGAACTCACAAATCAGGGTTATCTGTCCCCTTTTGATTTTATTATATTTCTCAAAATTTCTGTGTGCACTGTCGGCACTCATAAGTAGTATTAAGAAAACTATGGACACATGATAAGTAGTATCTTCACCACAGTCAAATGAATCTCTAAGGAGTATTAGAGACCTCTGCCAATTAGCAGCAGTCCTGGTATACATTTATCTACCACTCCAGCTTCTCTATCCCCATTTCAACATATATCTTCTCTTAGTTATGTTAATATCTGAAGATTGTTCCTGTGCTCATATGCTTTCAATACCTTCTATTCTTGAAGAATAGATAGCACTTGACACTCTTAAGGAACATCCCTCTTCCCCTCCCATTAAATATAATGTCTTACGGTATGTATGGTGCATCCTATGACAGAAGCCTTTATGGAAGGCCTTTAATGTACCTCAGAATGGTCTTACCAGCTGAGAAAGAGGCAAAGCTGATGGCTCCAGATTCCTCTGAGACTGCGTCTCAATAAGAAGTAAAATAGTCCTTTAACAGAGCACCTATTTGGAATATATTACAGCAGTTTTCCTTGGGGTTTGGATATATTAATAAAGATTGAATTTCAAACTCCAATATTAAAAATGTCTACTCTTTCACATATGATTTTAAGATGCTTTTGAGACATTAAAATACAAATTCCATACTAATTTCATTAACTATATTATAACGTTTGCTGCTTTTCCACTGTCACTCAATGAGAATTTCACAATCACAGGTTCACAATTGTCTGCACATACTGGCATAGTGGCTGGCTTGCACAACTACGAGGTTGTGATTCGTTCTGGTTTAGCATTCTGGTCCATGTTCGTAAAGCAGATATTTTTGTACCAAGGAGTTTTATATATTCTGGGTTGAAGTTTAAAAACAGTCATTCCTTCAGAATGAATGATCATGAATGATAACAACTGGTGTCAACATGAGAGATATGTAACTTAATTCTGACCATATTTGTACATTTAAAACTATAGGCACTAAAAACTAAGAAAGGTAAGCATAAATGAATCATAGTTTTCTCTTCTTTGCATCAAAGACCACCAAACGTCATATTTCACTTGCCAATTTTTACCTTTAATATTTTATTTATAGCTATATTCATATATAAACATATATTGGGGAATATGTATGGGAAAAATGTAGGCTATGGTTCTCACTGACAGTACTCTTCCTTTAAGAATAATTACTCAAAAGGGCAAAAGTTAACAATGTTGTGTTACAGTGAGACGAATCTAATGCATAGCATACAGCAGCTGTGGCTCTAGGTAGGTGCCCATCTTGCACAAATAATTAAATAGGATTCTTCCCATCTATTAAGTCCTGACAAACTACCCGATATAATAATTAAAAAACTGTTTCTATCTCAACTGCTTAAAGGCATCTCTGTGTTTGCATATTCAAAACACCTTATTTCTTACACAGTTATAATCATCAATTGCTCAGATTTTCATGTAGTTACATGCATGTCATGGGCTTAGACCTTTCGAAATAATGGATAACCAAAACAGTTGTCAGATCCCCAATTCCACATATTTCTTTCTAGAGGTTACCTTGGATGTTCAAAAGGAAGTTGCTTTGAAGCCTTATTTTTTTAAAAAATGGGGGGTGGGGGGTGGGGGGTGGGCGGGGTCAGTGCAAAAGAACCTTCTAAAACAAATTTTCTTTTTCAGGAAAATCATATAGATCACTAACCATATAAGGGCTGTATTTTTGTATACAGAAATCCTATGAATAATAAACCTATTAAATAGTCCTGTACTTTGCTTCTGTTTTTGTCTTCCTTTAATCGGATGTTGAGAAGTTCATTGGCTTTTCTGGAAGAGACAAATGGAAGAATTTATCTATCTACCCTAAAGCAAGGTCCACTCTAGCAGAATTTTAGTTACCTTTTCCTGCTTGATTTACCTGTGTTGTTGTGATGTGCTTCTGATATTAATTGAACCATTAAGAAGCTGGAAATACCTCTAGAAAATTATTTTGCATCTGCTTGTGCCAGTATTTTAGCCTCATGTGCACAGAAAGAAATATCCACCATTGCAATATGAACAGGAGTCCATTCTCTTTGAGAGAAGACATGCAAAATCCCACATGGCCCATAGAAAATATTATGTGCCTTTAACACACTTTGATGTTAGATAATGATTTATTAATGAGTTTATATAGCCCACTGTGATGCCCTGAAAAGGTATTCAGGATGTATTCAGAATCTCACAACTACTGTAAGCATTGTTAACCAAGTTGTATTGCTTTCTGCATATTCATCATAACATATATGATTTTATTCCTTAGTGTTATTTACAGAAGGAAGAATACCAAAAATTTATTATACAAGCATGGTTTATGGATTATCGAGGTTTATGAACTCTTTGTGTTAAGTTTTATACTCCCATCAAAAGGTCTGAATTCAGTTAGTCCTATAGGTCTGTCAATCTAAAGGTAAAACGAAGTGAATTTAACAAATAGATTGGAGAATACAAGGTAAACTGTCTGAAATTTTTCTTATAAAGAAAAAACAAACAGGAGAAAATCAAAATAGATCTCTCTTTCAGTATGATGCAATATATTTTCCTCTTGTCCATTCTTTGGAAGAGGCTGTAATGTTATGACTGGCATGAAAGTGAATGCTGTAGGGGTACTGAGGAAAAGTAATGTAATATTAAAAGTAATGTAATATAAATATTTGATGTTGTCTATAGAGGATCCCAGTACTTTGACCCATTAAAAAGAAGTCATAAATTTTGAAAAATTGCATGGAAATTTGAAGATAACAGTTTAAAGCAAGAGTAAGTGAACAGGAAATGTCCCTTACTAACTATGCTGGATTGCTTTTTCTGAACAAATTCACAGTGTAATGGAAAAGTGGCAATACAAGACATGAGTTTTTCAATAAATACTTTGAGCATTTGGTACAGAGTTCCAATTTTGGATTAACTAACCTGAAGGGGGCCAGCTGATACACCTGATAATTTTATGAGCTTATATTAGGCTTCATCTTCTCTTAAGATTGAGGATGAGGAAGGATACTGGACATTCTTTCAAAACCCCTAAATATGCTTCCCTAAGGGACAGAAGTCTTTCACTAGATCACTTAATCTTGATTGACTACGTTGTTATTAGCATTTAACATCAGCATTAACCTATTAGCTTTATACTAGTAACAAAAGTGTGGGGTCTTTTGGCCCTAAAGAGCCTTGCATAAAGATAAATCCTAAAGGTTACAAATTTTTCTTGTCAGGAAAAATGAAGCTCACAAAGGAGCGAGATTCAGAAGTGCGTGTTCTCTTATCTTTGAAAGTATATTGAAACAACTTTGAAGTTGTGGGGCTGATTGATTGACAGATCCTTTTAATTTCAGAAGCGGATAAAACAAGTCATATCTAATACCACAAGTCTTGAATTCAGTGTCACATTTGAATCCCAGGCAGAAACCCTTTTTCAAGTGTGTTCAATGGAGAAGACTCAAAAAGCTTTGATGGAAGTTGAATCAGGCCCCTACTCATCTCAAAAAATTAGTTCAGTGTTTCTGGGGCAACGGTGTCATGTTCACCAAGTAGGAGATATGGTACAGTCTTTCCAACATGACATTAGCACAGCAAAATAATGTAACATGCTTATTATAATTTCAGAAATTAAAGGGAGAAACTTTTTGTTTGTGAGTTTATGGTTAAAATTCCCATATATACATAATAACTACAGAGTTATTTAGAAAATACAGCACTTCTTTTACTGCACTCTCTAAAAAAACCCTGAGGTATTACTGGTACCAGATCATGACAATTGTAGTATGCTTGTGGACAAGATCCTCCACCCATATAATTCCAGCAAACATTAGCAATGACTTCCGTAGTCATCATATACAACATGATATACCATATCTTTTACTGAAAATAGTGATATCATTTTGTGAGGAAAATACTTACTACATTCTGGTTGCCCTTTAAAATGATTCAGCAGCTTTGGAAAAAGAGAGTTAACATTCAGTGATTCATTGTCTTTCTGATGGCAACCAGTAATGCTTTGTAGGTCAGCATTACACTGTGTATAACAATTAGACATCTTTGACTGCAGAGTATGATTCTTAAAAAAAATACTCATGAAGAAATTCAGACTGTGATGCTTCACCTAAGGTCCAGATACAGGAAAACTGGTGCTTCAGACTTAACAATATGCTTAAAACAGAAGATCATTCTCAATGCCATTCTTGAATACAATGCTTTTCAAAATCAAGGCCTGATAAAATAGAAGAATCTGTCAGAAAAAGCAGACTTTTAAAATAGTTATATGTCAGCTGAGAGCTATAGATATTAAAAATGACTATTTCTTTTTAATTTGTTTGGAGTTAGAAATAACCGTGTTGATAGTTCTTTAACTTTATTCCAAAGCACATAATGAGCAATTATATCACACATGATAGATTCAGCAGTGGAATATTATCAGTTGGCAGCTGGGTCTTTTACAAACATAACAGAGTATGAGCATGAAAGGGACTAGAACTAACCATCTGCTGAAAAAGACTGCATTACAAATTTAACAAAAAAAACAACCAAACATCAGAATGCAGTTTATTTTACATCTCCATATTAATCTTCTGAGACATGCATGAGGAGTATATGCAGTAGGTGATGGATTATAAAAAGATTGTTAACTTGCATAATTATATTAAAAAACAGTTAGTTTTGGTTTCATTGCCACTGTAGTCTTGATAAAGTCTTTGCATCCTTTATATGCATACCAATGTAGATTGCTTGTTGACTTTAAAGAAAGCACCCCTTATCAATTTGACAGCAGAATTTAAGATTCCATGTACTATCCAATATTATTCAGAAGAGCTGTGAAAAATACGCCGGTCTCAGTCTAGGACAGGCATTCCTTTTAGGTGGAACAAAAGAGTCCATAGGGAACAGGGGAGGTAAGAATCCCAGCTGCCATTTTGCATGGCAGACAGCTATCATGAGGTTTCCAGTATGAACAGAAATTAAGATTATAAAGATTAACCAGCATACATTCCTTCCTTAAGAAAGCAGAACAATGTTGAAGATGGTGAGATGAAATTTTACATTTGCCTAAATGTGGCATCTTGTAAAAAGAAAGTGGTATTATTTAGTATTAATGATATCATTCATTATAAGAGAAGCAGAATTGCCAAAGAAAGCATCAGTCTAGGGCAAGACTAAGAGGAAGACAAGTTTGGGCAGTACAATATCCTATGAAGAGTAGCATTCAGTTCATGGCCCTCATGTCAAAAATCCTACCTACACATACAGCCCTCTTTTCTTAGATTCAATTCAATGGCTGAAAACATCCTCATAATTGTCTCATTCAGTTGATGAAAAGTGCCCTGTGTGTATGTCTGAATCTGCTTATTCAAGTCTTGCGCATAACCTTAGTAAAGTCTTGAACTTAAAGTCTCCCCTGATTTCAATTCTTGGTTTTAGCTTTGAGATTAAATTGTAGCTTGATGTATACTTAGCAAGCGCGCCTGATATTTATGATAAATAAAGCCCCTAGTTTTTCCCAGGTCAGCTTGTAGAGAATGTCTGACAATGAAAATGACTCACACTTAAATAACACATTTTAAAAGTCTAACTGAACATGAAAGTTCTCTTCTGAGGTCACTGCACTTGTATAGTACATGATATAGCACTTCCCACCCTCTGCTAAAGTAAAACACGTGTAAATGATTCATAGAGCAGCATGTGATCTTTGATAGAATACAAGGCTTTAACTGCATAACAAAGCAGGTTTTTTATACATTGTACAAAAGTCTCATCTGCTTATTTAATTTGTGTTTGATGTGATATAACCACTTTTCACAATGGCATTAGCAGGATTAGAAATTTTCTTGAGGGCACATTCAGAAATGATATAAAGAAGAGTTTCCAGGTCTACAAGATTCCTGGAAGAAGGACTCAATTATTGCACAAATGCTCACAGTATTCAGTGCCTTCATATTTGCATATCAAACTAGAAACAGCTGGAACTAATTTGCAAGGATATTGAGCACCCATAATTCCGGTTACAGTCAGACTGCTAGTGGCTGGCAAATGGAAAATCTGGCTTTATGCATATAGTCATCTGATCTTATTGTAGGTCTTGTGTGCCCAGCAATGAGTCTGCAAAATTTACACGTTCATTCTATAACATCCTGGTAGCTTGTTTTGTTGGTTTGCTGGTGTGTCCTCATGAGTGAAGTCAAATTATATGCTGTAGGGCGCTGCAGCCCTACTCTCCGCATACTCTTGAGTGGTGCTCAGCATGCCTGAGAAAAGTGAGGAAACAGTAATGGTTCTCTACTCTAGTCCCAGTACCTGATCCAGGAAGCAGCTGAAAACTAATTCAGCCTTACGATCCTGCACAGCAGCAGCAGAATTTGTTTCAGCTTGGCAGAATCTCGGGTGCTGGGCAGCACTGACATTTCCTTTCTCTTTCTACTCTGCCCCATGGAAGCCACAGCCCCAGCTCTTCCAGCTTCATGATAAACAACAGTTGTCCTTCTGTGCTAAAGATAGCATGCCTGCATGATGTCTAACAGATGAAGTGTAGGTATAGACCCCTAAGAATCTGAAACACAAGTCGAGAATTCTGTTGACATTTTTACTCCAGGTTTGTGGGGTTTTCTAATCTGACAGTTGTCATTTGGGTGTAAACATCTATGAATGTGTTAGTCACCCTGATTCTTCGGGGACAGATCTGAATGGTAGCTGTGTGTCTGTGGAAGAATGAATGCACAACGTTTCTATCATAGCTGTAATGGTGTGGCTTTTTTAGAAAAACAGCTACTCTTTTTCAAGAAAGGCAAGTGGTGCAATTCTGCCTCAAAGAAGAGAAGCTCATTTTATGGTAGGCGTGACTGTCTACATATCTATTTGCACAAGGCAAAAATACGTTCTATCCATTAACAAGCCTTTCAACACCAAGACCTACCATTATCCATAGTTTGCCACTAGTAGGTAAATATTTTATCTCATTGTGAATCCTTATAGCTGCATACTCAGGCAGGAGGACATTCAGAAGGACCAGTGTCTCTTTCTTGTGGTGCGGAGTTAAAGAAACATCAATAGTGGTATGCTTAGCACAAATAACAGAAATTCTTGTAGAAGAAACGTGGCAGGAAAAGGAAGTTATCTCTTTCACAAAAAGTTTCATAAAGGCATTAAAATTGAGCAGACTTTCAAGCAATTCCTAAGAACTGTCACTGTCACCTTGTAGTGAAATACCTTTTGGCTAACAGAATGATGACTTAACTCTTTCCTCAGAAAATTAAAATTATATGAGAAAAGAAAAGCTACAAGAGTTAGCATAAAAAGATAATGTTAAATACTTTCAGAAGGATGAATTTTTCAATCCTGGTCTGCATAATTGGAAAGAATAAAGTAGTACTGTCCCCATGCCCAGTTCTATTTAAATAATTTTGTTTTAAGCCAGCACTGAAAATATGTTAGGTCTCTTGTACTTAAAGTCTCCACCATAAAGTGCTAGCAGCTCTGTTAATGAGAATCTGAGAGAAAGTTGAGAAAGGTTTTCATATCTGCATGATATTTTATGACTTAAAACATTTCCTTTGTTAATGACATATTTTATTGTATTTTTGTAGGACCTGGTGTTCAATAAATACGTAGACAACACACGACAAATTTAATGAGCCTACTAAGTTTAATAATTTAAATGTATAACAAACAGTATGAGAATTCTGCCAGAGATGATTCCCGCTACATCCTGAAGCAGGAGAACAGAAAAGCACAAGTACTGAATTTCCCTTTTTCCTACTTTTGCTCAGAGGTTCATGTAAACATAGGGAACTGCATCTGGCTTGAATTTTCCGTCTGAAGCTACATTAAACAACTTTCTTCTCTTAAGATCTACAAAAGAAAACATGTTTCCCACACACAACCACCCTTCACTGTTAACAGCAACAAACCTCTGATCCTTAGAAGTTTTATCTGAATAGATTTTTTTTTAAGAAATACAGGTAATGGGCCTGATTCCAATTCTTTGTCTGTGACTGAACCCCATATCCTCCATAGAAAGATCTGCATGCACTTGTGTTGCTCTGCCTGAGACAACAACTTGACCCTGTGCAAGGATCACTCTGACTGATAATCCTACGGTTCTGTTCCAGGATTGATCTGCGTAACTGCTTTCTCACCAGGACATGGAGTGGTTGTATCTTCTTGATGTGATGCTACTATTTGCAGAGAACTGATATTCCCTTGAAACCTACTAACTGTACATATAACAAAGCCATTAAGGAGTGGGCATCCCTTTTCAAAAGAATGATATTCAGAGACCCCACTACTAATTCAAAGGTGACCTAAAGAGTTACCAGGCAGTGTGAATTTACTATTGGGCGTCCAGAAACTCCATTACCATGTTCTCTTAACAGACTTACTTACTAAGTAAAAATACCCAACAGAACCTGATACAGCTTGTGTGTTGTAAGACTGGGATCTTCACAGCACACACCCTCATACTTTCAGCTGTGAGATCAGATGGCCAGAGGTGCTTGTGTCCCCCCAACCTGCATTATAGTCAAGCCTGATAAATGTCTAGCTACAGGATAATCATATGATCTGCATCCATTCTTGTGATAGGACACCACTGGAAATTCCTATTCTCTAACAGCTTCCTTTAAAAATCAGTCCAATTCTTTTGCCATTTACCATAAAGTCAGTCAGATCAGTATGTTTCAATATAACCTATCTATCTTTATAGTATAGTATTCCACACAGCATGGGGGCTTCCTTGACAAAAATAGCACTTGGACGCCAAATCTAACCCTTCATCTAATGCAAAAAAACTCCAAACAAACAAACAAATAATCCTCAGGAACCCACTGTTATAAGGGCTGAGGGTGGACAATAATCTGTACTGACACAGAAATAATCTGGAAAATAAGACTTATTGTATCCATAGATCACACCTAGATGATAGACACTATTTTAAATTTTGCTGCTTCTTATTGCATATCTGTAATTAGGTATTTTAACATATCCAAAAGTATTTTGTCAGCCTAGCCCTATGACTATAGCTTCTATTTTCAACCTGTAGGCCGAATCTGATGAATCTGTAGACTGCTTGTAAAAGATCCTAAAAGGTAGCTAAGAGAAATTTCTTTTATGCTAAATAACAATTTGTAAATAGGAAATTCCCGAAAGGAGACCGCCACTAGAAAATATGTGAGTCTGTAAACTCAAAGCATTAAAGTGCTGAAATGAAGAGCCATTGAAACAGCCTATAAATGGTTTAGTGTATTTTACATATCACATGGAAATAGTAATAACCACAACAATAAATCAGATAAGCAGAAAATCTTAAACTGGCATAATGTAGCCAATCTTTATTGATTTTAATGAGATCATTCTGATTATTGTGAGCTTAGCATCCAGTATGCAGTCTCTCCTTGTGCCAGGAAAGGTTTTTACCTGTGCAAGCCAGATGTGTTTGTGTTTGGACTCAGACACTAAGCTGTTCATCAAAAGAGGATCATTATTTCTACATAATTGCACAGATGGCTGTAAATGTAGCACCATAATACGGAACCTAAAACTGTTACAGGATTTTTCAGACCTAATTCGTCAAGGGATATTTAAATTCTGGAACACTTGGGCTCTGTGTTCTTAAGTTTACTTAGAATATAGGCCCACATCTAAAGCTGTGATCCCAAAAGACCCCTGCTGAATTGCCGTGTAACTGCAGAAGCACTTAAATGCCATAGGTCTCTTGCTCTATTTTATGTTGAAACTTCAGAGCTCTCTTTAAGCAGTTTTCTCAGAAACACCAAAGTTTCAGTAGTGCTTAGTAGACCAATTCATCAGTGAGCTTGTGTTGGGTCCCTAAAGCTAGCTGTTCTTCTTCCTCATACTCTTCTGAGATTCTGTTTTGCAAGGTATGCTCTGAAACTGGCATCTGATACTCTCACAGTGTATGATACACTGAAAGCATCTCTGGCCTCTCCTCTTGGAGGTATATCAATGTGCCGACAAAATAATTAAGGCATTTTAGGCTCAAGAGAGAAAAGCGTCAACAAGAGTGAATATGAGCATGTTTCCAGATTTATGAGGGAACAACAGGAGATAAAAAGTTGTTGTAGAAAACAATGGAAGGAACAGAAAAGTAATTGCAGAAAAAAGTTTATATGGAAAGCCCAGACTGTGGGCAAAGTGTCAGATGGAACAAGTGGATTAGAAGAGGAGAAGAATAAGAAAGAAAATAGAACAAAAAGTATGAAATGGACATTTTCCTAACAGAAGAAAGTATACTGAAAAGGGGGATGTGTTTAATCCGGTTTCTTGCTATGCCACTAGTTCTGCTCGACAAAAAATCATGTACGTTCTCTTTATGCTTTAATTTTCTCGTCTGGATAAAAGGGACTAAACCAGACACTTTGTCTCAGATAAAGTGAAAGTATCTTGATATTTTTAGATATAAATAATGCCATTAATATATTACATGGATTTGGACATGCCAAACTAGGAAACAAACCTCCTTATCATGATTATGTTGTCCAAAATATCATTCAAAAACCAAAGTAGATATGACAGTGAGAGTTCAGGCTGTGTGTACTTTCTCACACCCCAAGTAATAACGCTGTTGTGACCAAGAGTAGAAAGTCTGGTAAAGAAATTCTGATGTGACAAGTCTGAAATACTGTTCAGAAAGATACCTTTGGGTCAAAGATTTCAAAAGTTTTCCCCAGAGCAGCTCATCTGGGCCAAGGCAGGTGCAATAAAATTGGCCATGGGATTGACAGCATGATCTCTTCCCTATCTTGTCAGCATGAACTTGTATAATTTATCTGGCACCACTACAGCATGACCTTTTTAGCCTAACTCATAAATCCATACTTGCTTAACAATTCCTTTTGCTGCAAGGCCTGTGGCTGGAGGGTTAAGGTAATAAACATAGAACATCAACAGCCCTGTATTTAGTCAAAAAGATTCATTCCATCTGAAAAAGCATGGGGCAGGGCATGCGAGGAGAAAGAAACTGAATAGGAAAAACTGCAGAAAGTAAGGCTGTGAAGAGGTTTGAGTCCAGTCTCTGGCTTTCCTAGGTGTCTTCAGTTTATCAGAGCACTTGAAGGAGGTGAACAGAACGAAGACAGTTCAGGAAGGAGCAGGAGATGATGCTTGTAGCTACAGTCTGAATACTAGGATGTCTTAAACAGAACTTTATGCAAGTGGAACTGTTAAAGTCAAATTTTGCAGTTTCTTTCTGCTCAAAATAAAGAGACTTGTGCAGGCAGTGAAAGTAGAATCCACTGCAAAAACAACAATAAAAGAAAATATCCTGGCCTGTGTTCCCAAATTGTCATCCAGAGGTAACCCAAAGCACAGTAAAGCCCCCTTAATCTATTCTCATCTGATGGGAAACCAGCAATAATTACCATTCCTCCTCCTATCACCCAAAGTAATCTGCCCTTCATATTCAAGAAAAAATGTTAGCTGTATGGTCTATTTACTAAATTGGTTGATATAAAAACTGCAATAAAATGTATAAAATTATTCCCAAAGTCTCAGACTGACAGAACAGCAAAACACTTGGGTATACTATTTTTCACTTTGCTTCTGAGCTAAGAGGTTCTTCTGACAAAGTAAATTTGTTTTCAGTCACTTGTTGGTCAGTAGAGCTCCTACAAATGTCGTATAGGAACTAAAGCTGATACTGCGTGGAGGAGAATGAATATTTGTACATTTCTCATGGTTATTTGCACGTTTCTCATGGTTATTTGCATGGGGTTTTGCCTTTAGGTAAACATACCTTCAGAGAATTCAACCTATTTCAATATTTTTAAAGGACATTGTATACTTCTGATGTGATCCTGAGTATAAAATTCTGGAATCTGACAACTAGGTTCAGTACAGAACAAGCAAACTTTGTTTTTCTTCCCTAATACTGGAGCTGTTGTGTAGAGAGTTAATTCCCCACTACAACTTAAAACAAATGAGTACCTAAAATAATCCTGGAAAACCAGAACAGTACCTCAGGTTAGTATTGTGTAGACTCATCTAAGGTAACATATTGTGAAGGTCAGTCCAAGAATCTTGGAAAAATATGTTGGATTTGGACAGTCTTTTAGTCAATATTGAAGGAAGAAGAAATGAAGCTGTAACCTAGTGCCAGTGTAGAAAATTTTCATAGGCTGCAGAGCATAAAAAACACCTAAAAAACTTGTCAGATGGTAGTCAAGAAACAGCCATTCTAAAAGAAATGATAGGATAAAAAAGCAGATAGCGTTCCTTTTGCAATCATTTTTCAAAAGAAAAGCAGCAAGACTGAAGAGCTGCAAGAAAATAACTTAAAAGTTAAAATTAATTTATATATAAATGTTATAATTTTATAACATTTCTGCAAGAGTCCTAAACTCCCCCTGCAAAAATAGTCTTTCATAAAGTTCATCTGTAAAGATCCTTACAGTTGTTTTAATTGAACTTTTAATTAGGCTGCATATATTATTGAAAATATTTCCACTTTGATTATGTGTAGAGAAGTGTCTCTTTGCCCATGTAGAGAGACCAAATTGGCATTTGCTTCCTATCTCCTTCAGAGCATTCAGATAAGGATAATTGCATTAGTTCCTGTCTAAACGATGTTTCAGACTGAAGCCCTAGGGCCAAAGTACTGGGTCTTAATTGGCTGCACTACCTAGTCTATTCATGTAGACAAATTAAATTAATTACAATATTTTGAAAATGCTTCAACAACAACTTTTAATCACAAAACAAGGAAAAAGCCTCTGGAATTCCACTGAAACTTAAATATAGGCTGTCTTTGGAGAGTCAGCTATGGTACTTTGTATAAAATACTGCTTTTGAAAATCAGAGGGGAGGGGAAAACAGTTCTTTTTTATTATTTCTGGATGATTTTGCCATGAGAAATGCCAGTTTCACGCTGTTTTGAACATCAGATTTTTGCATTATGATCACTGTAATGTGCTATTTTTTTCTACAGCTCAACTAATTAGCCTATTCATAAGGCAAGTGTCTTGTGGTTATAATAATCTGCACCTGCACACTTGACCACTCCTTTGACATGATAGTTCTAAAATATACAAAATAAATATAATTCACAATTATATCTGTCTACTTCTGTGAACTTCGGTTTTGCCAGACACATGGTATAGCAAGCCATCATTTTTACGTAAAAGTCTGGAAAAGGGATTTTTTCTGTTTTTCTTAGAAAACAATTCCTAGGAGATATTTCTGAATATTGTAACAGGTAGATTGTACCTAGGCAAAAAGTGGAAACCCTTTTTAATCAAGAAATCTTATTTAGAGCAAATAAAAAAGTGTCCAAATTAATGTCCGGTTTTTAATCTGAACACTCTTGATCCTTTTTTGTTAATCTATTTTAATTAAACATATCAATGTTGTAATTTTGTTTTTAAAATTTAATTTAATTTTTAAATTTACATAGCAATGTGAGATAATTTTAGCCTGGTTTCTCATGAAAGCAAAATTTATATAATCATCCTACATACAAGTGAAATCTTGAGTCATTCTCTTAATAACATGTTAATCTGTTGGTGCATTTCAACCAAATCTGGCAGCTGGATAGAAGCATCAGTGACAATAAAGTTTCTACAAGTTTTGTAAAAGATGGGTGAAAATGTTCATATGTGTCAGACAACTCACAAGGGAAAGAAAACTTATATATGTCCTAACACAAAAATCTACAACTGCCAACTATGATATGATTAGCGACAATGCCAATGAAACCCAAGACATAAGCCCATAGGGAATGTGTTTAATTTGTTCTTCAGCTCAGGGAAATTTTTGCTCTCCCTTTGGTATCTTGGCAAATTAATACATGCATTAATTTTCAGGAATGCAAAATCACGATTTTGTTGTTAAGAAGATGACAGGTGACTACCAATCCTGAAAGTCATATGTTTCTCATACAAAGCAGACTAAAAATATCAGGCTACACAAAAAGTATCCTGAGTCTGTTCCACCTCAGAGAAGTTATCGTCTCTACTATCTTGTCACAAAATATTGTGAAATGTGCCAAAGCACAAACAAGAAGGAAAAAAAGCACAGTAGCTCAAGAGGAATATGAAATTTGGTTCTTGAGTCAGTAGGAATAAGCGTTCTGGAAAAGAGGTGGAAGCCTGAGTTACAGCCTTCTTACAGCACCTCTGATCTAAAGGTTAGCAAGCTACAAGACTCTCAGAGAAGGACATGTCTTAGCAGTATGACAAAAAGAGAAAAGTGAATGTGTGATCTTAAGTAGAGAACCCTGTTTTCGTTAGCTAAGATTCCTTTAAAAGACATAAGTATAATAAGGTAAGATGGTAGACTTATGTTTAAATGAAGTCATCCAGGTAAAGAAACCTGAACAGGAAAGTTCCAGTTTAAAAAGAAAGAAAAGTGCATATGAAAAATTTAGTATCTCAGTTTTATTTTCTTTTGATTTTTGGGTATGTGGCACTACATATGTAAGAAAACGCCATACAAAGAGTTTTAGGCAATTTATCCTTCATTAATTACATTCATCATCAAGTGCCTCATCGACCTCTTTAGGTTAACCTAGTCACTAATGATCAAGACTAAGCTTAGACTTCAGCAATATTCAATCAAAATAATTCTTATTGTAGTGAAAGGAATTCACAGAGCTACCTTAACATTTATTGCTTTTATTTCCAGCACTAACTGCAATGGATGACTCCCAATAGTGTCTCCCAGAAACGTGGAACTAATCAGTTTTATAACCATTACAATATATTCTTAATAGCTTTAAGAGATAGGATTCTTATTCTGCAATTATTGTAGAGAGCTAAGCTCAAGCTACCCTGACATATAAAGCATTCATATTTCAGACGGCTAATAATAATTGGTCAGTTTGGCAGAAATCTCAGGAGAGAACCAATCCAAGTCCTGCAAAAGCATTCATAAACTTGTCTCACCTCCAGAGCTGATCACGACGACAAGTGGGCTCAGTGAAACTGTTTGGACGGCCTATTTCACACCTCTAGTTCCTTTTCTGACTATAGATCAGAGGCAGATTTCATTTTAATCAAAGATGGGCCCAAACTGTCTCCTTCTGTCTTTGTCATTTACCATAAATACCTGGTACATAGATAAAACAGTGAAAAGTATGTGTCCTAGGCCAAACTTCTGTAACCACCAGTGTTTTCGGATGTGGACTTTAGCACTTGACAGATAGTGTTCATAGTGCAGAATATTTAAAATGTTCAGCCTAGAAACTGTATCAATCCTATTTAATTTTCTTTAAAAGCTGTAAAATGGTTTGAGACAACTACGGAAATGACGTATTTTGCAGGTAATGGTTACTTTAAATGGGCCCATGTTTTAAATAAGTGCACAAAAGTTGCAATTATATGTGAGAAGGGATTCATCTCACCAAATTACACTTGTTTAGGCCTCTAATCTAAGATAGTTATCTATATTCTCTGAAATAAATCAAGAGAGGGAGACATACTATTCATTCTGTTTCAGACATATCTTAACAAGAGAGTTGCATTTCACTAATAAAGATTAAAGCTTAAATTTTGGACAGCAAAAGCTAGGTGAGGTAAATTTCACTTTATGTAGGCTAAGCAGACTACATGGCTAGAAATAATCTTAGAAGGAAACAAAGAAATTAAGGGTCCATACAGAAGTAAAAACTTCTCACTGGAGGAAAATCACTGTATATTATGTCAGATAGAAAAACTGCACCTTATGAAAAAGAAAAAAATTATAGTAAAATGTGTGTATTTAAAGGACTGTATTTAAGAGGTTTAGTTACACTTGCAGATTACTCTTCTACTAAAGAAAATTGGATTTATAGAAATATTTCAAACAATAAATTAGCTTTTTTTACTGAAGTCTTAGGAAGAGCTTCAAATTATAATTGAAAAGAAATATGGCAATACTTGTATATAAGGTAATAATGTTTAATGCAGACTATCAAAAAGATCCCATTCAAAGGTATTCATTACATGACATTCACAAAATCATATAAAATCAATGTAATAGCTCCAAATCCTAAAGGGATGACTTTAAAATTGATGACACTAGTTCTGATTCCACAGTTATTCCCTGCTCTTGAAATAACAAATAAACACTGCAGACAGATATGAGATTTTTATCACTTGTCTCATGGAATTTGATTTAGTTTAGGATTTTTATTTTTTTTTCCCTCTTAAAAAGGGAGCTTCTAAGATCTTTTGACCACTGGAATATGCCAGAACTTATTTTTTGAGAGGTAGATTTCCATCTTCCTGCCTGAAAAGAAAACTTCGAAATGAAGAAACTTGAAGGTGGAAAATCAAAGGCAAATACATGAAACCCAGTAGTCTCGTTAAAACCTCATAATTTTTAATCCAGTCTTCTGATATTAAGATGCCTCATTCCTGATTCAAATGTATGTGTGACTGCAGCACTGAGCAGAACTTTTTGAGTATAACCTTTCCTTACTTCTGTTATAGCAGAATCAGCAATTTCTAAAGGTATCCAATGGGAATAACACAGAGGGGCCTGGGAGAAAGGAGCACTGAATATATATATATTCTAGTGCCTGTTCCTACAGTTGCTCAAGTATTTTAGCCCAGGATCGGGAGTTTTGGAAAGGTGAGTTGTCAATCTCTTCAGGAAGCAAAGGGAGTTAAACTGCCATTCCCTAGATCCTGAATGCTCTACCAACTGAATGGCTGAACAAAAGTGAGAAGTTACCTTCCCCATGGGATTCAATATGCACATGTGTGCAGATCTCACTCTAGTATACCTATGTCTTCACTGATTTAGGATTTATACAACTTAATAAGGGCTGTGAGCCAGATTCCAAAAAACTGAGGACTGCAACACAGAGCTGAAGACTATTCTTAACTTCAGTAACCATTTCATTCAAAATTTTGAAATGGAAAAAATCAGTACTTGTTAGAGCTTACAGTGGATTGTTAACTGGAATAGACAAAATCTGGGCTTAGATTCAAATAGAAAATTATTTAAAGGGCTTTGAAGCTGCCATTTGTTTGGGTTAAAAGGCATTCAAAAGTGAACTGCATCCTCCTGATAATAAGTTCCTTGAAAAACTTCCAATCCTTTTTTTTGTGCCAGCCAGACTGGAATTTTAGTGAAAGAGAAATTTGTTTTATATTTCTGCTTACAGTATCAAACATGCCTAGAAGTTTAAAATTGCATTAAAATAGTGGAAAAAGATAAATAAGTGTGCTGGAAGAACCATCAAGAAACATCAGGTTTCCTTGGGAACTAGCAGGTCCCTCCTCCTGATTGCCTCCCAACCTCTCAATGATGTCAAGTGTATTTGAAAAACCCTGCTCCTCTCACAAGAGTGGAACTTCTTCCTGGAAGAGTCTTTCACCTTACTGTCCTGTCACTCTTGAATACCTAATTCAAAAGAGAACAGAGAGAAATTTCTCAGCTAGGAGGAGGAGCATCAGAGCCCCCAAAATCTGAACTCTGCACCCAAGGATCGATGGCAATGAACTTATGAACAAGCATGGAGTAGGGGAGGGAAGAAAGGATACTATGGGAGAATGAAAGATCATCTAAAGTGAATGAGATACAGAGAAAGATGATGAACAGTAAAAACAAGGCAGACCACCCCCCCAAACTCAATGTAAAAAGCCAAAACCATGCAAAATGAACATACATGCTAATTCAGACAGTGCACATTCTTACAAATAGATAGACTGAATATTCAATACAGCCCAATACATAAGTGGACTCAAGTGTTATAAAGTGGCAAATACAGCAGGTGATTAATCAAAAGTAAGGCTATCTGGGAGCATGATTCCAGTGTTTTGTCCCTTTTATTATCTTTGCCTCTTTAAAACAAACAAGCACTAACCAGTTGGAAAATAGTGACTGTACTTTATTTTTTTGCTTATTTCTTTTTTTTGCAGTTTTCAAAAAATAGAAATGGCAAAAAAGTCAAATTAGCAGAAATCAATGGATTACGTAACGCAAAAGCCAACATATGCTATTGTAATAGCTAAGCATTTTAGGACAGAGATAATATCTGACTGCTCTATGAACAACAATAAAACAGATGGGAGCAATATTTAGGGAATTATTTGTGTTTGCCTTTCACTGCCCCGCTGCTGTGAGAAGTAAACTACAAGTAAAAAATAAAGCACAATTATCAAGAAGAAATATATTGGAAATTCTGGAAAAGAAAATTCACAAAATGTTCTCTCCACGGTAGTGGGGACTCAATTAAAATGTCTCTGGTTTAACACAGAACAGCAGCACAAACTCCAAATACCACAATGATTCCTCTCTCATCTTTGAGGATTCAAAAGTAGAACTATCCCAACAGAACATATGTTCTTCAAGACAGAGCCAAATGCAAGCTTAATATAGACGCATTCACTCTATTGGGCTTTTGTTTTCTTAAATGAAGTTTTGACATATAGCTGTACAAAACTGGTAGTGAAATGCACTAGAAAAAAAGCATAAGTAAGTATTTAAGGAAAAAAAATCAGAGAATTAGGACTTGCTATTTAATTAATTATTTTTTCCCAAGAGAACCCCTCTTTGATTAAACCAATGAAAAATAGCTAAAAATCCAAATATTTCCTGAGATGCTAAATTAAACACTATGAAATATAAAAGGTTTGGTCCTAGCTGTGGTCCTAATCTAGTATTCAACCATATAAGAATACAGTTGAGCATCAGCATTCATAAAATTATCTTCTTTGAACTTCATAATTTTATTTGTGAGTGAAATTATGTTTCTAAGAGCAGGCTGTATTCCTTGTCTATAGACAATTCGTACTGAAATTGTTGTAAGTTTGACCCAGCATTAGTAAAAAGGTAGTCAGCATAAAACTTAGAATTACATATTAATAGGTAAATGAAAAAGGATATGGCATTGTTGTACAAGTATATCAAGAATAAATACTGATAAGTAGATACTATTAAATAACTACCATGATACTTTCCTTCAGTAAGGATGAACAAGGCTAACAGATGGGATCACAGAAAACAATTCAGCTGATGCTTTGTAAGTTTAAAGTAAAACCTCCCTCTGAATTCTGCAGAAAGGTCTGAAAAATATGTTTTTGACTTGGAAATAATTTTCTAACAATACTGAGATGCCTAACTAACATTAATATCCTTGAGAATATCATTGCTAAACAATAAGGTATGTCATTGCATAGACAGCAGAAAAGTATGAATAAGAAGGCATCATTCTTGCCTTTAACCTTTTAAAAGAGAAGAACACAGCAGACATTAGCAACAAGTAGTGATGTTATAGTCTCTGCTCATTTCATTGTTCTAGTCATTAAAATGTGGAGATCTGCAAGAGCAGTGAAAACTTATAATCTAGCCATTTGTGTGCTTCTAATTGAACAGAGGATATGCTTATAATATCTATCCTTCAACTTGCATGTCAGGTAATGATATCAGTTTTATACTGACAGTTAACAGGTATAATGTGGTGTTAATCAAATGACCTTTCAGTTACAACTGATTGAAAAATTAACTTCTTCAGCCTTAAATCACATTCTCACTGAGCAAATTGAGTGGAGGGATACCATTCCAAAGTATCTGCAAGCCCTGCAGCAGTACTAAGAACTAAAAGATCCAGCTATCTTGGAGACAAATTATGACTGTAGTTTCTGGAATGGCAAGGATATGAGAAGAAATGGAGACTAATTACTCCATGATTATTTAAAAAAAGGCCTAATACTCAAAAAGCAGAATAGCATTACCAAAACTGAACACACTCACACACACACACACACACACACACACAAAACCTGAGAAAATTTTTAGAAACTTTAGTTCTTTTTTATTTTATTTCAGTGCAACATCTTTGATATTTACTCATTTCTCCATAAACCATGATTATGAATCCAGATAATTTCAAATCAAAGTTTTGGTCAAATCTATTGTATTATTTCCAAAAAGTAGGTTCTTAAATTGATATATGTTCTGTTAAAAAAAAAGAAAAAAAAATAAAAATAGGAAGAAGTGACAAACCTGGACTTCAGAATATTACGGGAGACCTTGAGTATTAACTCTCTTCCTTATTCCATACCTAGCATGAATCCTACATGCCATTTGTAAAGACAGAAAAAAATATAAATATCCAAGAAAAGAAATCCCATTTTTAAGCAGTACACTTAAGTCATGTTTTCATTTTCACTTGAGCATTGTAGCATGGGCTGCTATGGAGTTGTTCAGAAGGCTATGAAAGGCTGCAGGTCCACCACTGTTCTCTGTGGGTGTTCCAGGTACGCCTATGTTGCCAGTCAAAATGTCATCTCTCTCCTGTTCTCAAGGCCAGCTTTGTATCATTCACTCTCTGTTACACTCATACATGCACGTAGTGAATTCAGCCTGAGCTCTGGAGCTCCCTGTTTGAAAACAGTGGAAGAAGACGGAGAGCGATAAGCATTTTTTCTTACGGTTTTCTCAAAGGAGGTGTCCTGTGCAGTCCCAGGAGTAGCACAGCCCATTCTCCCAGATGACAATGCTGATACCATATCTTCCTAAACACAGTTTACAACAGAAAGAAACATAGAACATAAAACCTTCCCTCCTCTTTTTTTCTCTCTTATGTCTTGGTGGACATTCAAAGTGGACTTCAGTTTGTTATCAGTTGTTTTAACACCTTACCTGCCTGGTACTGATATCGGGCAATTCTGTTCTCCCTGAAGTAATGACATTATTGGTAACTAAGGCCCAAGCAAGCTAGCATTATGCTTTTAAAATAAAATAATAAAAACCAAATGTGGCTTTTGCTAGAAGTTTATCACCATCACATGGGAAGGCTAAATTCTCTGCATGTTTCCATACAATTTTTTAGCAGCCTGAGTTCAGTACAGGATTGTTTGCAAACACCCCTTCCTGTAAAAGTTTCAAGCATTTCAAAACTATTTTCAAAACTATATTTAATTCTTTAGCATCATTGGGACCAGCATTATGAAATAAAATAAATGTGTTGCAAGTCTGTTGTAGGATTTCTTAGGATAAGAAACTGGTCATCTTCAAGAATATATCTTTAAATTCTTGACTTGAAGTCATAATTTTACTTCTTCGTTGTTTATGCACTGCAAATAAAGTTATATAAAGATATGCCTATCAAAAAGACTTGCAATCCAAAACATTTGGATACAAATCTAAAAAGCAGTGAATATCTGCTTTCATTGAACAAAAAATATACACTCTTCATAATACTGCTAAATGTTCTTCTATATTAGTTGCTGACATACAACTGAAATTTCAAGGAAAACTGTTTATACAAGTTACGTATGAACTGGAAAGCTTCACAGTTTTTCTGCAGCTATAATGCTTTGAATTATGGTACATTTATTTTCAAATTATATTATAGTACCCTGTCATTCTCATAAAGCAAATAATCTCTATCAACTACTCAGCAACCAAACTTGAACCTATTTATAACTTAGAAATCAGAGAGGTGTTTTCAGAAAGGGAATGTCTCAATATTGTACCATCAGTATATAGATCAGCCAAAAAAAACCCCAAACCTTATAACAATCTGAGTTAATTTGAGCTAACAACATTGTCATACTGCTAATAAACTTCAGAAAATAATAAGAAATAGAAAAATCTAAAGAAGCATATCACAAATAACTATACACCAAATTGGGCATTTTCCTCAAATACAACTGGTTGGATAGTAAAAAACAGCTGAAAGGTCTTGTCTCAGTTAAATATATTTCCTTCATTATATATTGTAGTAATAAAGTGAAAGGAGTCATGGAATTTGAGCATCATTCAAGCCCTTGTTTCACCAGCATTTTGTTTGATTATGAAAAGCTCTACCAACAAGTTTTCTTTTTTGAAGAAAACTGACACTTAATATAACCATTTGTAGAAAGGTGATTGTAAAGGTTATGTATTTCACACTTTTACTGAAAACACTGAAAATGTTACAGAACTTATTTTGAATAGAATGGATTTTGTAAAGACAGAAAAATACCTCCGTCAAAATAATAAATAGTTCCAAAAAATTACATTTAAAATTCAGCTGAAGTGCTGCTGTTACAGGGATTGGGCAATGAATATAGAAATTGAGAAATCCACATTATGTTTTCCTCATTCAAATCTTTCAAAACAACAAGAGAAAGAAAAGTATTACCCTAAGGGAAAAGAAATATGAGATTTGTAGAATGAGCCGCAAATCAAAAATGTGTTTGAAATGGCCAGATTATAAATGAAGTTTTCTTAAGAAATATTAATCATCCTGATCTCGTTCGAATCAACTCAATCTTTACAGGCCCATTTTTTTAGTAGGGTACTACTCAGCTTAGTACTACTTAAGGAAGAAAGTCAGGTTATACGTATGAGAAGAAAGGATTCTAATCATAAATCAAAATGCTGTATAAGGAAAATGACAATATTATTATGTTTTTCTACTACATAGAAATCTAGGCTTTAGCTGACAATAGTTGTGATAACAAAATAATTTTAATCTCCTTGAATTGTAATTTTACTATCCTCGGATCAAGAAAAACATTATACTAAGTCTATGTTGATATAGGCAGTTAATGCATTCATACAAAGAGATTTGGCCTAATATATTTTTTTCTGATATGTGTCATACAGTATGAGTGAGCTGTTAATATTGTTTTACATTTTTTATTCTTTCTGCTATCATTTCCCCAAAATGTCGGTATGTATTTCATTGTTAAGAGTTTCTGATTGTTAACAAGTGAGTAGCTGATTCTGATCACTAAATATCAAAGAATACAATGGATGATGGTCTCGAGTATAGTGCCTTTATCTGCTTTTCTGGATAGCTGAAAAAATGCTCATGCACAAACGATGGCTGTGCCATAGAATAGCTGGAAGACACTTCATCCTTACACTGAAAAAATAAATGAAGGTCCCAGGCAGCATAATAGACATGGTGTCAATCATTAGAACATTCATCACTAAATCCCTCTGATAATTAAAATTCACAATTGAGACAAAATGGTTTGGAGGTATTACAGGTATCCGGTCTGTCCCGGATTGTAGTATATGGTTATTACTTCTTGGATTTGTAATGACTAATAAAATGTATTTCACAAAGTTGTTCTCTTAAGAATATTTCACAATTAATTATGAATACAAGTATTCTAACATGTCTTTTCTTCTTGTTTATCAAGGTAACCTTACTGCTTTTGGAGAGAATATGAAGAAAATGAGGAAATATTCATTGAAAATAAGAATAATTTCTCAACACTTGCCATAATCTTTAAATGTCATATTGATAGCTATGGACAATGAAATTCTGGGAACATTGTCACTCTACCTCTCTTGTTAATAAACTGTAGAAAGACATATGATACGTCCAGTAAGTGTTCATGTCTCTGGACCATTCTCTTCATTCTTGCTCACTATGAGCAATGTAAGCACATAATTAAGTATGATCTGTTCAAGGTCCTTTCTGCATATCAGAAATCCCAAAGCATCATTAATTGGAGTGAACAGAGCATCTGGTTGCTTGTGATCTTATAGTTTCAGTGTATAGGATATTTAATTAAAATAAATGCCCTCCCTGCCTCTCTCACAGGGGAATTAGCTCATTAAGATTTTCAAAAGTGAGAATCAGTCCTCCAGCAAACATTAACATTTGGGAAGGAACAGAAGACTGGGTGGATAAAGCATCCTGTCTTCTGTATGTTATAAGTTTGTCCCTTGGTGCTGGATGACACTTCTACTGCTCCTTCATCTCAACCTTGAGGTAGGACTCTTTGATGTTCTCTTTAAAACTAAGTTGGTTTACAATCCTCTTTTTTTAATCTTATGTCATGGTTCTTTTGGATCGTCTAGTTAAGTACACAGACCACCACATAATTCTGCCTAAGCTAATTAGTTATTATATACCCAGTTAGTAAATATTAGTAAACTTGACAATCTTCCACTGTTATGGCCATAGCAACGTACTCACTGAGCCCCTGATTATTCTTTACTCATCCCCATCATGATGTGTCTCACTTGGGTAGCCTGCATACAGATAGTCCAGCTACATGTGATATGCGTTCTCTGAATGCTTGCTCATATGTGTGCTTTTTACATGGCTAGATGGGGGTGGCTTGGACCATAATTCTGTCAAATCCCTTACTGTTCGTGTGAGCTGTACATGCATGTTTTTGCTGGCTTTTGCTGCTTCAGTTGGCATCCTGGAGTGTCCTTATCCTTTGTTCAGGAGTGCCAGGACTCCTGAATGTCAGTCAACACCAGAGAGTTCAGGAACTGATATGTCTTTGTCCCTTCAGACTCAACTATCAGCTGAACCTGCACATTTGATCTTGAGGGGCAGATGAGGGATCAAATAGTCACATCTGCAAGACTGTTTGTCAGATTTAGTATAGTCCAGGTAGCCAAGCATAATAGCCTGCATCCAGCTTGCTGTCATTTGAAACACTGGGAAGTTACACACCTGACCTGTTACACTTTCTGCTTCCACCTCACTGAGCCATGTATTAAACAGACACACACAAGATCAGTTTGACTTTACTGAGATCAGATAAACCTGGAAATGATGTTCAGATAGAAGTGATCTAATACAATATAAAGTCCAATGGTGTCAAAGATTTTGCTCGCTTTTGATTGCACTGATATGAACATGACAGGAACTCTGTCATTTTCCCTCAGATTTGATACAATAAGTAAAACACAGCATAGTTACACATTTTTATTTTCCCCAAGGTTTCCATGAAATATTAAGTGTTAGGAGTTGCTGAATCTGGTAGCCTCATAGAGGCAAGGCTGCCACAACCCCATGACCCAAGGTCCAGCCGGCAGTAGAGCTAAGCAGGTATTCCCAATAGGCACTGGTACACGAACACACATAAACAGGACAGGTGAGCATGGCCAGCATGATCAACATAGAAACTCTCAGCACTTGGGCTAATGTGAACAGCACCAACAGCATCATCGTGGTCCCCCCTCTGGCTGGTCATGATGAAGACCCATTAGTGGGAAATATATGCATATATATAATGCAGATACATCTGCTAACTGGCCTTAGACACACAGTCTACTGAGTAACTGAGCCTTGGATCCTCTCACCTTCAGCTGCTTCACACAGGGACACACACATGCAAACAGGTCTCTCAGGCTTGGACCTCCTGGTCCCTCCAGCAGCCAACCTGCAGACCCTCTGGTCTGTCCAGCATCCATCCCAGATTAATTGTCACTCTGACACCTGGCTTCCAAGCCACTCACTGGCTAGTTCTGCCTGACATTCACTAGTGATCACACACTGACAAGTAGCCACACCATACGGACACATGCCAGTCTCTCTAGCTGCTGGCACCACAGGCATGTGGCCTCAATAACCCATGGTCACCCCTCCTGTGGGGGCACTCAGTCCAGTGCTGGCACCACAGACACACAGGTCTCTACAGCCATGGTGTAATCACAGTTTCTGTCCCTCACACCCCTGTACACACACATGCACACAGGGTAGAGAGTCTCTCACCCAGGGTAAAGTTAGAAATGGAATGTAACAATAAGACAGCACAGACAGCACTGATCAGGTGCAGGGCATGGCCGGGCAGGTGTACCAACAAGCAACCTGCTTACACACAATCAGCTCCTTTTATCACTTTACCTCTCTATTTTCACACCCTTCTTCCCCCCCAAACCATCTTTATCCCTCCCTCCCTTTCCCCACCTTTGATTCCTCCCCTAAACATCCCATAATGTCCTGTATAATCCCAAGATGTATCCTACAGTAAATCCTATACCACCAGGCTGTAACTGCCCTCTATCTGAAAGATTCTACATAGAGCCACTTCCATTGACTCACAGTAATGGGTACCATCCCTGACAAGGAGCTGATGGCTCTCCTAGGGCAGCCCTGGGACCCTTTGGCTGGGTTTCCCCACTTGCTGTTGTGCCTCGGTGCTTCTTTGTGTGTACGAAGAAGAGCATTTTATCATATAACCTAACATTAAACTGGACCAGTGTCATGTAAAAAATACATTGTGTAGCAAGAAAGTGTGATGAACTTTATTGTCACAGCTTGGTTATTCTCACTGATCGTAAGTTCATACATGAACATAAAAGCACATAAGATGAAGAATAAACTTTTTTTCCTGATATACATGCTGCTACCACTTCCAGAAATCCAAAGTAATAGGGATTTCTTGTGATCGAATTTTTATTTGGACTCGAATTAAATCCACGTTGATTGACTCATATTGCAAAATCCATTTTTGCCCCTGTTTATATTTTGGTCACCTATAGCCATGACTTTTGTGTGAAAAAGTATTTCCTTTGATTTGTTTTAAAATTGCTATGTAGTCATCTCGCTGGGTGTCTATTAGATTTTTTTTTACCATAAAGCATATAGTGATTTAAATCTTTTCTCCCTGAACATGTTTGCAACTTTCTACAACATAATGGTGATCAGCAACTCAACAAATGTTCCATTCTAAACCCTCAAGTCATTGGGTAGGTCTTCTTCCACCCCAGCAATTTTTTGTTGCTGCAAAATATCCCCAGAATAACAACATTAGAGAGCAATAAGCAGCTTTTTTCTGGTGTGTTAATCATTTTGCATTTACTGTGTATGCAGGTGTTCCATCAAAGTAAAACCACACTGAAGACTGAATTTCAGCTAATATTCAACTTAAATATTTAAACATATTTCATAGAAAAAAAAAACTAGGAAAAACAAGATGATCAGATTAAACTTCATGTATGTCAGACCATATGTTTGGCCTTTTCAGGCAAATTCAAATCTCCATTTGGAACTGAGCATCTCTGTTTCTCTCTGTCTCTCTGTCTCTCTATCTCTCTCTCTCTCTGGTTTACAGTGCTTTACAGATGAATACTCGTTTGTATTTTTAATCATAATTATTGCCACAAAGCTTGAAAACTCAGTCTTAGCAGTCATTATTATTAATTTAATTATATTAAATGCATGCAACATAGGCTGAATGAAAATTTCTCTGGAGAAACTTTTTTCATTAGGAGTTGAACAGAGAAAATTAAGTTTCTTCTTTATAACCATGTGAATAGTCTTACTGGGTGGCAAGGGCTTCATCTAGATGAAGCGCCCTAGCATCTCTTGGCAAGTCCAAGAGTGCCAGCTCCCAGACGTTTCACACCAGGAGCATGCTTAGAGCAACCCATCACTCCCTTACAGCCTGTTGGCAAAGGTAGAAAGGCTGAAGAAGCACATCAACATATCCCCAAGTCTCTCTAAGGTGCTGGGTTGCAACATGGTCCCATGGACACCCTCAGCCCCACAAATTTAAGTGTATCAAACTTCGCTCAGTATACTGTAATTAGTATACAGCATAAAAATGTCTACAATCCTAGACATTTACCTTCATGGCAAGCCAGGTAGTCTAAATTAAAGAAAGCAACTTGTGAAGTTATCCTTTCTAAAGAAAGTCTTTGAGCACTAGTTTCTTTCTAGAACTAAAGCATTCAGGAGGTAAACTACCGGCATTCCTACAGCCATAACTTTGCTTTAAAGACTCTCAGTTAAGAGTCATGGTGACATTACATACCCTGAGTATAATATCAATTTCCTCCTGCCACTGATCAAATCATTGTCCCACTAAATATGTATGCTTCAATTAAATATGCAAATCCTGTAGTTGTGGGGGTTTTGGTTGGGGTTTTTATTACATTTTGGTTCTACTAATTATACACTACAAGGTGAGAATATTTCTGACATGTGAATAACAGTTGAAGACATGACACAGAATAAAAATTCACCTGCAGAGTAGAGTACTAATTCTTCTTGCTTGCTAAGCAAATAACTTACTATGTAGATCCATATCTGAAGACTTTATAGAATGTAGAAAAGGCCTTTTCCTTCGCAAGGACTAAACAAGATGTTGGCAGGTCATTCTTTAATCACATTGATTTTTGGTAGCCATCTTTCCCCCAAGGCAAGTTCAGAGCTCTAATATCTCCATCATCTCCATTACAATGTTTGCCACAGTGTAAAATATTTCTGAAGCCACTTTTTTGCCCATGTTATGTGATCTCCTAATACTTTACCCATAACTGCACCTCCTCTCCTGCTGTAACATCTTTCACCTCACAGGACAAGGACCTTAAGCAACATATGCAAATATCCCCTCACCAGACTGTCTATTATGCTTCATAGGTTTAGTATTCTGCATCCATCTCTATACGAATATATGCTTTTCTATCTTTCGTAATCAAACGGCTATCTGAGTGATGTGAGGAGGAGTCTAGAACTACTTTTAATTTGAACAGACCAACAAGATTAATTGTGCAGAGCTAGTATGGACACTCAATATTTACTGTCTGCCATGTATAAAACTGTGTTATTTGTCTAAGGAATTACAATACCATCTGTAGCACTTCTAAGATTCAAAGAATTCATTTGTTGGGGTTTTTGTGTCCATAATAAAATAAATGCAGAAGTCATGTTCATCTGTCTCACAGGACAGCAGAATATGCAGCTTGATTTCTTTTTTAATTTCATTTGCATTTCCATTTTTCATTACAAATGGATAAAAAGCAAACACCACGTCTGAATATTCCCAGTGTTGTATTTATAATGTGTCAAACCAAAAGCCCAGCCTGTATTCCACATATACAAAAAAACTTCAGAAACAGCTCCACCTTTCATATCCTCTTATATCTCACTCTAGCTCTCCTAGTTGTGCTATTTTACTGATGTATTATTACATGCTTCCAAGCAGTTGCTATCCATAACTAACCAGATTCGCCTCACGTGTTAGGAACAGCTTCAGTTTTTCTCTTAAAGTACATTAATAAATATAAAAAAGAAGTTGAATTCAGATGAAAAGTTGAGCAAAAGAATGTGCTTGACCTAATTACTACCTGAAATCATCAAGGTTAGATTATGAATTCATAAAGACAATGCACAGACATACAAGATTTATTATTATAAGAACTTCTTTAACACCATTTTTCTTTCATTCCTTACACCACAGACCTAGTCATGCCAATAGATATCTAGGGAATGCCTCATCAGAGAAAACAGTCACAGAAGGATTCCTTCCATAGGAGGACATGGAAGATCGATATAGCCCACCCAGGTTATGCCTTTCAGTTACAATAATCCTAAGTGATAACACCATCCCTACAGTATCCATATTAAGTGCCTTGGTGCATTCATAGTGATGAAAAATTGACTTAAAAATAGTAGTGTGAGCTTCATAGTATTAAGGACATTTTGAACAGTCCAAAAGGCCTTCTCCCTTCTTAATTATACACAGCTCATAAAATTGATGGAACAGATACAGTTACATCTCTTCAATTTATGTTTTCAAAGACACAGAACTGCTGTGCACAAGCCTGTGGGTGAATGTGATGCTAAGAAACAAGAATAAGTATGAAAAAGAAACTATCTCTCAGAAACAAAAATCAAATTACCAAATACTGTATAGGTATATAAAGGAGTATCTGAAACCCTATATACCCTACATGGTGCTATTACTCTAGAAGAAAAGTGGAGTCCTGAGCTCAAATTCTGGTACTGTCCTGAAGGCTTTAAACTGAAAGGTGTGACATAAGCACTATTAGTTCTCTTGATTATTAACCTTTCAAAGATAAGTGAAGGACGTAGTTCCATTTTTATTTGAATTTCCAAATGAAAGGGTTAAAAACTGTCATTTTAAAACAATATGCAGAGATTTCCTGGGACATCACACCAACGGAAGTGATTCTAGGCCACATGTCCTCTTGGACAACAATGAAGGGCAATACTTTATGTTATAGGACACTCTACCCTCTGCATCACCTACAGCAGGTACTTGTAAGTTAATATTATGATCAATTAAGGAAAATGAATACAAGTGGTATGACATATGGCTCTGGCAGCCGCCTGGCTAGAATGCATGACTGGTCACAGAGCAACACGGAGTTAGCTAGAGAATTAATTCCAGTTAGGTATATTCTTATAACTCTACTAGTTTCTCAGTTCAAGGTCTCACAGCTTATACAAGGTTTGTCAGACATACAATAGCAATTACCAAAGTATGAGGAAAGAGTAAATTCAGATATTCACACTATGGTAGATGTGCTGTAACAGTAGGAGTCCCTCTTGGTAGAAACAACTGGCATAGCAAGTGTTTGTTTGGTTGTAGGCACAGTAACTGCTTCTGTGCCTTAGTCAGTTTGCCACTACCTCCTAGGTAGTACCTTCTTCACGTAGTCCAAGCACCAAGCATCACCAGAAAATCAACCAGCTCTGACTTTTTTCAAAGGAAGACTTCCTTCCTTTATAGCAGAGGAAAAATGAGGAAAAAAAGGAATCTCTTTTGGCCAGTCACTGGGGAAAAAACACAGGCTCTGCTATCATAATCACCTGGGGAGCACTATCAAAATAATCTCTGTAGAATTATAATCTCTGCCCTGGAAAGCTCTTACTCTTTTTCTCTTTGACAGACATTTACCACCAGGTTTTCTCTTGTCCTTTAGTGCATTCCACAGTTAACTGTATGATACCATATTCCTTAGTTACAGTGTTAGCAAGCAAGGGCTTGATGCTGTTGCAAGTACAATCAGTATTGAAAGAGTTAATTTTTTGGGTGAACTGGTATGGTCTTAACTATGGAAAGTCCTTAGTACTTTAGAGAATTATTTCATGTGTCCCTGTCCTTATTGCAAGTTGGAATGTCATTTTGTCTACTACAGACCTCATTGATAGTGTCTTAGGGTATTGGTATGTTTTGGAAGGTATCACTTATGTTATAGAGGAACTTAAAACCTGCTTCATCACATCAGATGAAAGGCCATAGTACCCGTTCTTTGATGATAGCAAATCACAGAAACTTGCAGAAGACATTAGGAATCAAGCAGGTAGGTAGCAATATTTAACAGCATCCTGGATTACATCCATCTGTGGTTCAAAGATTTCTTAAATCACAGGTCATGTTCTTGTAATCAGAGATCTGTCATGGATTTTGTTCAGCAAACTTGTTCAGCTGCTTTTTGAAAACATGCAGCACCCACAATGTCCTGCAGGAAGGAGTTCCTTGCCTTACCTACATATAGAAAGAAAAACATATTTTGTTTGTTTTGAATTTATCTCCTGATAGTTTCTTTTCAGGTTTCTATCTTTATTGCACTTAAATAAATGAGACACTGTCATGTTCATGTGAAGCCATTAAACACAATCTTTTTGACTGCACTAGACGCTGGAACACACCCATGGTGTATTTGAAAAATATGTGCTTATTTGTAACATGGTTTGGACTCAGAGATACCCATTTAAGTACAAAGCACTGCAAGAAGCATGTGCATCATTTGAGAGTAAATCAATATTAGATCTTGATATCTTTGATACCATTAGAGATCTATCTCACTTTTTCCCTATTTCATACTTCACCTACCAGGTCTTCTGTTTTCTCCCCTATTACTTTGACTTCACTACAACCACCTGATGGATTTGCTGTCCTTTCTTCTGATGATAGTGTCATCTTCTGATGCCAGCATTGCTTTTGCTAAGGGGATTAATACAATGAGGCTCTGTTGCTTGTCTTTGCTGTGTGAAATTACTGAAACAGCTATCCGTCACTGATGGTTGTCTCATATGTTCTAAATAAAGCTTACTTTGGATATACCAATGCCTCATGCTGCAGAGGCAATCAAATGACACACGGCCTCTTCTAGGAAGTGCATTACCGTATTAATTCCTGATTAACTGTGGACAGTTCTGTCTCTCTGCCTCAAAAATTTGTTCTAATCAGTGGTAACAGTCCACTGCTATTCCCAGAAACCTGTGAATCATCAGCATATGTCTTTTGTACAAGGGTCTTCCTTTTATATTAACAAAGGGAACCTAGAGAAAGATGTATAGTGTTCTTATGCAGTAATGCTTTCCATATTGGGTTTATTAAGCCCTCCTTAGTTCAGTTAATGGTCCTGTTGAACAAGGTTCTGAACTGTGTGCTTTTTGGGTGGGTTGGGGGTTTTTTTGCTTTTGGTTTTGGGTTTTTTTTCCTAAAATGTCTATTTTGCTCCCAAAGACTAAGGTTTCCTTGTGGTCAAAGTAGAAAGTTTTCCAGTTCCATGATTCTGAATCTCATTTTCAGTATTTTGTTCTCTATTACTGGTTTTCAAGCATGTCATCCTATGCTTTATGCTAGTATTATCCCATTTGTTAATTCAGCAGTGCTAGTGAGCATTACATTGAAGCTGAGGAAAACTGTGCAGAGCTGAGAGGAAATCTTGCTTTAAGCTAGTAAACTAAGGGAGACAACAGCACAAGAAGTTAATCAAGGGCTTATTTCTAACCCAGAGTCAGTCTGGTGCACTCTTGGGACCCAATTTGTCTGTGCATGTCAGCTTGTCGCAAATTCATACTGTAAATAGAGCTCTGTCAAAGTAGACTACCTCCAGCACTAAGCTCCAAGGTAATACCTAGAAGAAGTGTGAATGTGAAGGTAATATTTGCTCCCAAAGCTATTCCCTTGATGCCTCCACTCCTCAGCTTCTTAGAAGCTCAGGGTGTAGTAGGAGTCTTCACACAGACAGGTCTTCGTATTTCCCTGCAAATGTACCATGGGCCTCTTAATGTAATGAATAAATGACTAGCACACATACTGCACATCTCCTGAGGAGCAGGAGAATGTAGTCATTGGGAAGAGGATGGCCAACTCTTTTCTGCTTGTAGCAGTCAGGTACTCAGACAAATACAGATCCCATTTTATATTCAAATGAACACATTCACAGCTTGATCTAACTACACATTGCCAGTAGTCCTGAGCTTCATTATCTCCAGACACTGAGAAAGATACTATCTCTCTGAAAGACATAGGACTTTTTATGGTATAGAACAGTGATTATGTACTGGCACTGTCCAATTCAGATAGCATCAAAGTATTTTCTCTTCCTTATACCTCAAGCCATGCAGGAGGCAGTTTGAAAAGGAGACAGGAGCTCTGTGCACTCTGCTTGTTCCTCCATACGGTGTGAGTAATTTGCTGGTATTTAGTTGCCACAAAATCTATTGCATTAAAGTTAAATTAAAAATTTCACTGAGACTTCTGTTGTATTCCATTTCTGGCTTTTGACTTTTTGTAGGTTGGAATATAACCAGCTTCCCATTTTCACAATTTAATTCCCAATTTTGTCATAAAATTCATTTCCTAGTTATTCATAACTTAAGTGAAATTTCCCATGCCTGGGATTTTTCTTTGCCTGAAATTCTTTTGAACACTTGAATCTTACAATTGGTTTCATTGAGAAATACTAACTGTCCAGTTCTTTGTAGCAGAGAGGTGATTTCAAAGGCATTACTCTGAAAATAGATAGTAGAAAGTAAAGCACAATAGAATTTCAATCACAGTAGAATTTGGGGATGTAACCCCTGTGTTGGACTGTACCAGCTAAATTCTCTGCGAAGTTGGGAGGTCTCAGGTCCTCCAAATAGGATACTGATTAGCTATCTGTTTTTTTTTCCTTGCTGGTGAGATACTTGTGTTTAATCAAATATGCTTCTGGAAAGGTTGGGACTCATTCGAGTGAGGCTACTTATCAGTATATACATATCTTCAAATTTGATTCCAAAGCAGGACTTGGTTTGAATTATGAGTATAAACATGGCTGGAACACTTTTTGTAGAATCATAGAATCATAGAATATCTCAAGTTGGAAAGGACCCATAAGGATCACTAAATCCAACTCCCTGTTCCTTGCAGGACTACCCAAAACTAAATCATATGACTAAGAGCATCATCCAGATGCTCCTTGAACTCTGACAAGCTTGGTGCCATGACCACTTCCCTGGGAAGCCTGTTTCAGTGACCAACCACTCTCTCTCTCAGTGAAGAATCTTTTCCTAATGTCCAGTCTGAACTTCCTCTGACTCAGCTTCATTCCATTTCCTCATGTCCTATCACCAGTCACCAGAGAGTGGAGATCGGCATCCCCCACTCTGCTGCCCTCCTTGAGGAAGTTGTAGACTGCAATGAGGTCACCCCTCAGCCTTCTCCAAGCTGAACAAGCCAAGTGATCCCAGTAAAGCAGAAGTACATGTCTAAAAATGCCCCTACAGGCTGCCAACTTGCAAACATATGTCTCAGTTTACCTGTTTACAACAGAGACATTCAGTTGCGTGGTAGATTTCAGCAGCTAACTGTTACAGAGTTCCTTTCCTTACTGCCACATCCTGCACTGCTTCTTTGCATGACTAGACTCATGAAGGAAAGGAGAGAGAGGCCAGAGATCATCCCAGGGTCACTAAAAATTAGGCAGTGCAATGGAAGTTAGGGGAAATAAATAGAATATTTTTTATACTATTCAAATACTGACAATGTAGCACACAGGCTTATAACAGAGACAGAAGTAAGTGACACAACATGGAGGATCAGCTGTCTTTGTGATGGAGCTCTTGCTAGAGCAGTATGCTAGAAAAAACTTGTTAAGTAAGTGTATACCATGTGCAATAGGGATACATGCAATCATTTCCATGCAATAGGGAACTATTCTATATTGCCAAAGAGTATAGAAAGACAACTAGTCCAAGCTGAATAAAGCATATCCCATGAAATTTGAAAGAACTTAACACATATATAAATACTTTTCCAATCTGGAAATTAAGTGTTACTTTTCATAACATTAATTTCTAAAAATGGATTGCAAAAACTTCTGGGTTTTTACCCTGAAAATTCAGCACACATTTGCTTTAAATATTTGCCATTCTTTATTTCTTTGTGAGTTATCATGGACATCATTGACACTAAGTCAATGAAGATAAATCAATAACATTACAAAGAATTACTAGAGCTAATGACAATAGGTACCGATTAAACACAATGCTATAGCACTTGTACCTGATAAAGAAAAGGAAGATACTGGGAGAGGTCAAATAAACCTGGGACAAGCAGCTCATGGAGACTATATTTGGATTATTTGCACTAATTCTTTCAATGTCCCATTATTTGAAATTGTACGCAACCCAAGCCAACTTCTTTGGTTCTTCCTTCTGCCAACAAGAAAGTTGTAAGAAAAGAAGACTCTGTTAGCTTTTCTTTTATCTAAACATCTATAATTAATTTCTAAATGGGAAAAGAGAATGGTGGAAAATTACAAACCCATAAGACAACTGGGGCTAAAATTGTTATGCATTTGATTTTTTCCTTTTTTTTCCATATGACCGGTGAAATTGTATCTGTGCCTCAGAGTACTCGAGTTTAAGGGTTTGGTTGTCATTGATGTGGAAATACATCTTTTCTAGTTGATCAGAGGGGGAAAAATAAACTCATCAAATTCTGTTAATTACCTTTCAGATATGTTTAAAAACAGTAAGGTAAGAAAAGCAAAGCTTCCACATGTATGTAGAAGGTTTGTAGCATTTTGTGCTCAAATAGATTGAGGGTTCTGTGCTTCGGTAGAAGTTTCAGGTGAGACACTTACTTTGCCCGTGCAAAATTATTTTCTTGTCTGTCTTCTCAGACATACATCAGTTCATGGTCAAAATCTGGTTGCTGCATTGATCCATCAGCCTTTAATTTTACTTTTGGAGATGCCTCCAATAATCCCTTCAAACTGCATGGTTACAAAAACAGGCATGTTAGTGTTCCCTTTGTTCAGTTTCTTGCATCTTTCTGCAGTGCAAAGACTGATATGAGCTTTAGCAACATAAATATACTATATGAGTAGTAACCTTCATTACGTTCTGATGGTATTGTTATATGACATCATTTCCACATGGAGTATTTTGGGAGAATATCAACTATGAAATATTAAAAGCACAGGGCAATGATCTAACAGCTATATAGTGTAAGCTGCCTGGAATCAGATACGCTCCATCCACCCACCTTTTTTTTTTCCCCTGAATACCAAAACTAGAGATTTATGCTATTTGTTCACCAGAAATTTAATGAAATTATGTATCATTAGAAATCTACTGTGCAATTCCTTCATTGTAATTAGAGCCAGGCATCATAAAACAAGACCTTACCAAAGACAGTTGAAGTGTCCATACGTTTGAAATTTGGAAAGACATTACATGTTGGGCAGGGGCAGACGGTGATGACAGATGATGATAGTATCTTCATAATGGGTTGAAATAAAACCACAGATCAGAAAACCCTGAAATGTACAATCCTAAAGTCTTCTGGATATACATTCAAATTGTATTGTATTCATGTATTTTTTCAAGTTACTGATTGCTCTGGTTTGGGCTGGGATAGAGTTAATTTTCTTCATAGTAGCTAGTATGGGGCTGTGTTTTGGATTTGTGCTGGAAACAGTGTTGATAAAGCAGGGATGTTTTAGTTACTGCTGAGCAGGGCTTACACAGAGTCAAGGCCTTTTCTGCTTCTCACCACCAGCGAGTAGGCTGGGGGTGCACAAGAAGTTGGGAGGGGACACAGCTGGGACAGCTGACCCCAACAGACCAAAGGGATATTCCATACCATATGACGTCATGCTCAGCATATAAAGCTGGGGGAAGAAGAAGGAAGGGGGGGGATGTTCGGAGTGATGGCGCTTGTCTTCCCAAGCAACCGCTATGCGTGATGGAGCCCTGTTTTCCTGGAGATGGCTGAACACCTGCCTGCCGATGGGAAGTAGTGAATTAATTCCTTGGTTTTGCTTTGCTTGCCTGCGCGGCTTTTGCTTTACCTATTAAACTGTCTTTATCTCAACCCCTGAGTTTTCTCACTTTTACTCTTCTAATTCTCTCCTCCATCCCAACCGAGGGGAGTGAGTGAATGGCTGGGGTTAAACCCCAACACTGATATATTTTTTGTATTTTGGGAAAGAACTATATGAATTTCTATTACCCAAGTTCTCAACAAGGTCTATAGCTGCTCATGTAAAACTTAAAATCAACAAAACCAACATCATTTAAGATACAGACATTTTTTGAAAGCTGAAACCTTAAACATTTCAGGAAATCCATAATTTCTAATTCTGTCAACATCTAAGAATTTCAGTGAGCTTACCTGTGTGTGCAAACCATATTTTCCTAACTATAGTCTAACTATACTGTGTTGAAACACATTTTGAATTAATTTATGTCCATTTAATTTTTTTTTTATTTTGTTAGTCTGTATTTCTCTCTTGAAACAACAATGTTGTTTCAGATGCATGACAGCACAAAAGCACCACAGATGTCAGAATTGTGTCATTATGGAAACAAATTCTACATCTCCAGTGGAAACATCCCTCTTATATTTTTTGCTCAAAACCACTGCCTGCTGTCTGCTCCAGCTTGCCCTGAATAATCTCTGAAATTTCCACTGGGTCTAAGGTAGCTTTATGTCTCACAAATCAGTTTGCTGAGATTCAGTACATTTTACCCTGGGCACATTTATCCTGTAACAATGACTTCCTGTTGTGAAGCAGAACTAAAGAGAACCATTTGTCTGTGTGTAGTTAAGGCCTTGAACACAGACTGCCACCATTCTCATAGCCCTTAATTGTTTGTGAGCAAAACCCCTGCTTCACAAACTGTTACTCCTCTTTTTACAGTGTAATTTGGAAAAAAAAAATAATATTGGTGAGCTGGTTCTTAATTTAATGGACTTATTATATTCTACCACCAGCTGCCAAATAATTTGTAGAGATGCATTATCTTTTTGTGAATATGCCCTAAGAGAGAGACAAAAGTAGAAAGACTGCTTAAGTATATGGCAAAGAAAAACAAACATTGTCTTCCGGAAAGCAGTTAATATAGATCATCTCTCTTGGGCACAGATTAATTAGCAGAGAATTACAAGTACCATTTTTATTTAACCTGAGGAAAAAAACATTAATTAATACAATACTCTCAGTAAAATACTATTGAATTTAATGCTTAATCACAAAAGTTTAGCATAGTTCAATGTAAAGGCTGGCTTTACCTTCAACATTCAGATCTTCCTCTAGGGTTGCCTTTCAAACAAACACCCTCAAATATCTCTGTGCCCACAGTTTTGATTTAGACCACTCTCCATTTCAGCATCTTACCTCAAAACTTGGGTCCTTCACTTCTGATTCAGGGATCTGTATTTCTCCTGCTGATTCAGTCTTGGCACTTAGCATATGGATGGGGCTCCATAGGTATTTTTCTGCCTAAATTTCTCTGTAGATTAATTTTGTGTTTGTTCTTAGACAGCACGTAATACATTCCAGGGTGACTAGAATTTCAAAACTTCAGGAAAAAAATGGTGACAATGTATTTTGTAGAACAGTCTGGTAACTAAAGCACTCATTGACAGTGGAAGAGCTCTGAGATTCTTTTCTTGGGTTTAAGGATTCTTTCAGATAGGGCAGGCCAATGCATTTGTCCCTCTAAGTCTCTCCCTCTCCAAAGGGACCGCCAAAACCCCTACACTTCTGCATTTGTTCATTCTGAATCAATAAAGTTTTAATTTGTTTCTCATAAAGACATAGCTTCTGGATAACACAATTGCTAGGTGACAACCACTTGGCCATCATACCCTACCAGGTAGGAGTTTGGCTGTCCTACCATGCCCCAGTGGTACCTGAACCTGGATTTCCTATATCCTCACATGCAGAGTGTCACATAAAAGAAATACAAAAATTCCCCTGGAGACAGGAATATTTAAAAAGAATAAGTGGGTGTAGAGAAGGTATTGTTACATACCCTAAGCTACCTAGACTTCTTATGACAAATCAACAAAAAGATTTCCTTAGGAATATCTGTTGGCTAGCAATTTGTGTCTCCTGATTTATTTCAAATAAAGACTTTTGCTGGATAGCTCCAAGCATCCTGACTCCTCTAGGTGATTGTTGTGAATCTCACTTTGAATTCCTTAACTTTCTTTCTACTATGTATAGAGAGCATGACTTTCAGAGGCAAAGGTTTCTCAGAGGCTGAATTGCAACACAAGTGGCTGAACTTACTTTGCTATTAAACTTGTGTGGTAAATACCATGGTAAAATTACTTTACATCAATTATTAAAAAATCAATTAATTATTAATATAAATTACTGTATGGTATAAATTATTGCCCTGAGATATTTGTGTCTCATCTATCCCATTCCTTTTTCTTCCCTTGTCACTCTCTCATATTCACAAACAGCCAGGAAAGAAAATCTGTCAGTCACATTTTTCTTGAAATAAACCTTATCTTAAATTTAAAAAATTGCAATCTGGTGGATATTCCCCAAGTCCAAAAGAGAGGAAAGGTAAATTATTAATTACAATTGTTTGCTTCTTTCTCGCTAATTATTATATCATTCAGAAATGCTCTGACCCAGTCATCTGGTACATTTCTTAAAGTTTAAATTCCTGCAGCCTAATTAAAGTGACATACTGTATGGTAGCATGATGCTGAGGTTAAATATCTCTTGAAGATCACTTCATAAATTCAATTTCTATATATTCTATGTTTCTTTCCTATCCAGGGATCCTGAGGTTTATCTGAAAGACAAATAAACCCAAACTCAAAGCAGACAAACATTCACAAAATCCATAGGTATGGATTGTACTGAAATTCATGATATACTTTGCATTAGTATAATAAAAGAAACACAAATGTACATGGAATTTTGCTTGCTTCTGTCAGCAGTCCTCATGCTGCATGAAGCAGCCGGATATGATTAGTACTAGTAGTTTTGCAAAAATTGAGAGATCTTCTATGGCTGAATTCAGCTTGCATTTGGAGGGAGTATGAAATATGTTGAATTTTTTTGAGTGTAAATTCAAAAACCTGGTAGTTTAAATAAACAGAGTAATTTAGAAAGCAGAATGTTTGTGAATGTGTGTGCTGTGTGTGTTAGTTTCCGGATGGGGTTAAACCATGACAATGTGAAACAAATTCAATCACTACATCTGACAGCCCAGAAAAAATGAAATGAGGCTTACAAAAGATGCCTCTCCAGCAGAACTACTTGGAAGAATGAAGTTTTGCAGGACAAAATTGAGGATTATTTTTCCATGCACGGTCTCTCCACCTTAGGTGAGTGTAATAATGGCTTTTTGGTTCATATTGCATATTGGAAGAAGTTGGTGCTTGGTATTCTAAATTCAGATGCAGCAAAGACAATCTTCTTCAATGGGAATACCAACATGCAACATAGACCATGAATATTGACAGCAAAATCCTGAACTCATTAGAATCAGATATACTTTAGCCAAAAGAAAGATAAACCAATGTTTAGAATTAGTATGTTGAGCAAACCTATAATTGGACCTGTGATATTTGTAGTAAAAGGCCCAAAAAAGCTTTGATTCCCTGCTTTATATCACTTCAGTTGCACGTGCTGGCTATCTCTATCTAGACTTACATTATGAATAGCTGTTAATAGTGCTGAGTACTGCAGCTTCTAGATAATCAGGTATTAAAAAACACTTAAGTACTGAAAAACCACACTTGAAGATATCAAATATGGCTATCAGAACCAGTGGTATCAGCCATCAATCACTACTTTTCAAAAACAGGTTGTTAATAGATATTTACTTCCATGCCTAAACTGGTCCAGAGCAATTCAAGCATACAAAATTCACAAAATTCAAAAATATATATATTCTCATTAAGATCAAACCCAAAATTTCTAGCATAGAAATAATACCTAGACTTTTGAGTGATGCAAAAGAGGATTGATCTGTGGACTTCAACAGTTACGGTTGTTTACACAGGGAATCTGATGCCAAAATATCTCTCCCAATAGTTTGACCTCTCATAGTCCTTCTAATTTTAATAGAAAATATCAAAACTAATTCAACCTAAAACATTTTCTCAGGTGACTGCATTTTATTATATGCCTTTCTTTACATGGTTAATAATATTTGGAAGCTGCTGACAGAAGGATAAAAAAGGCCATTATTTTATAAGTGTTCTAAAAGATGTTATTTTTTTTAATGATTATGTTATTCTTCTGTTCCTGGTTTTTGTCTTCAAATACATAGTTAATATGATACAGCAGTCAACTTTTCTTCCTTCTGGTTCATGAATTCTTACAAAAATTATAGGTGCTGAAAGTATACCTAAAACTTTAACAAAGTTTTGAGTTTATGTCTAATATTTTCATTTTTTTAATCCTGGCTGGCCCATCCTCTCATGGAAAGCAATTTAGATTTCACTGAGACAATTACTTGTATAATGTCAGCAGAACTGGATTCAGTAAGGTTAAATTTGTTCTTCCCTGTTCAAAAATCACTTTGTATAAAGCAAAAAGAATGGTGTGTTTTGCTTTTAGATGCATAATGCCTTAAGAAAGTCTATACAGACTCTTAAAATGCTGCTGAAAATGGCATATTTATGGAAAAAAAAGTGAAGTGTTATTAATCAATAATACCTATATAACCTTGATGTGACACTTAAATCTCATTATTTTGCGCTAGTAGGCAGCTATGGTACTTTTGTTGTCCCACTGCTGTAATAATGCATATATTACTTACAAAGACTTTTGCTTTTCAGGGAAATATCACCTACCTACGTAAGAAAAGTATTGCATTACAGTGAAGACTTTAAAGATCTAATTAGAAAGTTAAAGCTAGATTAGAGCAACTCTATTACTTTGTATTTCTTTTATTTAACTGATTTTCTCCTTGGATTCCATTTTCAGGGAGCCCAAACACAATAAGAGTGGCAAGAAAGCTTATTATTCTCAACACCTGGCTAATTAATTATCATAACTTTGTTAGTGATGATTTAGAATCCATCTCATTCTTTTGAATCAGTAATGTAATTAGTGTCAATGTGATTTCTGGCAGGTGAACCCCAGGTTAGAAAAATCTTAAAGGTTTTATTTTTTCATAGTTTAATGTTCTCCTCCCTGCAGTTATTTACACATTTATCTTCTTTTTTATTTACTTGATTTAGCCTCCACAAAAAACAAACAGAAGACGATTTAGACATCTGAACTTACTAATATGGAAATATCCCTGTGACACCAATGACTTCATTAAAGACCCGTTGAAAACTGTTGCAAACAGGCTTTTTTAGCCATAAAATTTTTAAGTAAAAAATTTCAAAACAACATATCATATTTCTTTTTTTGTCTTAGGCACCAATAACAGATGCTATTTCACTATGTTATTATCATGATAAATAAAAAAAGATGTTGATTCCCCCACTTAGTTTCCAGTCTGGGTAATTAAAAGCAGGCAAATGCTACACTAGCCAAATTAGAAAGCATTAAAACAATTCTCTGAATGCATACAGTATTACATCATTATTTTTCTTCCTTCATGAAAACTACTTCCTGAGGAAAAGTCTGAGTAGAAGTCTTGGTGTGCATATAGTGCCCTTACTGTACATGTTAATTCCTGTTAGTGGCAGACCTTCTGTGAAACAAGCCCAGCACTGCTCACGGGGTGCCTTTTTCCTTCCTGCACTGGCCCAGGGAATGAAGGTATACATTGAGAAAAAATCCCACTGTTGATCATATGGGAGCATCATATCTCATTAATTCAGAGACAACTGGGCTATGGTATAGATTTTTTTGGCACATGTAGTGTATGTCTACACTGGTGAGATTAACAGTGTCAAGGAACTGATAAAAGGGTCCATGGCATGATTTTTGGCTTGCCCAACCGGCATGGTCCCAAACAACTTCTATGCGATGTGCAGGAGTTAGCCCTGGCCATAGACTTTCCCAGTGGTCAGTTTGGGTGAGACTGATCTGTTTTGGGGGAAAGAGAGCTTAATAATATGGATGCTGCTGTTATGTGGCAGGTGGACTCAGTGTTGGGAAATAGGCACTTCAGTCAAAGCACAGCTAAGCTTAAGAAATCTTAACTTCTTTTCCTCATTAATTTCATCTCAGATCCATCAGAATGCTTAGACAGCAAAGACGTTCTTGTTCTCTGTCCTGCTCTAATTTTAATAGCCTGTATCATATCCTCTTAATTTTTCTCTTCCAAAGCCAACCAAGCTTTCAAAGGTTGGTTATTACACGTTGCTATAAAGTAAATTACGAGGTATCAGTATAATTTCTACTTGATGTCATGTGAATACCAAGGACTGAAAGACATCTTGGTTATATGACAAGTGTTTGCCTGGCATAAATGAATAAGGTTTTCCCTTTGTAACCTAATTAGTCTGACTTTGCGCTCACACCAAATTGATGGAGGACAAATCCTTCGGTCCATGGAATTGCACAGATGTACAGGCAAAACCTCTTCCTTTCATTTCATCACAACACATTGCAGTTACACCCATTATGTCCACAGGGTGAAACTGCTAAAAAAATGCTTTCTTGTTCAGGGTAGTTGAGGAGGGGGTGTGGTGTTTTTTTTTTTAAATAGTCATGTGTTCAGGTGGTAAAAAAATAATAGGCTTTGGTTTTCTTCTGTATTAATTACTGTTTCTTTTCAGTGGTAAATGGAATAATAATATTTTAAATATATACACAACCTGGACATTTATTCCTAATACTGATAGTCAGGGAAAAAAATATGTAATTGGTCAACACAGAGCTGTGAGACATATCTTTACTTTCTTTTTCTATGTTATAGAAGAAAACCCTTTTTGAAAGCAATATTGTAAGCATTATGTATTGCAACCAATTGTCCTGGTTTTGGCTGGGATAGAGTTAATTTTCTTCCTAGTAGCTGGTGTAGTAATATGTTTTGGATTTAGGATGAGAACAATGTTGATAACACACTGATGTTTTAGTTGCTGTTGAGCAATGCTTACACTAAGTCAAAGACTTTTCAACTTCTCACACTGCCCTGCCAGGTGCACAAGAAGCTGGGAGGGGACACAGCCAGGACAGCTGACCCAAACTGGCCAAAGGGTTATTCCATACCATATGACATCATGCTGAACAAAAAAAAAATGGAGGGAGTTGGCCATGGGGGGCATGGCCGCTGCCCAGGAACTGGCTGGGCACTGGTCAGAGGGTGGTGGGCAATTGCATTGTACATCGCTTGTTCTGTATATTCTTTTATCGTTATTATTATTATTTTCTTCCTTTTCTGTCCTATTAAAATGCTTTTATCTCAACCCGTGAGTTTTACCTTTTGTCCGATTCTCTCCCTCATCTCATTGGAGGGGAGTGAGCAAGCAGCTGTTTGGTGCTTAGTTGCTGGCTAGGGTTAAACCACGACAGTCCTTTTTGGTGCCCAATGTGGGGTTCAAAGGCTTGAGATAATGACAGATCTGACCAGAGCATGTTAAAACAAATTTGTTGTGAGCATTCGTTGTTAGGTTAATAGTCACTGGTCGCAATGTTGATTTATTTGTTCTCAGAGTGGTGTTATGTAATACTTTACTTGCTGCATATGCTCCCTATTCTTCTGTTTATCACCTCTGGGGGCTGGATTAAGGTTATCATTTTGCTGTACTGTGATACGCTGGCTTATGATATGATAAAATCACCAGTTGTGAGACTGATCTGGTAGTTGCACTCAGCATTGCCGTCATCTCCGTACTTCGGGAACCATCTTTTGGAAACTATTAATAATTACACTCTTTACCTTTTCTCCTTGAGCATTCCACTGCTCAAAAGAGAGGATATAGTGGGTACACACCATGGGCCATGCTGTGGTTTTACCTGAGTGACCACGGAGAGGACATGAGGAAGTGGGATGGAAAACCTACCTCAACCCTAGAGGCACGAGTACGTGAATTACAAGGAAAACCAATTACAAAATAGGGCTCTTCCAGGAAAATTGTTGCTCCAGTTTCCAGTGGGCAGCTCCCCAGACAGAGTAGAAGAGCTGATTCGACTTCCGATCTTAATGAAGGAATTTCTGATTCTTATTTACAAGAAGTGAGTAACGAATACTATTACCAGGACTAGAGGGGCCCTGCCTTCAGCCAGGCAGAGGAAGAGGACAACCAGGTTTATTGGACTGTATGTATTTGATGGCCTGGTACATCAGACCCGCAGGAGTATAAAGCTTGAGTAGACACCGGTGCACAGTGTACCCTAATGCCATCAAGCTATAAAGGGGCAGAACCCGTCTGTATTTCTGGAGTGACAGGGGGATCCCAACAGCTAACTGTATTGGAGGCCAAAGTGAGCCTAACTGGAAACGAGTGGCAAAAGCACCCCATTGTGACTGGCTCAGAGGCTCCGTGCATCTTTGGCATAGACTACCTCAGGACCCAAAAGGGTACCGGTGGGCTTTGGGTATAGCTGCTTTGGAGATGGAGGAAATCAAACAGCTGTCTACTTTGCCCAGTCTCTCGGAGGACCCTTCCGTTGTGGGGTTGCTGAGGGTTGAAGAATAACGGGTGCAATGCTTACACTAAGTCAATGACTTTTCAGCTTCTCACACTGCCCTGCCAGGTGCACAAGAAGCTGGGAGGGGACAGAGCCAGGACAGCTGGCCCAAACTGGCCAAAGGGTTATTCCATACCATATGATGTAATGCTGAACGAAAAAAATGGAGGGAGTTGGCCGTGGAGGGCACAGCTGCTGCCTGGGAACTGGCTGGGCACCGGTCAGAGGGTGGTGAGCAATTACACTGTGCATCACTTGTTCTGTATATTCTTTTATCATTATTATTATTATTTTCTTCCTTTTCTGTCCTATTAAATTGTTTTTATCTCAACCCGTGAGTTTTACCTTTTCTCCAGTTCTCTTCCCCATCCCACTGTGGGGGGAGTGAGCAAGCGAACAACTGTGTGGTGCTTAGTTGCTGGCTAGGGTTAAACCACACCACCAGTGTAAGGTGACAAGAAGGGGACTAGAACAAGACATGAAGGGGAAGGAAGTCTGAGATCAACTGTCTCGAGCATTGGATGAAGATATCCTTTGGTCTGCCCAAATAAGTGTTCATTAGTAAGTTTTGCTTTTACTTTTATATTGATATAAGGCCATAAATGTTGCATAAGCTCCCCATGTCTTGTAGAGGTGAATGTCAGACACCTGTCTTCACGCTTCTTCTGCACTAGCTTCTATTATTTACAATAAGAATTGAGATTTCATTTGTTTTCTCCTGAAATCAACACTGATTTCCTGCAGCTAAGTACTTCATGGCATATTACATTTCAAAATGTGGTTAATGTAATACTCAAAAACAGCAATCTGGCATCTTTACTATCTCTAAAATAAAAGTATATAGTCCATAGCAAAAAAATAAAACCCCATAAAACAAATCATATGTGGACACAAACAGAGACAGAATTATTAGCTGAGAACATGGACAAAGGACAGGATGAACTCACAGAAAGCCCTTCAACAATCTGAAGAGGGAGGGGAAAAAAAGACAATTCCTTCAATCAAAGCGAATTGCCCCAACCCAGTACATTTTATCTCATTTTCACTGGGATTTTGTCATTAAGGTTTTTCAGGATTTAAGATAATATAGAGTTTAGCCTTACAAAAAGGAGGCTACCACTGCTTTCTGTGCTGGAACTGTAAAATAATTCTCCAGCTACCTTTGTCTAAAGATCAAATGACACCTTCAACTACAGTATCAGCTGTGTAAAACTGAACAAACAGCTATTACACACTATTGTTCCAGTAATGCATGCACTAGCATCCCTAAGGGTGTATTTATGGGGATAGACCAAATGATTCCAGAGGAGCTATAACTGTCTTTTAAATCAATGATGCATGCACTAAGGAGTCCCTAAGCACTCATTGACAGTGTCATGCCAAACAACTCCCTTGAGACCTGCACTGAGGGAGATCTTCCATTTTCGATGGTAGATAGGGAACCTGGCTGGCTACAGCAACATGGCTACAGAACCACATCTGTTAAGCTGCAGTCACCCTGATCCTCAAAATTAGCACTGCAAATTAGCAAATGTGGATTCTGAACAACTTATTTTACTGTAATATTCAGTGTCTGCTTCATAATACCATTCAAGGGAGTAAAAACACTAACGTGAAAATTCCATGATTTTTGAATTAAGCAACATTTTAAAGAAATGTTCCTTATAAGTAAGAGAAAAAGGTACTAATTTATTTATAAGCTATCTTTCAAAACAGGTAGAAAATTTATAATCTTGCCTTCTTGGAGCTTAGTAAAATTCTGTCTTTCGCCCCTGCTCTGAACTAGCTTAAAGGAACTACACCACATGCGCACATGCACACACACACATACAGAGTTTCTGGATTTTTCCCCCAAAAGACAAAGCCAGAATAAATTAGGTAAAATAATGTCTCCCAATGGAACAAATTGACCTTCTTTGGGAAGATATGAAAATTGTTGAAAAGCACATGCGTTTACACATAGGCATAAACAAAAACTTAGGAACATTACATACAAAACAACATGTGTGCATTTATAAGATAAACACACATATTTCAATATTAGCAATGTAATTTTTAATTCTACTTGTACGTCTTAGTAGCAAAAGCTGTCAATAATACCTCCTGCAGAAGCTACTCAGACCCTAGTGTAGGAACCTTGTAGAGCTATAGTTGTGACAAGAACGGGAGATAGCTGTAGCTATCCATTTTGCTTACATTTTGTATTAAATAAATGTCTTTACTCGCCTGGGGGCAGCCTGTAGCCCTGAATGTCAGACAGCTGCCTTATCTAGAGCATGGACTTGACACCTTATTGAAGGATTGTCACTGAGCCACCGTGGAGATCCCTTTGACTTTGGCTGGCCCAGCAGCTGGTGCTAACCCTGGGGAACAGCATTTACTCTATACAAGGGCTTGTACATGGGACAGGCATGACAAGGGCATTGGGAACAGGAATGACCCTGTTAAGGATATGACATATTGGAGAGACAAAAATTACACTGTTAAGTGCAAGCATCTCCTCTGTGGTGGTATATGCAATCTTGGGCACCTCAGGTCTTTGTTATTTTCAAAGGTCAGTTAGTGTTTGGAAAGCTGCAAGTGAAAGCGAACTATTCAGTTTAAGTGGGTTTTTTCATTTTTTTCCTATTATATTTCCTTGAAGAAGTTAAACCAGGAGTATCCAATGCCCACATACAGCTCCCAGGTGTGCCACACTGGTTCAGGTATCTGTGATAGCCAAATACTGCTTTCTTTGCTGAAATAGCCAGATAAAATGTCAAGTCTGGAAGTATGTCCTGGAGCCCTTAGACTAAAAATCAGTGAATAAATTCTTCTGATGTCTCGTTGGTACAGAAATGCCCGTGACTTGCAATCAGTTGTGCTGTACCAGGCTGCAACAATCTCATGTTTTCTTTAACAAAAAAGTCATTACCTTTATGTTATTATAGGCTTTTTATGTTATCATTTAGCTTTTATGCTATCATATTAGGCTTTCAAAAATCAACACCCTAATAAAGAGACAGTATTAGCTGAACATGATCTGTTGGTAATACGGTAGCTTTTTTTACTTAATGGTTTTGGTAAAGCACTCAATTTAGCTTCAGGGAACCAACAGTGTTTTAGCAGGATGCTATGCCAAATTACACTAAATAAAGATTTGTCTCATCATGTTTCCAAACCCACATTGAGCTTCAATTAGTAATGTTCTACTTAACTTGAAAGATAATAAAATGTTGTAGATCTTAAAGAAATTGCAAAGGTGCAACATAGAATGGCATAGCACAGTCCCCACTGCTCAAAGCTTCCATAGAGCTTCACTGAGGCAGTTCACCACTTACACCTCTGTCAGTGACTGGGAGGGGTATCACAAATAAAAGGAAAGATTTTCAACTCAATTTCAATCCAATTTGAGTAGTAATTACCATTAATGCACATTACCCCATCAGTTATCAAATTCTTGAAACCACCACCACCACCACCCCCCCCCACACACACACCCCCCTTCAGTTCTTTTGTCTGGGTTTCTGAAATAAACTAGGTTTAAAATATATCAGAAAATATTTTTTTGCTTACTAGCATAAAACAATAGAATTTGATAAAGGAAGAAATGGTGTTGCCACAGAAAGAGAATTGCATTTTTACTCTTGGAAGCAAAATTTCGACACTGAACCTGGACTTTGTATTGATTGTTTCTTCATTAAAGCATTAGACATCATTAACAAATTACATTTTAAAGTATATTGTTTTTCCAATTAGAAACCCAAGGAAGTAACTGATGCTCAGACAGCGTAGGTAATAAACAAGTAATATAAATTTAACCAGACAAACTGAGGATATGCACTCTCATCACAATGCCCCAAAACCTAGAAATTCGAAGGGAAGATTAAAAATAATGATACAAGCCAGTTTATAAAAAGATCATAGAAATGCCAGAAGAATCACATTTTCCCTTCACTTCCTTTGATTACATCCCCATGCATTACAGATTTTTAGACAGTATTTAGCACTTCATTTTCCCTGTGAATTGGGAGAATTAATTAAGACAGCCAAGACAGCTTTCCCAATCTTAATCTTGAAATTAAGAATATTACTAATGTCAGTGATTTCGTATTTCCCTATCAAATGTATCATCCCTCCATATCCATTGTGTTAGGTAAGTACTAAAAGGGTAATTCACAGAAAGATAGAGAGAAAGGTTAAAGAAAAAACATCTTCTAAAGGTCCATGACAGGCAGCTGTGTGTCCCCAAATCCACAAGGCCCAGGAATGCATCAGGCATCATGGTCATCTGTAAGAGGCTGATTCAAACTCTTGCTCCACCCAAGCTATGCCAGGGTCTTTCAGCTCAATTATTTGCATCTGTACTGGATGCTGGTGCCCAGGTGATGGCACAGGGGAGCTGCAGGGGTGGCTTCTGTGGGAAGATGTCAGGAGCTGCCCCACACTGGGGACAGCCAGTTCCAGCCATCTCTGCAACAGACCCACTGCAGAACACAGCTGAGTCCATCAGCCAAGCTGGTAGCACCTCTGGGAAAGTGTATTTAAGAAAGGGCAAAAAAAAATGTGAGGAGGAAGGAGTGACAGAGAGGGACTGTTATGGACTGACCACAACCCCCACCCCACTGCACTGCTCAAGGGAGGGGGAGAGCAGATGAGCTGGCAGTGAAGGAATGAAGTTCAGCCTGGGAAATGTAGGAGGAAGGTGGTGTTTTAACCCTTTCACCTTTGTTTCTCACTACCCAAATCTATTTTAATCGTCAATAAATAAGATTAATTTTCTGCAAGTCAAACGTATTTTGCCCATGATGGTAACTGGCAATCAATCTCTGTGTCTTTATCTCAGCCCATGAGATTTTTCATCCTATTTTCTCCCTCTGTCCTGTTGAGGAGGGGGAGTGAGGGAGCAGCTGGGTGGGCAGCTGGCAGCCAGCTGAGGTTAAACCAGCACAGCACCCCAAATGAATACCTGCCTTTCAGCCTTCTTCTAGTAAGCTGTTGGCTATTTGAAACAGGTGGCTCTGTCTTTGCTTTTTTATGATATTTGTTGCAAAGTCTTGGTTCCACTGGCATGTGAAAACACCTCAGGAGTCCTTCAGGGAAAGAAAGACTTTTGTTTTTAAACTCATAGCAGTATAATTTTTGTACAAGTGCATGATTTCATTTATTTTTTAACTGTACTTTTTGTACTGGCCATTCTACCAAAGAAGTTAGATATTAGTTTCAGATGGAAGGCACAGTCTCATCTTCGCAGACCCCAATGTGAGCAAACTTACCATTTAGTGAAATCTGCAATCCAAAATACTGTCTAGGATCTCCATACAGTCCACACCAGATTGCTGGAAATCCAAACCTTCTGCATCCTAGAAAAAAATATCAACGAGCATAGCAGCCCCTTAAAAAGAGTTAAATACCCAAAGCTGAGCTTTGTGTTTCCTGAGTTCAAAGATACATAACTTCTTTCTTAGGAGAGGCCCTGAACCAGTCCTGTTCATTGCTACAAAATGCACCACTGGGAAAAATCGGTTCATTTAAAAATCAGTAAGACCTGTTAAATACTTCCCGTTGTGGTTTAAAGTATAGACCCTGTGTTCAAACATCTCCTTCAAGAGACTGGATAGGATTTCTTGCGTCTCTGAAGAGCAGATTTTGGAACAGTCTTAGTCAGTTTTACTGAAGGTGTTCTGGCTTGTGCAAGTGCATAAATATTATTTGTGACAGGGACTGAAACTTAACTACCTACCTCCAAGGTGAATATCCTAATCAATGGGCTGCTGGACCAAACTCTTTCCTCTTTCACCTTCCCAGAAAACATTTATCCTGCAAAGTCAAAAGTTGTACAGAGAAAACTGATTTCATCAAACCAATTAAGGTATATTTGCTTGCTTACAGATTGATAAAGCATAAAATATTATTCTGATGAAAGGGAATGAATTCTTCATAGCATGCAATTTTCTGCTGGGAAACTGAGTTATTCAAGTTATATCTAGAATTTGTATGCATTACAGTCCTACTAAGTCAACATCTTTTATGAACCACATTTTTCAAACCTTGTCCTTTATCTAGTAATATACTGAAGAAATAACAAATGTTTATTACTGTAGCAAAAGGAGAGGGTGGGTTAAAATCCAATCAGTCAGGTCAAGAATGTTAACATCCCAGGTCAAGAATGTTAACATCACAAATAAATAATTTATTCTTTGGTTATGACAAATAAAAAGGTAGAGTTAGGCTTGCTCAGGAGTCATCTAACAGACTAAACCAAAGTTGCTAACCTGGAAGGTATCTTCTTTCTAGATCCTAATGTGGCTAGATGTGAGATAGACACCAAGGCACTGCACAATATTAGGTTGCTGCGTGCATGTTAGCAAAAGGAAATTTAGTTGGTACATGGTGTTTTCTGGAAGGACAAGATAATGAAAGAGTTTAGGTATTAAAAGTTAAGCACACACAAGCCTTCTTTTAAGGCCTTAAAAGGCTTTTACATCTGACTTAGCCCTGACTAGGTCAGGAACATGGATATAAACTAGGCTGCTCCAACAAGCACCAAAATGTGAGTGAAAATTAGACTGGGACCACTCAAAGTGTCGTATGTTTGGCTATTTTCTGGCTTCATGTTTGCATTTCAGAAGACAAAATGCTTCTTCATGGATTTTGTATATATATCACTATTTTCTAATTATGTCTTTTTTTTTTCTTGAAAAGTTAGTAAAGCCTTGAGGATCTCTTTTATCTTTTACCACCTTGGTGTCTGGACAAGCTTCATTCTAATTTCCCTTTCGCTTCTCTCATTTTTGATAGAGTGATGTTATCTCTCAGAACTAGGCTTTAGGAATACTGCACATCCGATTTTCTCAAAGTCTGGGAGCAGTGATGTTGCTAAAACACAGCACTAGCTACCTTTTTAAAAGAACAATATAAAGTGCAAAGAAAAAATATCTTTAGAGACTTTTACGCCACTTTTCACTCACACACCATCATTAGGAGCAATACATCAGATTTAGCTTTTTCCAAGTTTGATGTTTCACTAGAAATCAGCTCAAATACCATTTCAACAGTCCAAAACCAAATAAATTCAGTGTTAATTCCATTTCTGTGTTATTGATAACCAAATTTGACTAACAATCTCTTTTCTTAATGTGTGTAACTACTGATGCTATTATAGATGGTGTCATTATTAACGTGTATTACTTCCTTTGCATCTCATTCACTCCCTTTGAAAAAAGGCTATATTGTGCTCAGCTCTAGATTGGGGGGCAGTCCCGGAAGCTGAGAACCTAAGCAGAAGGAGGAGGGGAAGTACTCTACAGAGGAGTAAAACATCCTTCCCTAAGATGTATAGTCAGTCTCTAAGTCCTGAAAGTCATTCATGTCATCTGCATCCTAGTCAATGCCCCACCCAAATGTCCATTCTACTTTTCAAGATTAATCATCTGCTGAGCTCAAAAATTGGATGAAATGAGTACTTAATGTATCACATCTCCCTTAGATAGAAATGCAGCAGCGTAATAAAGACGAGCTATCAGCTTCAACTGTGAATTTCCATGGTTTTGTGAAGGAGGAAAAAAAAACCTATTATCCTAACATAACTGTAGTTAATTTATAAAGCTGTCAGACTTAAATATGCTGGAAGAAGATCCTAAAACGATTGCTTCTGATTAACTATTATGTGGCTATTACACATAATTGTTACACAGTGTTATGTAAACAACAAAAAAAACCACCACAAAAGCCACAAAACCCAAACAAACAAAAAACCCATCCCAAAACCCCTCTCTTCGTAAAAATTAGTTTGAAGATTTTTATTCTATTTTTTCTTGGTAATGAAGGATTGCTTAAGACTACTTATTGTAGAAGAAGGTGAGTAATACATAGAATACTCAGAAAATATTTATGACAACAGCAATTTATAGTTTAAATAGCAGGCAATCCTCATAAAATCTGCTAATGTATATACTTTAGGTGCATCTGGACAGCTTAAGCAAGGGAGAAAGAAATGTTTTCCTCACTTAACTCATGACACCAGAAGAGGGGTATAGCTGCTAAATTTTGAGACTGAATTAGAAGTAACAATCATTGAATAACTAGATGTCTATTTCCTAAAAGTAATTTTGATTTGAAATAGCATCTATTCACATTTTTGTCAAGCTAGATCAAGTAAACAGTCCTTTCTAAAAGTGAATTATTCAGGTTTGACAGGA